>NC_084897.1:14404627-15004627 GCF_958979055.1 Alnus glutinosa
AACCCTAAACCCTTAAAAACAAAAAATAACTAAAACCCTAACCCTAAAACCTAAACCTTTAAAAAAAAAAAAAAAAGAACTAAAACCTTAACCCTAAACCCTAAACCCTAAAAAAAAAAAATTAATAACTAAAACCCGAACCCTAAACCCTAAACCCTTAAAAAAAACCAACTAAAGTCCTAACTCTAAATCCTAAACCCTAAACCCTTAAAAAAAAAAAAAAAAAAAAAAAAAAAAAAGAACTAAAACCCTAACCCTAAAACCTAAACCTTAAACCCTTAAAAAGGAACTAAAACCGTAACCCTAAACCCTAAACCCTAAAAAAAAAAAATAAATAAATAAAACCCGAGCCCTAAACCCAAAACCCTTAAAAAAAAACCAACTAAAGTCCTAACTCTAAACCCTAAACCCTAAACCCTTAAAAACAAAAAATAACTAAAACTCTAACCCTAAAACTTAAACCCTAAACCCTTAAAAAAACAAAAACAACTAAAACCCTAACCCTAAACCCTAAACCCTTAAAAAAAAAAAAATGAACTAGAACTACAACCGAAACCCTAAACCCTCAACCCTCTAAAAAAAAATAAAACCTAAAACCCGAACCCTAAACCCTAAACCCTTAAAAGAAAACCAACTAAAGTCCTAACCCTAAACCCTTAAAAAAAAGAGAGAGCTAAAACCCTAACCCTAAACCCGAAATTCTTAAAGGAAAAAAACTAAAATCTTAACCCTAAACCCTTAAAAAAAAAAAAAACTTAAAACTAAAATCCTAATCCTAAACCCTAAAACAAAAAAAACAAAAAAACCTAAACCCTAGACACTAAACCCTAAAACCATAACCGCCAAATTGTTACACATGATCTTCCTTTTTTACAAGTTTATGCTGTAAGAAATATGATTTGTCTAGGTCTCTTACTCCTACACAGAGAAATATGGACAAGTCTTGGATGTCAGCACGTAGGGGTACGACAGAGTAAAACGACGGGTGTAGGTCGTTTGTTGTATTTGCCGTTAGTAAATGTACGGCTATCTATGGCAAAATTTATTGTCCATGTAAGTATTGTAGAAATAACCAGCGTCACACTCCAGATTACGTTCTTGCCCACCTGACAAGAGGTAAGGGGATGAGTCCGAGATACAATTTGTGGTATATGCACGGTGAGACCACGAGCGGGTCTACTGTTCCTCGTCAGCGTTCGAGTCATCCTAGTGGCATAGATCCGGCTGCCAGTAGCACTGAACAGGGTGAATTCACAGAACAAGGGGGGGTGACATGCATGCCATGTTGCGTGACGCCTTCGGCATGCACGATGTTCCTGAAGTCTTCAGTACGGATCCACAGGAAGTTGACGAAGGAACCTCTTGCAGGGATGCATTGAAGTACCAAGAGTTGTTAAAGACTGCTGAGAAGCCACTTCACTTTGGTACCAAGCACAGTAAATTGAGTGCTACTGTACACATGTACAATTTGAAGTGCGTGGGAGGTATTAGTAACAAAATTTTTTCAGACATTCTCGAGTTTATCAATCAGTTATTGCCTCCTTGTGACGAGACTTTGCCAATTAGTACGTATGAGGTGAAGAAGTTCCTAAGTTCCATGGGTCTAGGGTATGAGAAGATTCCAGCGTGCCGTAATGACTGTATGTTATTCTGGAAAGACAATAAAGACTTAGATTCATGTGCCGTTTGTGGAGAATCTAAGTGGAGGGATGATACACATGTAGATGAGGATGGTGAGGTCATAACATCGAGGAAAAAACATCCGGTGAAGACTTTGAGGTGGTTTCCACTCATCCCACGGTTACAGAGGCTATTCATGTCTGAGCATACTGCACCATATATGAGATGTCATGCAGAAGGCCGCACTAGGGATGGCGTTTTGAGGCACCTGGCCGACGGTGAGGCATGGAGATCGTTTGACATTTTACATCCAGATTTCATGGTAGACAGCAGGAATGTTCGGCTTGGTTTGACAGCCGATAGATTTAATCCTTTTGGGAACATGAGCACATCCCACAGCACCTGGCCCGTAATGCTTGTGCCGTACAATCTGCCTCCTTGGATGTGCATGAAACAGACGTCGTTCATCCTGTCACTGGTTATCCCTGGACCGAGCTCACCTGGTATGGATATTGATGTCTACCTTCAGCCACTGATTAATGAGTTGCTAGAATTGTGGAATGTTGGGGTGCAGACATTTGATGCTTCAAAGATGGGAAATTTTAATATGCGAGCTCAGTTGATGTCAACAATAAATGACTTGCCAGCGTATGCATATTTATCAGGCTGGCCTAACAAGGGTGTGAAGGCATGTCCTTGCTGTATGCATTCGACACGTTCTAAATATTTAAAGAACGGATGTAAATTTTGCTATATGGGGCACAGGCGATACTTGCCAACTGAACATCTGTGGCGACTAAACAAAAGAACATTTGACGGTACTGAAGAATTTGACAGTGCGCCAAACGTGCCAAGCGAAGACGAGATCATCCAACAGTTAGACGGAGTTGCGTTTGGGGATGAGAACGCTGGTAAGAAGAGGAAACAGAAGAAGCGGAAGAGGGGTGCAGCAAGCTCTGATGATGTGTTGTGGAAGAAGAAAAGTATTTTTTTTAGATTGCCGTATTGGAAAGACAATCTGCTTCGTCACAATCTTGATATCATGCACATAGAAAAAAAATGTCATGGATAATATACTTGGCACTATTTTGGATATCAAAGGGAAAACAAAGGACAACTTGGCAGCTCGGCTGGACTTGCAAGAAATGGGGTTGAGACCTAAGTTGCATCCGTTCACAGCCGCAAATGGTAAGACATATATGCCTGCCGCCTGTCACACAATGTCTAGGGAGGACAAAGAAAATTTTTTGAAGGTTCTTCGAAATGTGAGGGTCCCGGATGGATACGCCTCGAACATTTCACGGTGTGTTCGTCTCAAGGACCGTACAATGTCGGGGTTGAAGAGCCATGATAGCCACATACTGATGCAACAGCTTCTCCCAATTGCATTGCGTCAGTCATTGCCAGAAAAAGTGGTTAGACCTCTTGTGGAGATTTCTGCATTTTTTAGAGGCATATGTTCAACCAAGCTAACACAAGATGAGATGGACCGACTGCAGGGTGACGTCTGTATAACAATGTGCAAGCTAGAACAGGTATTTCCTCTAGGGTTTTTTACCAGCATGGTCCACTTTGTTATGCATCTTGTGCGCGAGTGTAGACTCGGCGGACCCGTGCAGTATAGGTGGATGTACCCGGCGGAGAGGTAAAATTTTGTTAGTAAAATTTCGTTGATTTAATTGGTTCAGTAAACGATGTCAATTTATCGTCGTGCATGTGTGTACACCAGGAGTCTTGGGAGTTTTAAGTCTAATGTGCGCAATAAAACAGCTCTTGAGGGGTGCATTGCAGAGGGGTACATAGCAACGGAGCTGATAACGTTCTGTTCTAGGTATCTGAATAATGCACCAACCTTTCACAACAGACCTTAGCGAAATCCTGATGGATCCAAGGGGGAGGGCACGCGAGTTACCCTGAATCGGTTGACAATGCACCAGATACATCGTTATATTGTGTTCAACTCTGACGAGTTTCACAATTTACGGATGTAAGTAGTGTTTATATATTTAATAGAATTTCTATTAAAAATATTAATAACTATTATTAAGTAATTGTATACATTGCGTGTAGGGTGCACAAAGACGCGCTTAGGCGATCATGCACTAGGGGTCGCATCACGGAGGCTTTTATTGAAGCACAACATCATGAGCAGTTCTGTGAATGGTACCGTGCATATGTAAGGAAATAGTGGTAAATTTGAAATTGAAAACATTTACCCGTGTTGGGTGTAATTAACCAATGTCGTCTTTAATATATGTAACTATAACATAGGTCGATGGCCTGGACGATCAATGTAGGGAGGAATTGGGCCACAAATTGGTTATGCGTTGTAGAGGGCTGAAGGAGATAGCAGTCAAGTACAACAGGTACGTGGTAAATGGAAAACTGTTCCGCACGCTTGCCCATGATGTGGGAAGGAGGACACAGAACAACGGCGTATGTGTTCCAACCGTTGACGGCGAAACGTACTACGGACAGTTAACCGATATAGTTGAGGTCGAGTACTATGACAGGACTACGTACATCCTGTTTAAGTGCAATTTGCCAGACCCGATGATGGACATAGGGTTCAAAATAGACGAGTATGGCCTAGTGCTTGTCAACTTCAATCACCTCGTCCACAGGGGAGAACAAATTCAGGATGAGCCGTACGTGCTTACATCTTAGGTAGATCAAGTATTCTACGTCGAGGATGGAAGGAACCCAAATTGGGTTTGTGCAGTTATGACCAAACCGCGCAACGTATACGACGTTGGTCAGGGGGAAGGGAGTAATGAGACAGGTATAACCTATCATGAGTGCATACCGCTCGTTCTAGCCACTGATGACATACCCAATACGAATGATGAATTCAAGAACGACAGGCCCGACATTGATTCGATTGAAGCTCCCGTGATACAATGATTGATATATTTATTGTTAGTACAATTCGCATGAACTCAACACAGTTTTTTTTATTTGCATAAATTTCATTGTATAATTTGCATATTCATTAATAATATATAAATTACAAATTTTAATTAATTTTTCTACATTTGTTCGCAGGTATCGATGGCTCAGAGACCCCCTCCTTGTGCATATCGGGCACCCCGCCCACCCCTGCCCTCCATGACCACGCCCACAGATTCGACGGCATTATATACTGCGGCGTGGCCACACCACCCAGATTCCGCTTACAGACTGTTGATGCCGGGTACGGTGGCCGTGCCCACGTCAGATCATGGGCAGACCAGCACAACTGGATGTTCCAGTTCTCCATATTCGGAGCTCCCGACATTATCTCAGATAGGGTTCACTCCACCGAGTAACGTGACTCGATGGTGGCTGCGAGAGGGGATGGGGCCACATGGTTATGAGCCGTACTTTCCGTATACATATACTCCACCTACGCCGTGTAACCATGATAGTGAGATACAGGATGATAGGGTTCTCCTGTCACAGACCGGGGAGATGCAGATGCCGAATGTGGGGTTGGGACAAATACCAGCACATATGGCGATGCAGGGCCAGATTATGGGGTTGAGACAGATGCCAGCGTTGGCAGCGAGTCAGGGCCCGGGGCCTAGAGAGAGCTAGGTACCTTTATCTGGTGAGAGACAGGTGCCTTTATCTGGTGAGAGCCAGGTGCCACTGGCCGGTGAGAGCCAGATGCCAGTTTTGGGGGGGAGCCAGCTTCCACATGAGGGGGATGTTGCGATGTTGGGTCCCAATGATTTGGCCCCCAATAGCCCTCATGATATGCTTTCAGAGGATGATGAGCAGCCTCCCCTAGCGGGAGGGGTTGGCGAGGAGGTCGCAGGCGACCCAGCGACCCAGCACATAAAGATTGACCAGATTCGGTTGATGGGTAAGTACATATTTAGACATCATTAAAATTCATATTATGTTACCGAAAATAAATATTAAGTTTGGAAGAAAAATAAATTGAATTTTCAATTTATTAATATAATTATGTTTTTAAGTGTTAAACAATTAAATGTTGTATATTTTTTTGATTAGGGTACAACCCAGACGGGAGCATCTATTATGAGGTGATTAGGGACCCAGAGAGAAATTGGGTGCTCCCGAGGGGGAAGAAGATTGTATTGTAGTACAATGCTGCGAAACAACCTGTAGGGCGAGCTTGCAATCGGTTTAGGCGGGCTGAGGGCATGCTCATTAGGAGCGGGTCATTCATACATATGCGGGACGAATGGGCCAAAGTAGATAAGCAGATTAAAAAGGCTATGTGGCACGCGCTGATGGTATGGTTATGAATCTAATTTATTTATTTATTTAAATTAAATCTAAGATTAAGTTTCTCTTGAAGGTTTAAAAATTAATGCTTACATTGAATGTGCAGGAGGAGTTCCATCTACCTGTATCAGTAGATGAGCGCAGGGCACAACAGGAAGCGTTGAATGATATTGGCCGCAAGCACCGCTCGTGGAAGTTGAAGTTCAAAACCAAGCTAAAAATTTGAGACGGTGACACACCCGATATTATACGTGCGCGAGTGCCAGTCAGATTTTTGGAGAAGTATGACGCAGAAGATGTGGAGTTCCTGCTGACCGACTGGTGCACTGAGCAAAAAAGGGTATGTAGGTCTTTGATTGTATGACATAAAAATGTTGTGTTTTTTTGACAATTAGTTAATTTAATTTTGATTACTAATTTAATTGTGTCAATGCTTACATTTTTACCATCATGTTCAATGCGTAGGCGACCTCTGAACGGATGAAGCATTTGCGCGAGTAGAATGACCTTCCCCATTGTACGGGATTTAAAAGTTATGCTAGATTTAATCACGAGGAGGTATGAACAAATATATGTAAATACAATATTTGTTGCCAATTGTTGCTAATTGTCACTATTTTCTCGCTCTCTGTTTGTTGTATATTTCAACTGGATGGCGACAGGCATGTACATCTGACACGACCGCCACTCGCGCCGAGTCGTTCGTGAAGATGCACACAAGGAAGGACGGCACTTACCCGAATGAACGCACACGGATCCTATGTGTATACTACATCGTTATTTTACTCGTCTATTTCTAAGTTATGTGTGTGATATGACATTATTTAATATATGTGTATTTTATGTTGATGACGTGTGATAAGCGTTGAATGTTACACATTCAAGCCCCTTAACTTATATATGTTAATTCCTTAGCATTGTTATTTGTTTGATTTTATGTTGTTTTAATGTTTTCAGGTTTTAAATAAAGATGCAATTAATTCCATTAATTTTGGGCTTAAAGCACACTTTGAGAAGACCTAGAAGATATGTTTAAGCTTAACCAATCATAATAGAATACCTATATGATGTGGTTAAGTTTAATCAAATCAAGTAAAGGATTAAATCAGAATTTCTCCAACAAGAGTCAAAATCGGATTGGATTCAAATTTGGATTCTGCATATGTCTCAGTGTTTGGATCATAACTTTTGCGTCAGATATTGGATTGTAATGAAATTGGTGGCGTTGGAAAGCTAATAAAATATTCAACAAATATGTCAAAAATAGCTTTTCTCTAATTCGAACGTTTCCTATGCTAAAATTGTCTCGCAATAAAAGACCGCAATTCTGGCTGAATTTGGAATCCTTTTCCTACTTGGATTAAAGTTTCAATCTCCTACTTGGACAAGAAGACTCAAGAGATGATTTTTCTGGAATTCCAAGGGCTTCTAGGACTTGTGTGCTCCCTATAAATAGAACCCTAAGCTTCAAGAGAAGGTGCGCTTGGTGCTTGGGCTTGTACTTAGATTTAGACAGAAAATTCTTCTCTGAGTCCTGACAAGTTGAAGAGGAGAAGAACATGGCAGGAGGCCATCCCAGCACTACGATGAGCGGCTAAATTCCTAATAGGGTGTTGATGTAACCCTTTCCAAGTAACAATGGTTTAATTGTATTTTAATTTGGGATTTTCTATATGTATGATGGTTGTATAACTGTGAGAATTGATTTTAATGTTTATATTCAATCATTATGAATTTCTTATCTTGTCTTAGAAAGTCTTTTATATTGATTGAATTCAATCCTTCATATTTTCTGTGATTATGTGAATGATTGTTATACAACGGTTTTAATTGATATATGATCAAGAGGATTAGATAAACCATGCCTAGGGAAGACGGATTGTACTACACCCTAGTTTAGTGTAATTTAGGTAGACAGTCTGTGCCAACCGAAGATGGGTTATACTATTCCATTGATTGTGTGTATATCCTATTAAAGACGTAGCTAGTCCATGCCTAGGGAAGATAGGTCGTACCGCATCTTAGTGGTTAGGTGGACGGTTCGTGCCAACCGAAGATGGATTATACTTATTCTTTAGAGGTAATTTCTTGACTACTCGAGTGAGACGAGCCCTTTATCATGCATAGTATGAATTTTCCTTATTAATTTATTATTGACCATTGTTATGCGGTGAGTAGTGAAATCAATCCCCTATTCTTTATCTCATCCCTACTATCTTTAAATTTATGACTTTTACTTTTATGCATTTATTTTTATAAAACAAAAATCAAACATATTTTAAATTAAGTTATATTTAATCTCGATAAGCTTGATAATAATACCTACGCAGTCCTTGAGGTTTGACACCCTCAACATAGCCCTATCCTATAAGGATTCGTACTATTGCGAGTGGTAATTTTATTATTGATATATTTTGGTAAACAAAAGACCACATAAATTTTTGGTGCCGTTGCCGTGGACTGCTTAACGGTAGCGTTATTATGTTTTAAAGATTGAATTTAACTTGATTTTTTTTTGTTTTTATTTTAATTTTTGTTTCTTTATTATTATTTTTTTAAAAATTTTTTTTGCTTTCAATTTTGTTTTTATTTTCTTTTTTTATTTTGTTTTATTTTTCTCAATTTAGTTCATGTGGGGAGGCATTCCAACACCCCATGAACCATGTTCATATTGCTATAGTCCTTATCATCATGTTAAAAATTGTCCTACTGCAGGACAATTTTCTAACTATTCTTATGAGCATATGAACACACAGTTCTTTATACCGAAGAATGAGCCTTACTGTGATTCCTATGACCCAGCATGGAGTAACCAGTCTGATATCCCATGGCAAGCTCAAGCTCCTGAAAGTTATGCTCCACAATTTCATGAACTGTACCATCAGACATATCCGCAGTTCAATGATCAAGCGGCCTATCCACCATCTAACTTCCATCCTCCCCACCAGCATTGGCAATCATCTCCATATTGTGCTAACTTTGAGGATAACTGGCAGCCTTCTTCTCAGGCCACACCACCGCCTCGGTTTGATTCGGATTTGCAAGATCAGCTGTTGAAATTTATGAATGATATAGCGACCTCTGTCAATCAGACATGGAACTCTCGCTTTGAATCCATTGCTAAGATAGATGCTAACGAAGATAAGCCATCTCCCATTGACTAGTCTCCACAACAACAATACCATGCCGAACCACCATCTACTCAGTCAGGTTCTGACTTTCAAATTCAGATGTTGAAACTTATGGGTGAGATCAATCAGGATTTGAAATCTCAGGGTCAAGCCATTGCCAAGTTAGAAGCTCAGAGGGAACAGATGACAAAGCAAATAGAAGAAGAAGAGCTTCAAAGATAGTCGTTGGTCAATCTTGATGGGCACTACGTGGTGGATGAGAATACTTATCATGAGCAAGCCATCACCACAATGAATAATGGAGAAGTGGTCGACACTCACGGGGAAGAGAGGAAGGAGGAGCAAATTAAGACCATCGAGGTAGAAACTTCCCTGTGTATTCTCCTCATTCTATTACAGTTCATGATTCCCTTTTGAATGAGAAACTGTTTGAGAATACTCAGAGGGATCTACCTCGATATGCGGGCATTCAAAATTACATTTCTGTAGGTAAAATTTATTCTCTTTGGTCAAAGAGAAGAAAAGATTGGTGCTTCAAATTTAAACTTAAAGGTCAGAGAGCACTGAGCGCATCAAGGATGTGGATTCCGTTGGCTTGATGGATTCCACATATTTTGACTAAATGAGTCAACTCATAGATTCAAGCACAAGCACTGTGCACTCGAGTCCTCCATCAGGCCAGGTATTTGGTTGGAGTATCATTCTCTTTTTCAAGACATGTGTTTTTACAATCAAGTTTGGGGGTATGATATGCCCCACATCTGCTCATTCAGGTATTCCTATCCTCTTACGGTTATGTTCAATTCTATATACACATTGGGGACAATGTGTGATTCAAGTTTGGGGGTATGGAAGAACGAAACACTGTCCAATATTTTGCTATGTTATTGCTAAGAATTTGGTTGAACTTAAATTCTGATTTGTATTTTATTGGTGAGCTTAACATGATGAACACATGATCACTTGACTAAGGAATTAAGAACTTTTGTTATTTTCTTTGGCAGCATGAGATATTACTTGTTTCAATTTGATTCTCACAAACACACTAGCACGTAGTCTGTGGGGTATGAAATTTGAAATCAGTTATGTCTGTTATCAATATCTTGGATGTAACTGGGTAACTTATTAAAGGAATAACCTTGGCATAAAAAAAAAAAAAAAAAAAAAAATCAAAAAGAAAAAAAATCAAAAAGAAAAAAAAAAAAAAGGAAAAAAAAAAAAAGAATAATATTGATCACTTTGAGCTTTTCTCTGAGTAACCGGATCTCTTGCCTCATTAAGCATTGAGTATTCGCGTCAACAAGTGGAAGTTTTCTTTGATTGATAAAATGGCTAAGTTTGGCTTCGTAGCCTTTTTGACTCGAGTTAGTAAGTCTTTAGAGTGTTTTACACCTAATGCCCTAAAACCATCTGGTTTGGGAGTCATTGACCTAACACTTGTTACATGGGTCAATTAGAAAGCTTAAAGGAGCTAAGCATTGTACAACCTGCATAAATAAAAATAATAATAATAATAATAATAAATATATATGCCTTGGTTGTTTTATCTAATGGGGAGTCCAGCGAATTTTGAGTGTTGAACCATTCATGATTTAGATTAGTTTTGAAACCTCATGACTATGTGTTAAGTTCACTTTACACTAGTTGAATCTTGTGATATCTCATAATGCCATGTTAGTAACTTAATTTTTAATTTTCTGAAATTGTGAAGATGAAGTTTATTTTGTTAAGCTTGACAATGAATGAGAACCATTATTTTTATGATGCTGCAATTTTGGGGATAACATGGTAGGAACAATGTTTGTGGGTATCATTCCTGGCAAACCCTCACGAGACTTCACTCGTCCACTAGGGAGTCCTAGGGGTTTAAAAGGCTTGTTGCATACGCTAAATGCAATCGTACATCCCACGAAAGAAGGATTTATCTTCTTGTTTTTCAGTTTTATTTCTTATTTTGTATTGCTAAGGGACTAGCAATATGTAAGTTTGGGGGTGTGATAAGCGTTGAATGTTACACATTCAAGCCCCTTAACTTATATATGTTAATTCCTTAGCATTGTTATTTGTTTGATTTTGTGTTGTTTTAATGTTTTCAGGTTTTAAATAAAGATGCAATTAATTCCATTAATTTTGGGCTTAAAGCACACTTTGAGAAGACCTAGAAGATATGTTTAAGCTTAACCAATCATAATAGAATACCTATATGATGTGGTTAAGTTTAATCAAATCAAGTGAAAGACTACGATGAGCGGCTAAATTCCTAATAGGGTGTTGATGTAGCCCTTTCCAAGTAACAATGGTTTAATTGTATTTCAATTTGGGATTTTCTATATACATGATGGTTGTATAACTGTGAGAATTGATTTTAATGTTTGTATTCAATCATTATGAATTTCTTATCTTGTCTTAGAAAGTCTTTTATATTGATTGAACTCAATCCTTCATATTTTCTGTGATTATGTGAATGATTGTTATACAACGGTTTTAATTGATATATGATCAAGAGGATTAGATAGACCATGCCTAGGGAAGACGGATTGTACTACACCCTAGTTTAGTGTAATTTAGGTAGACAGTCCGTGCCAACCGAAGATGGGTTATACTATTCCATTGATTGTGTGTATATCCTATTAAAGACGTAGCTAGTCCATGCCTAGGGAAGACAGGTCGTACCGCATCTTAGTGGTTAGGTGGACGGTCCGTGCCAACCGAAGATGGATTATTCTTATTCTTTAGAGGTAATTTCTTGACTACTCGAGTGAGACGAGCTCTTTATCATGCATAGTATGAATTTTCCTTATTAATTTATTATTGACCATTGTTTTGCGGTGAGTAGTGAAATCAATCCCCTATTCTTTATCTCATCCCTACTATCTTTAAATTTATGACTTTTACTTTTATTCATTTATTTTTATAAAACAAAAATCAAACATATTTTAAATTAAGTTATATTTAATCTCGATAAGCTTGATAATAATACCTACGCAGTCCTTGAGGTTCGACACCCTCAACATAGCCCTATCCTATAAGGATTCGTACTATTGCGAGTGATAATTTTATTATTGATATATTTTGGTAAACAAAAGACCACATCAACGTGCAGGAGAGGATGGCGCAGAATTTATCTACTGATCTTGCCGCCACGCAGAGCGTCTCACAAGACATGGTGCGTTGGGCACCGAACGACGCGTACGAACAGGCAATTGGGAGGCCTGAGTACGCGAGGAGGGTTCGGCAGGTTGGGCCGAACGTTAATCCTGTTCGTGGGACGTGTTTTGCGTACAGGTCTCGTTCACAGGGGGCTCCATCAGATAGCACGTCCCAGGCTTTGGCTGAAAATACCCGGGAGGTGGCGGATTTGCGGGCGGAGCTACGTGCTGAGCGAGAGAGAAACGACATCTTGGAGCAGTACATGCGAGGGTTCGAGGCATTCATGGCCTCGCATGGCACAAGAGGTATGATTCATATTGTGTATATGACATAATTAATTTAATTTTCTTTTCATTAATTGTCATACTTTGCGTATAGTATTATATATTATAAGTGTATTTATTATTTGCAGGTAATGCGACAACAATTGGTCCGTTGTCGCCCTCTGGACGACGGCTGAGCCAGCACTCCCCTGTCGGGACACCATCGCCTACTACACCATCCATTGTGCAGCAATCGTCGGGTGGCCAGTATATTTCTGCGACAGTACCGCAGAGACGTCCTTCCGAGTCGTAGATATTTTATGTAATTATTTTTGGTTTGTAAAGATATGTATAGTTAACAAATATGTTATTAATTATTGATATGTGTAATTTCATTTTGTTCTATTTTGGGGTAAAATAGATTTTGCGATATTTTAGGCCGGCAATAACAAAATTACTGCAACAAAAGAAATTACAAAATAAATTTCAAAAATAATTAGCATAAATAAAAATACAATTAGGTATTTAAAAAATAATACAATTACAAAATAAAATGAAATAAAAATACAATTAAAAATTAAATGAAATAAAAATACAATTAGAAATTAAATAAAATAAAAATACAATTAAAAATTAAATAAAATAAAAATACAATTAAAAATTAAATAATATAAAAATACAATTAAAAATTAAATAATATAAAAATACAATTAAAATTTGAAAAAGGAATAAAAAAAATTTTAATTAATTCGAAAATTATATTAAATAATTAGATTTAATATATGAAATAATTTTATTTAAATAAAAAATATAATTTAAAAAAGGACAGCAGTCTGCCACGTGTATTATGATACACATGGCAGACTTGCCACGAGTATTAAAATACTCGTGGCAGTCTGGCCACGTGTATCATAATACACGTGTCCAATTGGACACGTGTATCATAATACACGTGTCCAATTGGACACGTGTATCATAATACACGTGGCAGACAATTTGTTACGAGTATTAAAATACTCGTGGCAAGTTTGCCACGTGTATTAATGAGTACTCGCAAGCGCACGAATCGTTTGCAATATAGTGTGTGCAAGTGCGAGGTCGAATCCACAGGGAAATGGTCAAATGTTGGTGTCTTGTTTAATCAACTTCATTTTAACCTAGTTCCAAAGGTTTGAGGATTGATTCAAGAGTAAAAGACTAAACAAAAGAGATGAAATGAAATGTGCAAATTAAAAGGAACTAAGGCTAAGGAATCTACCAAACCAAATCTAACAACTCACACTTCTTGGTTTCTACTTGAACACCCAAAGAACATTAAGCTTAGGATGTCATTCAAGTTTCTCAACCACATATTCTAGAACCATTAAATGAATCCAACTCAAAGATAAATCAGAAAAAGTACCCATTTGAAATCAAATCATCCAATGTATCCATTCAATGAACAAATCACAATGGATATCATCATTCAAACCGATAAAACAATGTATCCATCGGTTGAAACACATTAAATGTCCTATATCTACCAACAACCACATTCATTGCAAAAGATAAAGCATTTAAATGAATGAAACTTGAATAACAAATATGATATATCATCAAATGTGCAAGTATTATAACAAGAGTGTGAGTGTCATCAATGAAAAGGTTTCATCCTCAACCTTAGTTGAGGTTACTAGCCTTCCATGACTAAGAACACCACAAGAAAATGAAGAACAACCATGGAAATAAAAGGAAAGCTTTACAAAAAGAAAGTGTCTAAGAACAAAAGCTACTGGAATACTGTACAAAATGCAAGAAATTAAACCTAGTTACTGCTCTATGAACTTTCCCAACAAGGAGGTATGGCTATAGCTTTTATAGAAGGAAATTAGGGCTAGAAACCCATGTAAAATGACTCCTCTAACCCCCTCTAGGGTTCCTCTCTTGCTAGAGACAACCAAGGTCATGCAACCAGCGTGTTCTGCTGCGAAAATCAGGGGAAGAGCTGCTTTTTGTCATGGAGAAGCTCCTGATTGGGTTTTCTGGCGCGATCTGCAAAAGTAAGTTCTGGGAAATTTCGATCGATCGACTTCGGGCAAAATTCGATCGATTGACTTTTAAGTTCGATCGATCGAGTTCTTCAGAACTTCCAAATTTTCCAAGCAATTCCACATGAATTTTACCATTCCTCACTTATTAACCTACAAAACATAAAAACACAAAAACTAACCAAAGCATCAGAAAATAACAAGGCTAAAGGTCTAACTTATGTAGATCAAGGGGTCCAAATACACAATATTTGGCACTCATCAGATGTGACCACTTAAACCCCAGTGGTGGCATTTAGGAGGCCTTCTAATGGTAGGAGGCTTTTGAGTGGCCTTTGCAATAGCCAAAAACATCTCCACCAATGACACTCTTTCCTTTATCCACGCAGGTGGTTGGAGGCTCAAGGACTGTGGGTTTAACAAACACAGTCTTGAAAGTAGAGGGGATATCAGAAGTAGAGGCTACATACCCGAGTCCTGTCTTGTCTGTTGGGTTCTTCTAGATTGATAGCATATGAGTAAGCTTCTCATTAGTAACTCTCTCTAACTGCAGCTGTGTCTTCGACAATTTTTCCTCTAAATCTTAAATTTTTATAAGCAATGTCCTTCTTTTAGTCTTCAGGCTGTTTAGTTCCTACACGTGCTATTGGCGTCTCCCTCAACTTCAAGTACTTTACATAGAGGACTTTATAGGCCTCCTTGAGTTCTTCTCCGTCTTCATCGTTGCTCTCTGAGTAGTAGGATTGGGAATCCACCTGGTCTTCATGTGGAGCCACAAAGGATAGAAATTTATGATCTTAAGCAGGAGTTTCTTCTTCTTCTTCTTTTGATTTATCACTGAGAGTCGTATTGTAGGCCTTCCCTATAGCCTGCTTGAGATTCCCACAATCAGCCCGAATATGCCCAAAACCTGAACACTCAAAACATCTAGGACCTCTTGGATCATTCTTCTCAGCTTCTTCTAGCTCAGATTCTCTAGGGGCCTTCTTCAGTCTTTCAGTGAACTTCTTGAATTTATCATTTGAAGCTGGGCAGAATAATGATTATTCTGCAGGCTATTCAACAGGCAGTTTGCAAGGAAGAAAGCAGAAAAATTATCCCAAAACACAGAGACAATGTTTGAATCTCAATGAAAATATCAATAATCAAGAATGTCGAAAAACGCCTACAAGCTGGGCTAATATAGCTGAAAATTTGACCTTCAGTAGAATTTCGCCAAAAATAGAAAAATCCTAATAACCCTAATAAAACGAAATATGGAATAAATTAAGTAGACTGCCAAAAATCTGGCCCTAATCGGGCTCAGAATCACCTCCAAAACAATAAATGAAAAACTACCATAAATGGAAAAAAAAATATTTAAAATTAGGTTTTTGGAAAGGAAAATAGTGGATTTTTGGGCTTGAAACGAGGCGCACCAAGCATAGCTGGCCACGAAATGAGCGCTAAAGAGTGCTTTTCGAGTTGGGCTCATATGCGCGAATCGGATACTCGTAGCCAAAGTTATAGCTAAAATACTGCAGCGCACTCATAAATTGTTCCAATTAGGTCAGATCACGATTTCTTGCCAATCTTGCGCTGATCCACCTGCTCTAGGTAATTTAGCGCCATCAATGTGTAATCTGACAGCTCAGCATCGTCTGACTTGGATCCCCCTGCATCATCATTCTTCATCAGTCTCTCGAAGTTCTTGGCCAGCATTGCTACTGCATCTTCTTCATTATCAAAGTCTTCCTCAGATGTGTCTTTGGCCTTCTTCTTAGATGCCTTGAGGGCAATCGTCTTTGCCTTCTTGTCTGGAGATAGGGAGTACTCATAAGTTTGAAGAAATCTCACCAACTCTTCAATCTTCATCTCAGCTAGATCCTTACTTTCTTCAATGGTAGTCACTTTTATTTTGAAATGCTCAGGCAAAGATCTTAGAATTTTTCAAATGAGTTTTACATTCGAGCCTGACTTCACGAGACTCACCATCGAGTTTCTTAGGTCGCTGGTCTTAGTGTAAAATTCCTTAAATGTCTCATCTTCAAGCATCTTAATTTATTCAAATCTAAAAATCAACATCTGGAGTTTGGCAAATGTAACAAGTTTTGTGCCCTAATATGTTATTTCTAAGATTTGCCATGCTTCTTGAGCAAATTCACAGTTTGAAATTCTTGCGAATTCAGATGGTGAAAGAGCATGATATAGAGTATGGAGGGCTTTATCGTTGGAAAGTTGTGCGTTTTTTGAGTAATTGGTTCCACAGATGTAGCCTCTGGCTTAGTCCAACCAGATTCTTCAATCTGCCAAACATTAATGGATTTTAAAAAGAAGTGCATACGAGCTATCCAATAACCATAATTCGTGCTATCAAAGGCAGAAACAAAATTAAGAGTTAGAAACATGATAGAGTAATTAGAAGTCAAAGATCACACTCAAGAAATTAATCTAAAAAGAGTGTACTAGCTCTGATACCAATTGAAAAATAAAGAGATTTCTAATTTACGGTATGTGTGTGTGTGTGAATAAAGTGTAACAAAATATCATAAGTGTGGAATTTAAAAGAGACAAATATTTTGTTAACGAAGTAGAAACTCAATTAAGAGAAAAATCACTTCGGGGCAGCCTAACTCAAGAATTTCACTATTCTGAAGACAAAGCTAGTAACAAGACAGTGACACTCACGTACCCTTATGTAGCGATCGTATCTTGCACTCTAACACATAACCCAACATGAACGCCTCTCAACCAAGTCTCCTACTTGAAAGGGTCTTCAATAGATTCTTTTAGCTTAAGACTCCTTCTTAAGCTAAACTTCACACAAACAAAGTAACAGCACACTAGCAATAGCTAGAGAGCTAGCAGATCTTCACAATATCTCCCTAAACACCATCTCTAAGGTATAAAGAATTCAATAGCAAATTCTGTAAAAACGACATGTCTAGAGGCCTCTATTTATAGGCTTAGAAAACCTAAATCGCTACTGATTCGGATTTCTCTAGGCAGCGTCTAGATGGAAGCATAGAGCGTTCGGATAGTGAACTGTACAACCGCCTTTCCATAACGCTCTTCACGCATATCCATATTAAGGCCACGTCCGAACAGTGTTGCCCTAGCATCCGGATGGTTGTAAGCTGTCTTTTCCGATCCGTATCTACAAAGGAAAACTGGGATCTTCTTGAATTTTGAAAAGCGTTCGGATGTGTTGCCCTGACGTCTGGACGGATGCAATGCTGATCGAGCTTGTCAGAATCTTCTAGACGCTGGAGGGCGTCCGAACGCATGACTGGGCCATCGAGACAGAAACAAGGGATCCGACTTTTCCTGAGTTGTCAACTGTGCAGAATCTTCTTGAAACTTTTGAAATTGCCTTCTTGATGCTTGTAACATTGAACTTGTCATAATTAGGCTCTTTCTATCTTTAGAGAAATAAAATCTAATAAACTGGAGATTCTGAATAATACAATAACCCTATTTATGATGGCAACATTACAATAAAATGTTTTTGTTAACATAATAAAGCCAGTAAACTAACATGCCCAACAAATGAAATCCTCTGGTGAATATTTATAGCAATTAATTTCAGCAACCTAAAATTCATAAGTTCTTCTCGTACTTGCTACACAAGTTTCTATGCACACTATAACACTAACATCCACTACAAAAAAAATTACTTTTCGCCACTTGCAGTTCGCCGCGTGTACGGTCACTGTACACGTGGCGAACTGTTAGCCGCGTGTAAGTAGCCGCGTACATACACGCGGTGGACTTGGTAGTGCTAAATGCACAATTGGCCGCGTGTATTTTAATACACGCGGCCAATTTGCCGCGTGTACACTAATAAGCGCGGCCAACGTATTATTGTACACGAGGCCAACATCTAGCCGCGTGTACATTAATACACGCGGCCAGTTGGCCGCGCGTATTAATATACACGCGGCCAGTTGGCCGCGCGTATTAATATACACGCGGCCAACAGTTGGCCGCGTGTATTATTGAACACGCGGCCAACTGGCCGCAGTATTAAAATATATATATATATATATATATATATATATATATATATATATATATATATATTCTTTTTATATATTATTTTTTATATATATTTTTTTTACTAAAATTCTCCAAATTTATTTCATCCAAAAATATCACAAAATCAAATTGCACTAATTAATCAAAACAACAATATTTAAAATTTCGAATACCATGTACTAATAAACATATTCATTACTAACAATAACTACTTACACAACAATATGAACAAATTTTTAAATCTTGTAAAAATAAAGTTATTCGTGACTAACAAAAAAAAAATATATACAAAATATCTACAAATCTGGAGGACGTCGCTGCGGATCACGAGGTGCAGTCCCGGGCGTGACCTCGCCAACTGTCGATTGTCCCACAAGAGATGGTGTAACGGGCGATGGAGTCCCGAGAGGGGATTGTTGGCTCAGCAATTGTCCAGAAGGCGACAACGAACCAACCGTTGTCGCATTACCTGCAAGTAATTAAAAAAATTAACCTACATAATATTATATGCAAATTTAAACAAATAATGAGAACAAATTAAAAATAAACCTAAATGTATACATAATATGAACCATACCTGCAGGCGCACTACTAGCAGATGACGTACTACCTACGTGTGCGGGTGAAGACTGCTGAGCACCAGGGCATACGAACGATAATCCTGTAGAGGACATGAAGGCCTCAAAATGTCGCATGCGCTGCTCCATAGCATCAAAATGTCGCATGCGCTGCTCCATAGCATCAAACTGTCGTATGCGCTGCTCCATGCTGTCAGCCCGCTCTCTCTCGGCCTGCACTATGCCCTCCAACTCCGCAATTTTATGAGCAGCCCAATCCTGAGACGTGCCCTCGGCCGGTCCCCCCCGTGTGCGGTCCCTATACGAGAAACAAGTCCCGCGAACAGGAGTAACGTTCGGCCCAACCTGCCGAACCCTACCCGCATACTCGGGTCGCCCAACCGCTTGCTCGTACGCGTCGCCAGGTGCCCAACGCACCGTATCTGATGAGACGGGGTCCGAGGCAGCAGGATCAGTGGACAAACTCTGTGTCATCCGCTCCTGTACGTCGTCAACATACAAAACACTGGTAATTAATAAATACTTTATCACACGCATAACTAATAATAATCGATAACATTTAACAGTAGCATACGCATAGGTCCCGTGTCCGCTCGTTCAGGAAAGTGTCGTCTTTCCTTGTGTGCGTCTTCACAAACGACTCGGCGCGAGTGGGGGGTGTGCCAGATATAGATGCCTGTCGCCATACAGTATAAATATATAACAAACATTGGATATTCATTTAATGTTAAGAAAGAACAATTATGTCCAAATAAGAATTAGGGTTTTTACATATTGTTCCATACCTCATCGTGATTAAATCTGGCATAACTTTTGGACCCCAGACTATGGGGGATGTCATTCTGCTCCCGCAACCGCTTCATTCGTTCAGACCTCTCCTTTACATTGAACATTTGCAAAAAAATTAAAGAATTGATACACTTAATTACTTATGTGCTATGATTGAATGAACTGTTTATTAAAAAAACACAACATTAGATTAGTAGTACATTGAAAGACCTACATACCACATTTATTTTTGTGCACCACTCGTGCAGTACGTCCTCCACATTCGTTCGGTCATACTTATCAAAAAACGTATCTGGCATTCTCGCACGTATTGTCAATGGCGTGTCACCGTCTCGAATATTTAGCTGGGTCCTCAACTTCGACTTCCACGAACGGTGCTTACGGCCCATATCACCCCAGAATTCATTCTGTACCAGGCGCTGGTCGACGGATACGGGTACATAAAATTCTTGCTGCACATTCAATCTAATAATTAATTTTAGCAGTTCAATAAAAAAATCATCTTAACTTTAATTTCACAAAATACATATATTAGTTTCATACACATACCATTATGGCATCCCACATCGCCTGCTTAATCTGTTTATCTACCTTCGCCCATTTGTCCCGCAAGTGAATGTGGGACCCGCTCCGTAACATCTTGCCCGCAGCCCGTCTATAACGATTGCATGCTCGTCCCACGGGTTGTGTTGCAGCATTGTACTGCAACACAACTTTCTTACCCCTCGGGAGCACCCAATTTCTCTCCGGGTCCTTAATTACCTCAAAATAGATGCTCCCGTCTGGGTTATACCCTAGTCAATAAATATAAAACGTTAATATAGTAACACTAAATAACTTAATTATATTAATAAATTAAGAATTCAATTTAAATATTATACGAACTTACTAAATTAAGATATAATGATGTATAAAAATGTACTTACCCATCAGCCGAATATGGTCGAATGCTATGTGCTCGGTCGCTGGGTCACCAGCATGCTCCTCGCCTAACTCATCCTCTGGGTGATGCTCATCATCATGATCGTCATCCGAAGGCATATCCTGGGGGACATCATGGGCTAACTGATCAAGACCCAACATCACATCGTCCCCCTCGCGGGGCAGCTGGCTCTCCCCCGCATCTGGGTCCTGACTCTCCCCAGGAAGCGGCAACTGGCTCTGTCCATAAACAGGCATCTGGCTCTCCCCAGGTGCCGGGCCCTGGCCCCCCGCCGGTGCCGACAGCTGTCCCGACCGCATACCCGGCATAGGCATCCCCCCCCGCTGTGGCAGCGGGAATCTGTCATCCTGATTCTCACTATCAGGGTTGACTGGCATAGGTGGTGTAAGGGGGTGTGGATAGTACAACGGAAATCTGCTCAGATCATGAAACTCTGGCGCCCACCATCGATCAATATGACCCAGTGAGGTCAGCCCCAACTGCGAGAACGTCGTGTATGGAGAAGGAGAATATCCAGCTGAGCTCGTCTGGCCGGGATCTGACCTGCTCATCCCCGCCGTACCCGGGGGCAATGGTCTGTAAAAGGCATCAGGGCCGTGTGGCCACGGTGTGGTATGTAGTGCCGCTGACATCGCCGGCGTGGATGTAGTCGTGCAAGGCGCGGGTAGGCGTGGTGCACGATGTGCGCAAGTAGGGGGTCTCTGGTCCATCGAAACCTGCGAACAAATGTGAGACAAAATATTTGAAATTCGTTTTAATTTTAATATTACAAAAGAATATGCATAATATACAATGAGCTCTATGCAAACTAAGAAAGTACTTTGAGTTTAAGGAAATTGTACCAATAATAAATATAGCAATCATTGTATAACAGGAGCTTCAATCGGATCAATGTCGGGCCTGTCGTGATCGAATTCATCATTCATATCATGCAGGTCATCAGTGGGTAATATGATCGGTACACACTCGTGATATGCATTATCTGCATCACTACTCCCTTCCCCCTGACCAACGTCGTACACGTTGCGCGGTTTAGTCCTCACGGCACAAACCCAGTTTGGGTTCTTTTCATCCTCGACATAAAACACTTGGTCTACCTGAGATGTAAGCACGTAAGGCTCGTCAGTTAGCATTTCTCCCCTGTGGACGAGGTGAGTGAAGTTGACAAACGCTAGACCATACTGGTCGACTCTAAATCCTCTGTCCATCGTGGGGTCTGCCCAATTGCACTTAAATAGGACGTACGTAGTCCTATCGTAGTACTCGACCTCAACCACATCGGTTAATTGCCCGTAGTAGGTTTCGCCTTCAACGGTTGGCACACATACGCCGCTGTTCTGAGTCCTCCTTCCCACATCATGGGCTAGCGTGCGGAACAGTTTCCCGTTTACCACGTACCTGTTATACTTCACTGCTGTCTCCTTCAACCCTCTACTGCGCATAACCAATTGCAGCCCCAATTCCTCCCTACCTTGATCGTAAAGGCCATCAACCTATGTTATCATTTCATATATTACAAGAATACATCGGTTAATTCCGGCATATTGTCGAACCCTATCTTAAATTGACACTGAAAATAGGTAAATAGTATATACGAAAATACCACTATTTCCTTACATATGCGCGGTACCACTCGCAGAACTGCTCGTGATGTTGGGCTTCTATCAGAGCGTCTGTGATGCGACCCCTAACGCATGATCGCCTAATAGCGTCTTTGTGCATCCTACATTCAGCGGATATAATTAAAAAACTAGTTATTATCAATTATATCATTTGAATCCGGTTCAATATGTAAACACTACTTACATCCGCAAATTGAGAAACTCTTCAGAGTTGAACACAATATAACGATGAATCTGATGCATCGTCAACCGGTTCAAACTAACTCGTGTTCCCGCCCCCTTGGAACCATCAGGGTTTCTCAAAGGTCTGTTGTGGAAGGTTGGTGCATTTTCTAGATACCTCGAACAGAACGTTACTAGTTCGGTCGCTATGTAACCTTCCGCAATGCACCCCTCAGGAGCCGCTTTGTTTGCGCACATTCGACTTGAAACCTCCAAGACTCCTGGTGCACACACAAACATTAATGGCTTGTCCCCGTTTAATGCCACGAGTGACATGAAAATATATATATATATATATATATATATATATATATATATATATATATATATATATATATATTCTGCTGTATGTTACCTCTCTGCCGGGTACATCCACCTATATTGCACGGGTCCGCCGAGTCTACACTCGCGCACAAGATGCACGACCAAGTGGACCATGCTAGTAAAAAACCCAGGAGGAAATACCTGTTCCAGCTTGCACAGTGTGATACAGACGTCACCCTGTAGTCGGTCCATCTCAGCTTGGGTTAGCTTGGTTGAGCATATGCCTCTGAAAAATGCTGACATCTCAACTATAGGTCTGACCACTTTGTCTGGCAATGACTGACGCAATGCAATTGGTAGAAGATGCTGCATCAGTATGTGGCTGTCATGACTTTTTAACCCTGAAATTGTACGGTCCTTCATCCGAACACACCGTGAAATGTTAGACGCATATCCGTCTGGAACTCTCACATTTCGAAGCACCTTTAAAAAGCTTTCTTTATCCTCCCTGGACATCGTGTGACAAGCCGCGGGTATAAATGTTTTACCATTTGCGGCGGTGAACAGATGCAATTTAGGTCTCAACCCCATCTCCTGCAAATCCAGCCGAGCTGCCAAGTTGTCCTTCGTTTTCCCTTTGATGTCCAAAATAGTGCCAAGTATATTGTCCATGACATTTTTCTCTATGTGCATGACATCAAGATTGTGTCTAAGCAAATTGTCCTTCCAGTACGGCAATCTGAAGAAAATACTTTTCTTCTTCCACACAATATCATCAGCACCCCGTGCACCCGTCTTCCGCTTCTTCCGTCTCGTCTTACCCGCGGTCTCATCCCCAAACGCAACTCCGTCCAACTGTTGGAGGATCTCGACCCCGCAAGGCACATCAGGAGCACATTCTAACTCCTCAGTCCCATCAAACGTTCTTCTGTTCAGCCGCCACAGATGTTCGGTTGGCAAGTACCTCCTGTGTCCTATGTAACAAAATTTACAACCGTTCTTCAGATGTTTAGAACGTGTCGAATGCATGCAACAAGGACATGCCTTCACACCTTTGTTAGGCCAACCGGATAAATCTGCATACGCCGGGAAGTCGTTTATTGTCCACATCAACTGAGCACGCATATTGAAATTCTCCATCTTCGCAGCATCAAGTGTTCGTACCCCTACATCCCACAGCTCCAACAGCTCATCAATCAGTGGCTGAAGGTAGACGTCGATATCCATACCAGGTGAGCTCGGTCCGGGGATAACCAGTGACAGGATGAACGACGTCTGTTTCATGCACATCCAAGGAGGCAAATTGTACGGTACAAGCAATACGGGCCATGTGCTGTGGGATGTACTCATGTTCCCAAATGGATTGAATCCATCTGCTGTCAGTCCAAGCCGCACGTTCCTACTGTCAGCCATAAAATCCGGATGTAGAGAGTCGAACGATCTCCATGCCTCACCGTCCGCGAGGTGCCTCAATACGCCGTCCCTAGTGCGGCCATCTGCATGCCATCTCATATTGTGCGCCGTGTGCTCCGACATGAATAACCTCTGTAACCGTGGGATAAGTGGAAACCATCTCAACACCTTCACTGGACGTTTTTTCCTCGACGATATTACCTCACCATCCTGATCGAAATGTATATCAGCCATCCACTTAGATTCTCCACATACTGTGCAGGTATCTAGATCTTTATTGTCTTTCCAAAATAGCATACAGTCATTACGGCACGCCGGAATCTTCTCATACCCGAGACCCATGGAACTGAGGAATTTCTTCGCCTCGTACGTATTCACCGGCAATGCCTCATCGTAATTAGGCAATAACTGACTGACAAGCTCAAGAATATCAGAAAAAATCTTGTTACTAATTCCTCCAATGCACTTCAAGTTGTAGAAATGTACAGTAGCACTCAATTTACTGCGCTTTGTCCCGGGGTGAAGTGGCTTGTCGGCAGTCTTCAACAACTCAAGGTACTTCAATGTGTCCCTTGCAGAGGTTCCTTCATTTACTTCTCCGGGCTGCCCAACATGATCGGTATCTGATGCATCGTGCACGCCGAAGGCGTCATGCAACATGGCGTGCATGTCACCACCTTGTTCCAGGTCTCCGCCTTGTTCTGTGACTTCTACATGTTCAATGCCACATGCAGCCATATCTGTGACACTGGGATGGTCGTGACCCCGAACAGGAACAGCAGGGTTTAGGGTTGTCTCACCGTGCATATACCAGAAACCGTATCCCGTGCACATTCCCCTCCCCCCTGTCAGGTGGGCAAGAACGTAATCTGGGGGGTGCCGCTGGTTATTCCGGCAGTACTTACATGGGCAGTAAATTTTGCCATCAACAGACCTACAGTTACGAACGGCGAATGCCACGAACGCTCTACACCCGTCGTTATACTGTGTCGTACCTCTAGGTGCTGACATCCACGACTTGTCCATATTCCTCTGTACGAGAGTTAACAGTCTGAAACGAAATATGTTATTTGATTACAGCAAATAAAGTGCTTGTTTGTTTAATGTTTGTTTTAAACAGTTAACTCAAAGTATCATTTTTTCATACTTTTTTTAGGGGTTAGGGTTTTTTCTTTTTAGGTTTTAAGGTTAGGGTTTAGGTTTTTAAGGGTTTAGTTTTTAGGGTTAGGGTTTAGGGTTTAGGTAAAAATATTTGTAGGGTTTTGAGTTTTTTAGGGTGTAGGGTTTTAGGGTTTAGGGTTTAACTAAAATAAAATAGTAAAAAGAAAAAAAAAATAGAGAGATCTCGAACCTTTTTCTTTTATATTTTTTAATATTCTTCTTTCTTTTTTTAGGGTTTATGGTTTTGTTATTTTTATTTTTAGGGTTTATGGTTTTAGGTTTTTAGGGTTTAGTTTTTAGGGTTTGGGTTTAAAGGTTAGGGCTTAGGTTGTTAGGGTTTAGTTTTTAGGGTTAGGGTTAAAAAGGTTAGAGTTTAGGTTTTAAGGGTTTAGTTTTTAAGGTTAGGGTTTAGGTTTAGGGTTTAGGGTTTAGTTTTTAAGGTTAGGGTTTAGGTTTAGGGTTTAGGGTTTATGGTTTAGTTTTTAAGGTTAGGGTTTAGGTTTTAAGGGTTTAGTTTTTAGGGTTAGGGTTTAGGGTTTAGGTAAATATATTTGTAGGGTTTAGGGTTTTTTAGGGTGTAGGGTTTAGGGTTTTGTTATTTTTATTTTTAGGGTTTATGGTTTTAGGTTTTTAGGGTTTAGTTTTTAGGGTTTGGGTTTAAAGGTTAGGGCTTAGGTTGTTAGGGTTTAGTTTTTAGGGTTAGGGTTAAAAAGGTTAGAGTTTAGGTTTTAAGGGTTTAGTTTTTAGGGTTAGGGTTTTAAGGGTTTAGTTTTTAAGGTTAGGGTTTAGGTTTTTAGGGTTCTAGTTTTTAGGGTATGGGTTTAAAGGTTAGGGCTTAGGTTGTTAGGGTTTAGTTTTTAGGGTTAGGGTTAAAAAGGTTAGGGTTTAGGTTTTAAGGGTTTAGTTTTTAGGGTTTCGGTTTTAAGGGTTTAGTTTTAAAGGTTAGGGTTTAGGTTTAGGGTTTAGGGTTTAGGGTTTAGTTTTTAAGGTTAGGGTTTAGGTTTTTAGGGTTTAGTTTTTAGGGTTAGGGTTTAGGGTTTAGGTAAATATATTTGTAGGGTTTAGGATTTTAGGTGTTTAGGGTTTAGTTTGTAGGGTTAGGGTTTGGGTTTACCTCACCATAAAAAGTAATTAAAAAAAAAGAGATCTCTCCCTTTATTAATTTTTTTTTTTTTTTTTAATATTCGTCTTTCTTTATTTATGGTTTAGAGTTTTAAGGTTTCTTTTTTTAGGGTTAGGGTTAAAAAGGTTAGGGTTTAGTTTTTAGGGTTAGGGTTTAAAAAGTTAGGATTTAGGTTTTGAAGGTTTAGTTTGTAGGGTTAGGGTTTTAAGGTTAGGGTTTAGGTTTTAGGGTTTAGGGTTTAGGGTTTAGGTTGTTAGGGTTTAGTTTTTAGGATTAGGGTTTAGGCATCGTGGGTTTAGTTTTTAGGGTTAGGGTTAAAAAGGTTAGGGTTTAGGTTTTTAGGGTTAGGGTTTTAAGGTTAGGGTTTAGGGTTTAGGTTTTAGGGTTTTAAGGTTAGGGTTTAGGTTTTTAGGGTTTACGTTTTTACGGTTTAGTTTTTAGGGTTAGGGTTTTAAGGTTAGAGTTTAGGGTTTAGGGTTTAGGGTTTTTAGGGTGAACGGTATTTTGGGCTAGGGTTTAGGGTGTACGGTTTTTGCTTGTTTTTTAGAGTATAAAGCTTAGAGGTTTGGTTTTGAGATTTGATCATAGGGATTTTTATATTGGTTTTGATTTAGGGTTTAGGGTTTATTGGTTACACGTTTCTTATAAATTGAATAATAAAAAGAATTATTATAAATGGTAGACGGTGGCCAAATTTAATTTTCTGTATCTATCCAATAATCGTTGGATACGATCATTTTCTTATAAAATGATAGCGAGTTTACTTTGAAAGGTTTTTTTTTTTTTTTTTGTAAAAAAATTACCTGAGAATGAACTCCGTCCAACTTTTTTTCTTTGTTCTTAAAAAACCCAAAAATTGTTGAAATAGTACCGCATAGTTATTTATATTTTATTGGTTTGGATCATTGATTTTATGATGAAGTTAATAAAATAATTACCACAAATAATAATCCACACACCAATTCGTAGTACAGTAAAACATATTACAAAAAAAAAAATATATATATACCACAACTGTACGAATATTTTTCATGCATAACGACCAACCACATCAAAATACATAAAATTACACAACAATAGATATTCAAACCCAACAAAATTAACAGCATTGCATAAACCATTATTAATTGCTAAATCCACAATTATTATATGAAACTATTAAAAAAATTAGAAACAGATTTGAAACAAATTAATTTAAATGCACCAAGTTTATTATAGCCAAAATTAAAGAAAAAAAATTAATGGTAAAATTACTCACAAATATTTTTTTTTGAGTGATTTGTATGCTCCTTAGCCAAAATGTACCTGCATTAAAACATATTAGTCCCAAAATAATATTCACGTACAAGGCAGAGAGAGAGAGAGAGAGAGAGAGGTTTCAGAGAGAGAGAGAGAGTCAGTGAGATGGGTGTAGAGAGAGAGAGGTCCGGACCTACTGTGGTTTGGTTAGAGAGAGAGAGAGAGAGAGCAAGAGAGAGACAGAGAGAGAGAGAGGGAGATGTAGAGAGAGAGAGAGCTAGAGAGAGAGAGAGCTAGAGAGAGAGAGAGCTAGAGAGAGACAGAGAGATAGAGAGAGAGAGAGAGAGGGAGATGTAGAGAGAGATAGGACTGGTTCGGTTAGAGAGAGAGAGAGACCTAGAGAGAGAGAGAGCTAGAGAGAGACAGAGAGATAGAGAGAGAGACAGAGAGAAAGAGAGAGAGAGAGCTAGAAAGAGAGAGAGCTAGAGAGAGATAGGACCTGGTTCGGTTAGAGAGAGAGAGAGAGAGAGGGAGAGAGATAGAGAGAGAGAGAGAGAGAGAGAGCATGCACCGGAGAGGGAGCTGGCCGGAGAAGACACTGGAGGGCGGTGGTCGGTGGACGGTGGACGGAGAAGGAGAGAGAGAGAGAGAGAGCCGAGTGAGAGAGAGAGAGGTGAGGGAGAGAAACGTGTTTGTGGATCGCATGGGGTAGCTTCCTCTGGAAGCTACCCTGTTTTTATTTTTTTTATTTTTTAATTAATTGAAACCGAGGCCAGGTGGCGCGCGGGAATTTTCCCGCGCAGGTCACCTGGCCAAAAATTGGCCGCGTGGCTTAATGCCACGCGGCCAATTAGAGACGTGTATAATAATACACGTCTCTATAGGTTTTTTAATTTTTTTTTTTTTTTTTTAAAAAAAAAACGAAAATTTTATATATATATATATATATATATATATATATATAAATATATATATTTGTATTTGTAAACACAAACCCTAATCCGACCCTAAGTGTATGTAATATATATAGTGTTAACGTTTACGTAGACTCTAACCCATAAAACTAAACCCTAAACGATAACCCTAAAACTAATTCTTAAACCCTAAGTCTCTGTTAAGTTTCATATATATATATAGGTCCTATATATATATAGGGTTAGGGTTTTATTAGATTAGTAGTCCATTAACGTAAATCCTAATTAGAGTTAGGGTTTACTTATAAGTATACCATATATATGTAAAGTACTCAACACGTAAAACGTAAATATACTATAAACATATTGCACGTAGCCCATAACCCCTAACCCTATGTTTATATACTATATATAGTCATAAACCCTAACCCTAAGTGTATGTACTTTGTTATGTTGCATATTATTTTTTTGTTCCTCGCCGTATAATTATGCATATATATATAGCACAAATTTGGGTTATTTATGCATTTAGTACTCTATATAAACATAAACCTTAACACTGAGTGTATATACAACGTTATTATATATATATATAAACCCTAACCCTAAGTGTATATATATACTATATATAGCTATACTGTATATAGCTATATAAGTATACTATATATATATATATATAGCCATAAACACCAATGTTATGTTATATACAAGTAACTATAAAGGTATATAGTTTCGGCACGCCGTTTACATGCATGCATGCATATATTATATATATGTATATACATAATATGACAAGATAGATTTGAAATACAAATACAAATACAAATACAAATACAAACACAAACACATGCAACCCTAAGTGTATGTACTGTACAAATTGTTAAACCCTAAGTGTATGAACTGTAGAAATTGCTAAACCCTAAGCCATAAAACTAAACCGTAAACTATAAATTAAAACTAAATCCTAACCCTAAGTGTATATATATATATACTATACTAAACCCTGACCATAAAATTGAACCCTAAAACCCATAATCTTAACCCTAATCTTAAGTGTATGTACCATATATATGTAAGCCATAAACCCTAACCTTAACCCTAATATTAAGTGTATGTACCATATATATGTAAGCCATAAACCCTAACCTTAACCCTAATATTAAGTGTATGTACCATATATATGTAAGCTATAAACCCTAACCTTAACCCTAATATTAAGTGTATGTACTATATGTAAGCCATAAACCCTAATCTTAACCCTAATATTAAGTGTATGTACTATATGTATAAGCCATAAACCCTAACCCTAAATATATATACTATATATATAGTGATAAACCCTAACTCTAGGATCAAATGATAGTTCGACCAAGTTTTGAACATTGAACTAGATCAAATGATAGAGGCATGCAATTTTATACTTGTGTAAGGTATGCTATAATGATCGGGACCACAAGGCGAACACATTCAAATGGATGTTCTACGAACCCTAACCCTGAGAGTATGTACTACACATACAATAAATTAAGTCCTAACGCATAAACCATATTCAAGAAACTCAACCTGCATGTAAACCCTAAAACATAACTATAAGTACAATACATACTAAATATAGCACAAATTTATTGTTGGGGTATATAATAAGAATTTTTTATATAAATAAATTCAAAAATATTTAACTACAAGTACTGTACAAAACTAATTAGTTTATAAACTCTAATTTGGTATAGGGTACATAGTAACATACTATTTGATTGTTTTTTTTTTTTTTTTTTAAAAAAAAGGAATTCTAAAAATAATTTTCTGGAATACACCAGTTAGCCACGTGTATTTTTATACACGTGGCATTCTGTTTGACACGTGTAATTTATACACGCGGCCAGATGGCAGCGTGTATAAATTACACGCGGCCATCTAGCCGCGTGTATAAATTACACGCGGCCATCTGGCCGCGTGTTCTTAGTACACGCGGCCAGATGGCCGCGTGTTCTTATACACGCGGCCAGATGGCCGCGTGTAATTTATACACGCTGCCATCTGGCCGCGTGTATAAATTACACGCGGCCAATTGTTTCTACGCCCCATCTTGCCACGTGGCCTTCCACACACGCTGCCAAATGGCCGCGTGTCTACAGTAACGGTTACTGTAGACACGCGGCGAGTTACACTGTTTTTTGTAGTGATCCATCACATAATTCTTATATGGTCTCCATATATTCATAGCTTATTAGAAAGTTTTCAGCAACTATATTTTTATGAATTATGAAAAGTTGTATATATAAGAAAACCAACTTTAAAATACCAACCAAGAAAAGACTTCAAATAGCTACAGTTACTCTAGAAACTAATAATAACAGGCTAATAAAAACACAAAGGAATGAGAAAGCAAGAAACAGAAATCTAGGAGAAATCATGATCAACCTGGAAATATACGACATGGTCTATTTTATTGAATTTGTTTTCCCAAGATAAACAAACAACAATGAGATGAGTTTCTTTACTTTTGGCATTTAAAGGTATAAATAAAGTTCATATACTTTTGGAGTGAATCTCATTGCTCATCTGATCTTCCTGTGCGGTCCAAATCAGAGTGTCTGTTACTATTTTGTATAACCTCATGTTTTGCAGTACTCAATAAAATCATATTTCCCCAAATTTTCATTCAAGAATCAGGGAAATTGTCCATCACTTGAGTAACTTACCATCACTTGAGCCCTTTAATGCCACAATTTCGTGCATATATTTCTCTTTTGTCATCCTACATACACTTAAAAATGAAACAATATTATACATTAATTTTACTCCGATCCCTTGTATTATTTACTCAAAGTTATTTAACCTTGATAAATATGTCAAGGGAGGTTTATTAACTCAAAGTTCTTAAACAGAAAATTGTCCGAAGTTCTTACCCTCTAATACAAAAAAAAGCTTAAACAAAGTCTTAAAAAAAGTCTTAAACAAAATACAAGCAAAGCTCTCTCAAATATTGCCTTTGTTCGATTGACCTCCATTTGAGGTTCCTCCACACTTGGCTAGGAAGAATAGGATTCATATCATAATTAATGATCTTTCTAACAATTACTTGATATATGTGCGTGTGCGTGTGCGTGTGTGAAAAAATATAAGGAATAGACAAGATTCTCTAACCCTCGAATATGTAGTAGTATACTATCCAATTCTGCACGCATAGTAGTAGCATGTGATGCCTCTAGCCTAGAGATACGTGATAATGAGCGATTTGTAAATGAGATGTGTAAAGGTGCACAACATTTGCACAATAAGACACATTGGTGGGACTCATGCATGTGGGTCCCACATACATGAGTCTCAACAATGTTTCTTGTTGTGCATCTTTATGTTGTGCAAAAATAATTTTTCTTTGTAAATTAAGCCAACTAGAGATTTTTAAATTAATTTTGATATCAAAGGGAGCGATTTGTAATTTAGGCCAACCACAGAGACCATACCATTGGTGCAATTTTTCCTAATTTCAAATATAAATGTATATATCATTTAATCTACTGTAATCAAATTATCACAATCCCTTAATTTAGGGAATACAAAACAACATTTATCATAACTAATTTCTATCCTTTAACACCATGGAAGAAACATATATAGCTCCTAGTTCTTCATGTTGATAATAGAGAACAGAAAATAATATATCTATATATATATATAGCTGTCTAGCTCAAACTCTCACTCTCCCTCTAGTACTTGTACTGAAAGCTAACTTCTGTTAGCTCTACTGATGTTTTGAAGGATTTTGTAAGTTCTAATGTTTTGATCGAAGGCTTAGAAATGGCTGCAACTTCCTCCAAGGCAGTGATATCAAATTATCAATAGAATTTCAGAAATCTTAGTACATAATTGATACGAGTGAAATTATTATTGACCATTTCAATTTTATTTTTTTTGTTTGTTTGTTTGTTTTGTTTCATTATTAAACCCAGCTATACTTATATATGGATAATATACCCTGTCTCTCTAATGAATTGGTTGCTTTTCTCTTGTGCTGATTCATCTTTTGTTTCTTTTTCTATCTTAAGTTAGACCAGTGGGCTGGCTTAAGGAGTGGGTGAGTATTACGAGTTTGCAGTCCTATGAAAGGACGACTTCACACTTCATATTAGAGAAGAAGTGGCGGCTGAGAAGTGATTAACCAGAAGAAGAGTTTTACTCCCAAAGTAGCACTATTTTAAGATAAGGTAGGGGGTCTAAAAGTGGGTGGTTATTAACCGCCTAATACAAAATGATGTCATTTTGGTGCGTTTGACATAGGGTTTTCGTTTTAAGTTTAATGCAATTGATCTTTATTCATAATAATAGTAATAATAATAATATTCTTGATCTTTGTTATATTTTGAAGCCTTATACTTATTTCATAAAGGCCCAAATTAAACCATCTAAATAGGCCCTAAAAAGAGGTTCAAAAAAGGCTTAAAACACCAAAATAGGCTCATTTCTAAAAAGCTATTATTCGGTGTAGTTATACGTTTTAATAACTGGTAACCACCTAAGGTGGAACGGTTGCGCTTACAGAAATTTGATAACCACCTAAGGCGGTTGTGCATGGTTGGAGATTAGAGGCAATTACTGCTAACTGCAACCGCTTGTACATCCCTAAGGTGGTTGTTGTTGGGACTCTTCCTCATAAAGCATGACTCCTAATAGGATTAATAAAGGACTAATTAGGAATTATGTATACTTATTCTAGACTATTCTAGTCTACTTCTTCCATCTAGTTATCTAGAGTATGTTTCTTGTATAACTTTCGAACAACTTATGTACAATTCTAACAACTTTTTTTAAGATTAACATATTGGATATTTAGGGCTCACATGTAGGAAAACAGATCCAATGGGTAATCATAAAAAAAAAATAAAAAAAAAATAAAAAAAATAAAAAAGAAAAAGAATAAGAAGTTGTTAGAATTGTACAAAAGTTGTATAAAAGTTGTACAATAATCATTTTTCTTATCTATATAAGCCATATAGCTGATTAATGGATGATATGAGAAAATTATAAGAGTTTAATTAGCTCTTGTAGTTGTTTTGGGAGTTAATAGAGTTATTATTTATTTGTTACGTGCTTGAGAAATTAAGCATGTAATTGACAAAGTATTTACGCCCTAGGTGGATCATAGGAGATAAAGTTACTTTGACGAGTCTAAATTGGTGGTTGCTCGTTAATGGTTTTAGAATTTCAAATGGCATAAGGCGTGTAATCATTGAATGATCTTTACGTGCCTTTGAAGAACGATTTTAATCAATTTGAGTCAGCAACTTGTATTGAAATTTTAAATATGCATGTATATATTCAAAATCCAACCCACTTTTATATATATATATATATAGATGTTGATTCTTGTTTTTAGCAGTTTTTATTTAGTTTCGTAAGTACTTTGGTTAATACATATAAATGTTGTGTTAAAGTATTTGTTGAATGAATAGTACTTGTATATATAATGTAAGAGTGATATATAGTTGTTCTCTATCAAGTGGCTATCCATGCCAAAATTAATTGCAATTGGCAATAATATATATAAAATTCAATTTTTTTCTTTTTTTTTTAAAAAAAAGATAATAATACAAAGTTATTCGCTACGATTTGTAAATCGCCGCGGATCACATATTATCCGCAATGACTTTGTAAATTATCACTGATAATTAATTATCAGTGAAGACATGTCGATTAATGTTCTTATATTTTTTGCGATGACTTCTAACATTATTTACGACGATAACGGTCGTTGGGGATAAGAAAATATCACCAACAACATAAAAGTCGTCGCAAATAAACTTTCATGATGAAGCAAGCTTAGTATGGAGGATCAGTCGCCGCTAAAAGTCATTCGCAACGACATTTAGACTTTTAGCGAAGACTTTTTGTCATCGTTAAAAACCAAATTTCTTCCTGTGCATCAATCTCGTAATATTAACGATGGGTACCGAAGCTAGCCCTCATTGATATATATAATATATATATATACTATTAACAATGACAATAAGCTAATATATTAGTGACAATATATAGAGAGAGAGAGCGAGAGAGTGGAATATGGCCTGTAAAGGCAGAGACATTAGACAGCATAGAAGATAAAAGGGCATACTGCGTGCAATTAACAACACATGCATGCAAACCAAATCGTGGCCACGTTAGAAAGTGGCTCTGGGACATGCCAAAAAGTCACGTTCTGCTCTTGTTTAATTAATATTTTATTAAACTGCTGGTTTTCTTTCGTCTTTGACATCTCCAGCAGTATCCTTTCTGACGTGCCAAAGACATGCATGCATAGTGGTATATCCCATGTGCGTGTATATTCAGCTATGCTTTCTCTCTAAAAGGCTTAATGTTTTGCTTCTTTCGATGAATGTCCCTATTTTATTCAACTTTATCACTCATCTTGATCACTTTTTTATTAACGTAATATATGACGCCCGTATTATTTTCTCAATTAGCTAGCAGTAACCCATCTAATGTGTAAACTAATTAATAACATGCTGTGGTGTGCCTAGTTACCGATGGCCTTCTAGAAGGTCACCCACCGGAAGCCCGATCGCGTTAAGAGTGTACATACGGATGTGAATACGGTTATATGCAATATTCACAGTCACATTTGCAAAATGCAAATATCATTAGCATGCATATAACGGAGCAACCAGCCCCCTTCAACATCTCTCATAACGTGTTCTACGGTGTTGAAAGCTAGATCCACATGAGGTGTGTGATGAATAGCTAAAAAAACGCCAGTCACTATCTGAATGACTAAACAAATACTAGCTAACGAACCGAACCCCCACCAATAACTAAGATTGCTTGGGGGTATAATCTATCAAGTGCTGATTAAGTGTGGAGGATATAGGCTGTTTAAGAAGAGAGAATCGTTGGTTCTTTATAGTCATTTCTCTTTCCTATCGTGACAACTCTTGTTCCCCCACCTTTTTAGCGTTCTGGGCCCTACTTGCTTAATATATATTTTAGATATCTGCATTCGCATCCACATTGTTTATACTAACAGAATCCGCAGTTAGCAGTTATTATCTCCTATCCGCATATTAGGTATTGAGCATGTTTTAGCCTTTTAGGCCTTCTTTAGATCTCTATTAGAGCCTATTTTAAATTATTTTGAAAATAATTTTGGCCGACTTTTAGTTTTTTTGCTTGTTTTAATTCTTTTTTAAACCCTAAGATTTCGAAAATATATTAATTTCACATTACTTTTACCTCTTTGCCAAATTAATGTGTTACATGAGAAAGCAAAAAAGCCAACCAAACCATCTACAACACCTGCTGCACAATAAGACCAACAACAAATAACACAAAACATAGCTATCTATCTAAAATAACACAATTAGAGATACTCCAAAAACTGATAAATCTTTTATCGAACATGCTCGTACACATCTTTTATCAAACATGCTAGTACACACACACTTTGATCATATGTCTACACTTCCCACCGCAAGTGAAAAGTAAGTGCTTTTAAGAAAAGGTCATTGAGTAACCTTTCCCAAGTAAAAGACGGTGGCTTTTAGCTCTGGTGGCGTCACGGTGAACTGGTGAAGTGAATGAGTGAACTGTGAAGAAAAACATATTGGTGAAAGAAGAAGAAGAAGAAGAACACCTGTCTTGATCACTTTTTAATAAACGTAATATATAATGCCCGTATTCATTTCTCAATTAGCAATAAACAGTCTAATGTGTAAACTAATTAATAGCATGTGGTGCGCCTAGTTACCAACAACCTTCTGGTAGGTCACTCGACCCACAATTGAAAGGCCTAGGAGGCCAATAGCCCACAACCAAGAAAAGGCTTGGAAGTCTTGATGGTCTGCAGCCAAAAGAGCCAAACAACCATAAAAGATTTTGGTGCACTTCTACCAAGAAGTAGCATCCAACAACTGATACTTCACTCTGTCAGCCCAACTAACAACCTGCCACACCATCCATTCCCTCCCAATAGACTCAAGGAAGGAATATCCAAATCAGTAATAAACTATTGGCGGGAATTCCTAAAACCTTAAAGAGGAAGGGTAGGGAACGACGATATATAAATAAAAGAATATAGCGTTCTCTCAAGTATGTTGTGTTGCCTTATCATTACTTTGTTGAAATTCTCTCTCACTCTCACCAAACTTACTTGAGCATCAGAGTAGTCTTGCTGGATCCAGCCCGAAGCAACCCCTTTAAGTTCCTTCTTCTCTTGACCCAAAGTACCCATAGACTTCCCCTCCATTGCCATCCCCATTATGAGGTAGGTTAACGATATAGATGTCGATAAAATGCTACCTTTTGGACCACTGATTACCCACATCGCTGAGCAAACCAAGATACCCATAGATGTGGAGGGTACCAAGAGCCCAGAAGGGCCATTCACCAGCCAATTCTTCAGGGTGGGTGGTGTTCATCTTCGATAGCAGTGGTGGCTACACCAACTTAGGCACCTTCTTCAGCCAACTAGCTAGCAAACAACGGGAGTCCACCCATCGAATTGTGCCACATCATCCCAGGCTTCCCCTGAGGGTCAGAGAGACTCAATGATGCTTGCTTGATTTTTTAAGGTAATAAACAGGCAGGAACGGGAGAATGCTGCTTTGCGCTAGAAGGTAGGGCCTCTCTAGGGCATTCGCTAAGGAGCAAGGGAGGATGGCCAGTGAGTGGCTGGCCCAGGGGGCTACTACTAGGAGGATCCTTGACATCCATACGACCGTCGTTCGGGAGAGAGGCAGCCCACCTCTAGATGTGAATGACTTTGTAATCAATGCCAACTTATTCTAGGACGATGGAGTGGCCCAATAGTTGATTTATTTTCTTCCCTTCACTTTTTGATTTGTGAGACAATGTTTTATTTTGTTTTATCTTGTGTTGTTTCGTTTCCACCGTAAGGGTGGCAACTTAATTTGGATAATATTTAGCATTTAATTAATTTCTTATATGATGGATTATTTTAATTTGAATAAGTAAGTTGAAAAATAATAGGCTCCTAATTTATCGTGTGTGTGATGAAGTGTACAGCAAAATATTAAATGTGGAATTTAAATGAGACAAATATTTTGTTGACTAAGTGGAAACTCAATTAAAAGAAAAACCACTCTGGTGCAGTCAAACTCAGGATATCTACTATTCAGAAAACAAAGCTAGTAACAAAGCAGTAACACTCACATACCCCTAATACAACGATTGTACCTTACACTCTAACACGTAACCTAACGTAAACGCTTCCCAATCAAGTCTCCTACCTGAAGGAGTCTTCAATGGAATCCTTTAACTTAGGGCTCCTCCCTAAGCTAGAGACTTCACATGATCAAATCACGCAACAGACAACTCTTAGCTAGAGAGCTAGCAGATCTTCATAGTTTCTACCAAAACACCCTCTCTAAGCTCAAAGGAACTCAATACCAAATTTTGTAAAAAATACATGCCTAGAGACCGCTATTTATAGGCTTTTGAAAACCTAATTCAACACTGATTCAGAGTTCTCTGGGCGGCGTCCGGACGTAGGCATAGAGCATCCGGACTGCAAACTGCAACCGACTTCCATAACGAGCTTCATGTGTTTCCATATTAAGGATCGCGTCCGGACGATGTTGCCCTAGCATCCGGACGGTTGCAAGCTGTCTTCACTAATCCATGTCTACTATGTAGTTTAAAATCTTCTCGAACACTGAGTAGCGACCGGACGATGTTGCCCTATCGTCTGGACGGTTTGTACTGTCTATGCTGAGTTGTTCAAAAACTTCTTGAACTGAAGGGTGTTCGGACGCCTCACTGGGCCGTCCGAACGGTCAACTGAGGATCCTAATTTTGCTAAGTTGTAAACTGCGCAAAATCTTCCAAGAGTCTAGAAGTTGTCTTCTTGATGCTTGTGACACTGATATTTGTCATATTAAGGCATTTCCATAGTTGAGATTTAAACTCTGAATAATCTGGAAAACTCTGGATAAAATATGGCATCCCTGTTTCAGCAGCACACTTACATGACAGTGATTTTGTCAAGAATGTAGCCAATAAAACTAACAAACTCCCCTTTTGGCCATTCTGGGATAAAAATCTTCTAAGCGGTTAAAAATACAATCTCGGTCTAAAAATTAAAAATACTCCCCTTTTTTGTCTCAAAAGTACAAAGAGTAAACAGAGTATCTAAGCCATAGACAAAAATTTCTAAAATCAAAAAATAATAGGAATAATAGAGAAGTGTCTTCAAGAAACCCAAATAATCAAAAGTTTGTAAAACAACTCATAGAGAGAGGAACAAAGACTTTTATACATACCTCTTCCGGTTGATCTATACCATAGGCTATTTTCGTAAGATGATACACACTAGCTAACAGTCCGCCTGGTGCTACATCATAGGCACACTGGGAACATAGATAATTGTAAGGAGGGACGTCATCTTGCTCGTGAGGGTAATGAAATTATTCGTGAGGCTGGTAAATGGAGTCCTGAGCTAGTTGCCGCTTGTGAAGTATGGAAGGAGAAATTATTAATGATAGTTGGTTGTATTCACCGATTTTCGCAATAATAGCTTTTTTCACTGCAGGATTAACTGCATTTTATATGTTTCGGATCTATTTACTTACTTTTGAGGGATATTTAAATGTTCATTTTCAAAATTACAGCGAAAAAATGGCAAAAAAGAAAGCATCCATTCCCCTTCTATATTTTGCATCTATAGTATTTTTGCCCTAGTGTATCTCTCTCTCAATGCTATTTGACTCAGACTTGTTCTAAAAAAGTCGAGGCATTTCGAATTGTTTGTTGACAAGGACATCCCACCAACTCTTCAATCTTCATCGAATCCAGGTCCTTGTTTTCTTCAACAGTTGTTACTTTAATCCTGAAACGCTCAAACAAAGACCTTAAAATCTTTTTGATGAGTTTTACATCAGAGAACCTCTTCTCGAGACTCACCATCGAGTTTCTCAGGTCGTTGATCCCGGTGTAAAGCTCACCGAATGTTTCATCATCCAACATCATAATTTCTTCAAATTTTGAAATCAATATTTGGAGCTTGGTATATTTAACAATTTTAGTGCCCTTATATGTTGTTTCCAGAATTTGACACGCTTCTTGAGCGGATACACAATTTGAAATTCTTGTGAATTCAAACGGTGAAAGAGCTTGACATATAGCATGAAGGGCTTTATCGTTGGAAAGTTGTGTGCCGTTTTGAACAACAGATAGCTCGGCAGTTGTAGCCTTTGGTTTAGTCCAACCAATTTCTACAATTTGCCAAACATTAATAGATTTTAAAAAGAAGCGGATACGAGATTTCCAATAGCTATAGTTCGTGTCATAAAAGGAATGAATGGAATTAAGAGATTGAGATATCAGAAAAATAGGAGTACAAAAAATATGGGGACCACACACAGGAAATTAATACAAAAAGAGTGTACTCGCTCTGATACCAATTGAAAAATAATAGACTCCTAATTTATCATGTGTATGTGATCAAGTGTGCAACAAATAATTAAATATTTAAATGAGACAAATATTTTTTTAATGAAGTGCAAACTCAATTAAGAGAAAAATCACTCCGGGGTAACCAAACCTAGGATATTCACTATTCAGAAAACAAATTTAGTAATAAAGCAGTAACACTCACATACCCATGATGCAGCGATCATACCTTGCACTCTAACATGTAACCCAACTTGAACGCTTCCCAACCAGATCTCCTACCTGAAGAGGTCTTCAATGGAATCCTTTAGCTTAGGACTCCTCCCTAAGCTAGACTTCACACAATCAAATCACACAACAGACAACTCTTAAAGAGCTAGCCGTTCTTCACGGTTTCTACTTAAACACCCTCTCTAAGATCAAATGAATTCAATATCGAATTTTGTAAATAATAATAAATAAATAATAACTAATAATTTTTTAATTTGATTTGAAATAATAATTTAATATTTTTTAAAAGAATTAGTCAAAATACCGTAGAATTCTACTTCCTCTTCATTTAATTTCTTTTTATCACTTCTTAACCAATCACCTCACACCTCTTTTCGCAAACCAAAATCCCCCTAGGTAGCACGCTTTATCCATAAAGGCTTTCTAATGAAATAAATTCAGGTTTTTAAAAGGAGAAAAGTTGGGAGGTAGGAATTTTTATTTTTATTTTATTTTTATTTTTATTTTTTTAAATCAGTCCATGTATTCTTTACTTTCTTTTCGAACCGGGTTGGAGGAACTTCCTTTGACCTAATCTATAAAAAATGACCCGTGTCTAATTTTTTAAAACCATGTAGATTGGTGCACAAGCTTTTTTTTTAATAAAAATCATTCTAAGTTTGTCTATTTTATTAAAAAAATATGTGATTTTCCCATATTCAAGAGACACATGTCATTTTGTCTCCTTTAGCATATGAAAAGCGGACAAAAATTTCTTATAAACTAGTTCGTAGGAAACTCATACAAACCAGCTTATAAAAGTAACACATTTTCTTTAAGCTATTAGAAAAGCATGCTATTAAAAAAAAAAAAAAAAATAGTGTTTTTCACGTGTAAGGGACACATGTTACTTTTAGAAGTTGGTTTGTAACAAATTTCTTACGAATCAGTAGGAAATTTGTATCCATGAAAAGCAAAACTTAAAGGAGAATATACAATACATTTAAAGACGGAGTGGGAGGAATTTGAGTAGTAGTAAGAAGTGATTGATGTGATATAAAGTAAAAAGAATTTGTTTATAAAAGTAAAAAAGTCTTGCATTATGGTGCATTTATTTTTATTTAAATAATAATAAACAATTATTGATGCGATATAAAAAGTAAAAAAATTAAAAACATTTTGAAGTTAATTAATTTTTAGAAAAGTGAAAATATACTAGGGGAATGGTTACAATGGTATGTTACTTATAAACACCCCCCGTATCCTTTTTAAAAAAGATAAAGGAAAAGAAAGAGAATAAAGAAGGAGAAAGAAAGATGTATCTTATTGGGATGCTTGTAGTTTCCTTTTGTGGCTGTAATAGAGTGAGTGTATCTGGAACCTTTGCCAGCCGGAACCTTAACTGCTAAGTTTTCCTACATTTTTCTCGTTTATATGAACATAAACCACCGCAAAACGAATTAAAGCCGATTTGCGTCAGATTCACAGTGAGAGAGAGATTGGGTTGTTGGTTGGGTATGGCAACAGAGAATGAGGCGGTGGACTTGTTGTACATGTTACCCGAAGAGTGCATCTCCAGCGTGATGTCGTTCACGAGTCCACCGGACGCGTGCAGGTCGTCATCGGTTTCCACGATCTTCAGGTCGGTCGCCGAATCCGACGCCGTCTGGGGAAGCTTTCTTCCACCCCAGTACCAGAGCATAATCTCCCGCTCCGCTGATTCGTCTTCGCTCTGTTTTTCTTCGAAGAAGGAGCTCTATCTCCGTCTCTGCGATCATCCCCTCCTCATCGACGACGGCAGGAAGGTATATATATATTCGACGCCCACCCCTCCATTTCTCATTATTTCATTATGCATATATATATATGTGATTGACATTGACGTTTCTTTAACCCATGCAGAGCTTTTGGTTGGAGAAAAGGAGCGGGAAGATATGCTACATGCTATCTCCAAAGGACCTCGCCATTGCCTGGATGGATACTCCCAAGTACTGGACATGGACTTCTTTGCCCGAGGCCAGGTCTCTCTTTCCGTCTCTGGCGCAGCAAACAAAGCCACTAAAGCAAATATTTTGTTTCTACTTAAAAGTACTCCCCAATGAGTGAATTGTGACAAACCCATCAAAGAATCAACATACATGGCCCACGTCTCCGCAAAGTGGAAAAGGAAAAGAGAAAAACAAATGAAAAAACTTAAAAAAAAAAAAAAATTACTCAACCCTTTTAATTTGATTATAACTTTAAAATTAATTATAATTTTAAATAAAGCTTACAAAGGTCTAAGGGTCATTTTACTCTTAGAACTTTTTTTTAAAAAAAAAAAGAAAAAGAAAAAACACTAATAATACTACAAGCTCCGTGGGTGCTGCAAGAGTGTCTCTCTCGTCGATTTCTTTTCCCCCGTTCTTGTCATCCATCCGTTTTGGCGGTTCTCTGATTTAATATACATGCAAAAAACAGGTTCCCGGAGGTGGCGGAGCTAATCCACGTGTGTTGGCTGGAAATTCGTGGGAAGATAAATACTTGTATGCTGTCTCCAGCCACACTGTATACAGCTTGCCTAGTGTTCAAGATAGCTACAGGGTCTTTTGGATTTGAATACCAACCTATCGAGGTCGCGGTCGGAGTTGCAGGAAGTGAAGGGCATAAGAGGAGTGTCTATTTGGATGCGGAAAGACAACGGAGGCCGCATCACCGGATTGTGCCACGGCGACGGCGAGTTAGGCTTTTTAACCACAGCCGCATCATGTACCAAGCGCCTCGGCCTAGAGAGGAGGATGCATGTGGCGAGTGTCCAAAGAAGAGAGGAGATGGATGGCTGGAGATCGAGCTGGGTGAGTTCTTCAATGGAGGAGAAGATGATAGGGAAGTGGAAATGAGTGTGTTGGAGGTCAATGGGAACTGGAAGGGCGGCCTCATTGTTCAAGGGATTGAGATCAGGCCAAAAGAGTGAGAGTGCTGCATTTCTTTCAGATTGCAGTGGGCATCGAGGGATTTGTGTGTGTTTGTTTTTCCCCAAGCTTTTTCTTTTATAGTTTTGCAAGATTACATAGTAAAATATTTATGTTATGTCTTCTGTATTCCATAATTAGTTGTAGTTCTGAGATTAAATCTTTGGTAGCCTTATAGTGAAGAGGCAAACAACAACTATTTGATCTTGGCCTCCCTATTAGCGGTGTACTAGAGGGACGGTTATTAACCGCTAATAACCGTTAATAACTACCGACAACTGCTAACCATATAACCATATAACTGCATAACCTGAAATAACTGGAACTGTATAATCGGATAACCACATAGGCCGGTTGCGGTTATCGGTAATAGGGATATTTAAAAATTTGGTTAACAAATGGGTAACCGGTTATATATATATACTAAAAAGAAATTAAAAATGTAAATAATTTAAACCCAATTCTAGCCTATAGGTTTCTTTTCTCTTTCTTTTGAACCGCATAATGAAGTTGCTTGTACTACTGCATGTAACACCTGCATCCAGTAAATTCAAAACTCTTAAAATCTATTATAGAATTCCTTAATTTTGTTGAGAAAACAATATCAATGAGTTTCTATAATTAAACCTAGAGTTGTTTTTAGCTTAAAAAGACTCAAACCCTTAAAAACTTAAAATTGACATCTGAGTTTAAGGGTCCGTATGGGTTTGCGATTTCAAAAAGTACGATTTAAAATCACGACTTTAAAATGTGCGATTTGAAAAAAATTATTTTTAAAAACGCAGTTAAGCGTTTGGCAAAATCGTAGTTTAGCATTTAAAATCACAAATTAGCCTTTAAAATTTTGCGTTTTCAAAAAAGCATCATCTTACCTACGATTTGAAAAAGCAGATTTTCTGCATTTTTAAATCGCAAATTTTAAAAACACAGTTCCCAAACGATTTATGTTCTGCGATTTAGTTTAAAATCGCACTTATTGTTTACGAAATCGCAATCCCAAACGAACCTTAAAACTTTGACTGAACCAAAAAGAAGTCAAACAAACTCAAATTTAGTCGATTCAAAGCCTGTTATGCTCACAAAAGAAATATCTATCATATGGTAAAATTTGTTGAAAGTCCACCGATTGACTTTTAACCTTGGAAATTGACTATTTAGTTGCCAAGTTGAACTTTTTGTTAATGTTGACTTCTAAATTTTGACATGATAAATGTGTTTTTAGAGCTTATAATGATTCAATATAATATATATATATATATATATATATAGTTAGTTAGTTAGTTAGTTGGTTAGTTAGTTAATTAGTTAGTACTTGAATCCTGTAAAGTCAAAATTTAATTTGATGACAGTTGACTTTTTGGCAAAAATCGATGCCTAAATGATTCAGCTGTCAATTTTTTAGCATAAATAAATTAAAAGACCATAGTGGCCGGCTCTAACTGTCTCCAAAACTGAGGACATGCTGATAGTTACTTAGTTAGAAGAATTTGGTTGAACGCTAAGTTTAGTTAGACAAAAAGTTGGACTTTAGGTGTGAAAATGAATTTTGGTCAACAAATGAGACTTCCTCGCTTCTTGATTTCCAGCACGCTTTGTCGGATTTTCTCCACTTTGCTGAGTGCCTAGGACTTCTATAAATAGGAGACCAGCTTGCTCTACCATTCTTTCCATGCTTAACTCAATTTTCATGCAAAAAAGAACCAAAACTCCCTATTATGCATTACTCAACCAAAGTGAGAAATTAAGTTAGAATTTTCTGTTCTAGCCTTTTGTACTTTTGTCCAGCACCCTTAGGAGAGCTAGAAATACCTCTTGCCTTACTCTTTCTTAGCCTAACTTTGTAGAACAAAAGCAGAAACCAAAAACAGCACAAACAAGCTCCAATTTGGCCACTTTGAGCTTAAAAGAGAAGTTTTGTTTCAGAAATTGTTTGGTATATTTTCTATGTGTTTAAGTGCTCCATAAGTGTTTTCTAAGATATATTTTATGTTAATATACTACCTGGAACTCAGAACGTACACCAAAGAAACGGTTTCAAAAATAAAGATATGAAGAGAATAACCTATAGATCGAACACATATGTCTTCCTTTGATTTTATTTGAAGTTATTATAGATCTTATGGAATTGTGAATATATATATATATATATATATCGTGTCAGGATTCATGTTTAAGAATTATGTCGCCTATGTTTCGGTGCTTAAACATGAATCATTGTAGTACTTATTTTTATATATATCTTGTTAAGATTCATGTTTAAGTATTATGTCGTCTATGTTTCTGTGTTTAAACATGAATCAATGTAGTAAACTAATCCTTATGACTGATATTATGGCTTTCATAAGGAATAATATATATATATATATATATATATATATATATATATATATATATATATATATATATATATATATATATATATATATATATATATATATATATATATATATCTTGTTAGGATTTATGTTTAAGTATTATGTTGCCGATGTTTCAGTGCTTAAACATACATCATTGTAGTACTTATATTCTTATGTTGTTCTCTTAATTTAACTTGTAATTCTTATGGATAATCAAAACTACAAAATAATTATAAAGTACACTGACCCAAAGGTTTATGTTCAAACATTATGTTACCACGGCTTTAAGCTTGCTTCGGTGTTTAAATATAAAGCTTCGCGTCAAAGACTTATAAGTAATCACCTTTTGATGTTCATGACTAAAAATCGATTTAAAAGTTGTAATGTACGGTGCATTATTTAATAATTAAAGTATAAAATTTAAGTAAATAATTAGTTAAGTTAATTTAGTGTAATTATAAAACGCAAGAGAATATTTTAAAGTCCAAAGAAAATAAAATAAGAAATATAAAGAAAAACAGAAAATAGAAAAGAAAATGAAATTAAAAAAAAAAAAAAGATTCAGAAAAAGAAAAGTAAAAGAAAAAAAAAAAAAAAAAATAAGAGAGGCGCATGTGCACCTCACTTCTCACATAAATGGAAAGGCCATTGCCAAATGGCCTTTCCAAAACAGAGGCATACGCCTCTGTTGTTTGAAGAAGAAGAAAAAAAAAATATGAGCATAAGGCGCCCATGCACCTTATCTCGTAAAAACGGAGAAAAAGAAAAGGAGAGGCAGTACGCCTCTCCCTCTATCATTTCCTCATGGGTTTTTGTACAAAAATCATGATCCATGAAGATCTAACGGTTCAATCTTCGATCCGTCTTCGGAAAAGTGATAGACGCGTAAGGATTTACGTTTTCACCAATCATTTTGAGGTAAAACTCTAAACTCACGATTTTGTGATTTTGGACTAAATCTTGGAATGTGAGTTTAATCTAGTGTTTTCTTTAGGAAAGAGGTTACTTGGAACTTACTTGAAGCTACCCAAATCATATATTTTGGTTTGGTGAGTTTCCCCAAACCCTAACTTTTGGGTGTTTAATTTTAGTTGTGTTTTTATGAGATTAACCCTTAGTAAAATGCTTATGGGTTAGGGTGTTAATTATTTAAAGTGTTAAATAGTTAAATGTGTTATTCCACAGTGACGCATTGTTAGGTGGTGTCTAGGAGACCTAGTGCTTAAATCCGCGCAGCCAAGATGTGTATTCTACTCACTGAGAAGTGTTATTTTCATATATGGGGAATTGCAAAATATATATTGTTTTACAAACCTGAACCAACTGTATGTTTGATTATGATATGTTTTTGGATGATTTGAGTAATTTTGAGTATATTGAAATTATGATGATGTTTTGAAGTATGAATATGATATGTGGAGTTTGAATGAATGGTATAACTGTATGTTATGGTTAGGTGTTTTGAAAACTGTGATTGTAATGGAACATGAATGTGATTTTAGAGTGAGTATAAAGTTTGGAGATTTAAGTTATGCAAATTGTTTAAGAAATGACATGTTGAACTATTCATGTTTTATAAAGAAAGCTTGTGTTAAAGGCATGATTCATGAAATGAAATGTATCTTTGTTTTAAGCTTGAAGCATAAGCATATGACATACAACATGGTTACTTACATGCCACAAGAGCACAACATGATTACTTACGTGCCACAAAAACACAACATGATTACTTATGTGCCACAAGAGCACAACATGGTTCCTTACATGCCACAAGAGCACAACCTTGAGCCAGGACTCATGGTACAAGCATATGCATACATACATTGTGATGTGATGGAATGTGTTGCATGTTTTATATATAGTAGTTTTGCTAGACGTATTAGTATGCATAAGAGTCTCAATGGAAAAGAGCTTAGGTATATTTCTATCTGATGATTGCATGATTTAAATGCCATTGTTTTCTAACTTAAGGGTTATGTAAACCTGAGCAAACAAACCACAAAGTATTATCGTAGGTGAGGTCGTACATAGTTGTTTCTACAACAGAACTTCTACGTATAATCTTAGTTGCCTAGTATGTTTAAATGTTTTCTATTAGTCAGTGTTTGCTATATCAGTTATGAGGGTTTTCAAACTAAAGTTTATAAAATTGGTGGCTGATATAGTGTACGTGTGACTAAAAAGGAAAAGTCGCTTCTTTGCGAAAACTTAGTGAATAGTATACCTCTGAGGTCTTAATGTATTTATTTATGCTAAGACGGTGGGCTCATAATTCCACCTATGCGGATGCAGCAACCCCCGCAACCGTGTAGACATTGATAAAGTGTTGGTTGTAGGTTCTGCGGATATAGATATTGACTCGTCCACCTAGCATATGGGATGCTATGATTAGAGCACATCGCGACAGTCATAAGTCACAGACTCATGGTTAGTCCGTATTTTGGGTATTTTATTTATGGCTCGTGTCCTAGTGGCACATGTATTTATTGAGCCTGTATTTTAGTATGTAATTATTGTAATATGTTTTATAAGCCTTAAATTGATAGACATGTAAATGGCTCTTGTTGTTGTAATTAACTGTTATGTATTATATGGATTTTGGCTTATGTTATGTGTTCCGCTGCATATTGATATTTATATTCCGTTGTATTAGATGTAACTCTGAATATCAGATACATGTTATGAAACGTGTACGTTATGTTGGCTGAGCGACAAGTAGTCGTGCCACTATGAAAATCCATTTATGTATGTTTTCAAAAAAAAAAAAAAAAAAAAATGGTTCGCCACAACAGATGGTATCATAGCAGTTAGCTCTAGGGTTGGTTAGGAAAAGCGGAAAGCGAAAACCTAGGGTTGTGTCACAGTTTAAGTGTAACAAAAGAGCCATAGAAAATCTTAAAAGCTTAAACAAAGATAGGAAATTAAAATGTAATACTCCATATGCATATCATTTTATTTACGTATAGTTAGCTTACCTCTCACTTTCACATTGCTAGTTAACTTCAATATGATTGTGTAGAGTATATAACTTAGACGGGGAGCGGTTTAGAATAAGCTTCTTAGGTGTATTGTATGGGTATTGTGATGCATGTAATCTTCTTTACGTAGTATTGTCTATGTGGCATTTCATTGTATAGGCAAGTCATACCTCCTAGACAAGTAATGTCGATACGCAACGAGGAAAAGGATTCCTCAGTGGGTGATTGAGGTGGAAGTGATTTTAAGCTCCTCTACCTCCTCCCCCTCTGTCGAGGAAATTGTTCGTTAGTAGTTGTTTTAGGCATCCCTCATTGCCGGACCTTTGACCACGAATCATTTGAGTAGGAAACGGTCATTGCCATTGGGAGCTTAGGCTTCCTCACCGCCGAAGAAGCAGCTTATTAGTTGTGACCCTAAGTTCCTTGGAGAAGAGGATGCCTTTGCGAGCCACTTTAGTGTCACGCGGTGCACCAATTGTGGGAAGCCACACTTTGGTGTATGTGTCGTGTAGAATCAAGGGTATGCTTTTGATGTGGTAGACTTGGCCACCTTGTAAAGCTATGTCCCTCGTTAGTCGCTTTGACTTAAAACAGCTCTATCATTGCCCTGTGTGGGGAGCTACACTCGGATGTATGTCGTAGAACATCTAGGGTACGTTGTAAATATGGTCGAGGAGGCCATCCCACGAGAGGTCACCAACTTGTTGCCCCCAAAATCAAGTACCTTTAGCGGGCAACTACTAGCCGAGACAATTTGCTCAAGTATGGTATGCCCACTCACACCAAGAAATGCTGAAGTCCGTCCATGTGATGACCCAATTTTTTTTTTTTTTTTTTTATACAAAACATTTCATAAATGTTAATCTCTTAAAATACAAATGGATCCTCACATTGGCACGACGATGTGTTGCAAAGCCAACATATGGTACATACACCATAATATGTACCTGGTAAATCAGAGTACAACATCTAACTACTATGCAGCGGAAAACATAAACTCAATAGCGGAAATCACATCTTAAACATCTATCATAAATTAATAACAACAAGAGCCATTTAATACCTATGTGTTTAAGTCTTTCCACAATATAAATACATAACGGAATGGCTTTATACAATAACGAGTGACACATGCGTCACAAGCCACAACAAAACCTATAAAACTGAGGACGCCCATGGTCCCGCAATTACGACCATCGCGGCAAGCTTCGGTCATAATATCCCAAATGCACGTCTACGACCCCCCCATCAACTACGACCCGAGTACCTGCAGCCAAAAGGACATCATCTATACGGTTATGGGGGTTTACCACATCCGTATAGGTGAGATTATCAGTTCACCACCTCAGTGATATTAAACTAACCGAGTTTTCACAAAGAACCAACTTTTCTTTTTAGTCTCGCGTACACTATAACAGCTACCACTTTATAACATTTTGTTTGAAAACCCCCATAGCTGATATAGCAAACACCGACTATTAGAAAACATTTAAAACATACTATGTAGTTGGACCCATACGTAGAAGTTCCATTGGCATGGAAGCAACCAGGTATAACCCACCTACAATATTACTTTTATGTTGGTAGCTCAAATGCACATAGGTCTAACGTTATTAACTGTGATAACACTGTGCCTCAGGGCATTACAACTTCATGTCAAAGTACATAGTTGTCCATGCGGTTACTAGAGTAAGACTCTGATATCCAAGCACTTCTTACTGATGTGCCACGACAATCCATCTACCTACTCCCAAGCCACACTGATATCGCAACCAACAGCGTCATAACCAAGCACACTAAGCTTAAAACATGTCATCTCGCTCTTTAGTACAAGCTTACTATCATTTTCGGAACATGGTTAACACGGGATCCTAGGGCATTACAACTTCATGTCGAGCACGTAGTTGTCCATGCGGTTACTAGAGTAAAACTCGGGTATCCAAGCACTTCCTACTGACGTGCCACGACAATTCATCTATCTACTCCTAGGACACTGTATTACTCATACCGAACCATGACAATATTCTTGTTCATCCAAGCTTAATGTTATTAAATTATGCAACTAGACGATAGCAGTATACATAAGCTCTTTTGCCATCAGAACTCTTAGGCATACTAATACGTCTAGCATAAAAAAACTACGATATTCTATATCATGAAAACATAGCACAATTTAAACAATGATATGCATGCTTATGATGGTCTTTTCATTCTTTGTGAGACTTTCCTTCCTTTCCATTCTTTGAGGCTTACTCTTCCTTTCATTCTTATGCTCATGCTCATGCTTAACAATTCAAACTCTATACTCCTATTCTTTACAATTCATGCTTTCTTCAAATACGATAAACCAATCAACATGAAACTTTATACTTTGCATAATTTAAATCCCAACCGCAGCTCACATCCAAATACTTTAAAAACAATTTTACACATTTCATCCATACATCATATCATAACATCATTGATATTATTTGAACATAATTGAAACTACTCAAATCAACCAAAACAGATAATCAACATACAGTTGGTTCGAATTTATAAAACACATAAATTTTGTTATTCTAATAATCATAACAATAATAGTTTCTCAGTGAGTAAAATATCACCTGGCTGCATTAGACTCTTGACTTGAACATCCCCTCGGATTCTAGTCACTTGGACTCTACATTGGAGAATCAATTCAAGTCTCCAATCCGGACACTATCCTGCAAACATTATAACGTCAGACTATGCTATGGGACTCGTTCTATGACACTAAAACTACCCGCGTGCCCACACGTCGTGTTACTCGCTCCTAAGTCTAGTTAAGTATCCTAAATTATTATTAGGTTAGCACTTAGGTCTGCTCATATTTTTATTCTTCTTAGTATCCTTGAGTTATGTTAAATATTTCATCTGTCTACCTACTATTATTAAATTATATCATCATTGTTAATTTTATAGTTTGTTATTCATTTACTAAGTTAACATATATATCTAACCAATATACATGTATATGTATATATTTATGTATACATATACATAAACAATGTTAATCCGGCTTAAGCTTAGTTCGGTGATATACTTAAGTACTTTACCATAATGAATCCATTGATTATTAATTAAACTGGCCAAGTATAATTATTGTACTCTTACATCTACTCTATTTACTTATTTCCTTAATTTATGTCTAGTTAGGTAGATATTCTAATAATTAACTTATAAAGCCTAACGTTCAACACTTTAAACCACTTAGTCACATTCACAAATCAACACAAACCTATAAACAAGTCCTTTACTAAATTAGGGCCTCAAAACATGCTCATAACATTCAAACAATTTCTTCCATTAAGCCCAACTACTAAAAGCCACCAAAATTTCCCTACATTTATCACCAATAACCAACGATTACGTTTTCTAATATCACGATAAAGTCTCATTTCAAAATATATCAATAAATTCAACACTCAGAGTTACTCTCTTAAATAAACAACTTAAAGTCAATGACAACCTTCATCAATAAACCACAATTTACAACTCCAAAAATCAAATTTGCATCCCATCAAAATACTCATCAAAACTAGTCCATACCTTCTCCAAAACTCAACTCAATTCAACCAAACATTAGACCATCCACTTAATGGAGAATTAGCCATCAATTAACACAATTAACCCTAATCTAGGAGCACAAACCAGATCTGGAACTTTATCCAAAAATATTACTTTTCCAATCCCATTAACAATCTAACGATCTATTTTAGAGTACAATACATGGGGCTAGCATCTACAAAATAAAAACCCCAATCTTCACCAATGTTCATTACCAATTCACTAACATTATTACTCAATTAAAACCCCCAATTCCAGATTTGGATTTCCATAAAAAGAACCCTTCATAATCTCTTTTTATTCAAGCATTAACCACTTGCAACAAAGCATTAATCATAGGTTATCAAAATCAATAATCAAAACCCATAAAATATACATCATTCGACAAACACCAAGAAACCCAACCAGAATTTTCCACAACAATACCATCAATTCAATTCTTTAAGAAATAAACTACCCAACGATTGTACAAGCCAACATAACCTAGATACATCTTTCTAACACTACTCCATTATGGCGAATTAAATACCCATCCTCATATACAAACACCCCTTCGAGTAGCACCACATGAGGAACTCCAAAAATCTCCAATCATAAACCCTATTTTCAGACCCAAATAAAGCCCTCACAAATCAATATGATTTCCAGCTTCAAACTATATCATTCTAGCTTCAATGGGCGAAACTCCTTAGCAATTAACCCAAAAATTAACTATAATCTCACAAAAACCGAAATCCATACCAATATAAACCTAGAATCCGAATCTAAACAAATCGCAAACCTTACGCATGATTTTCGTGCTAAATAATCGAAGGGTAACATAAAACACAAGGAAAAATGCTAGAAATTACCCCACAAAAGCCCATGGCCGAAACCCATAAATTTTCCCATCAACTGGTTGCTTCTTCTTCTCTGAAATTCAGCATCTCTCTCTCTCTCGGGTTGTCGCTTGGCTGGGCAAAAGAAAGGGAGAGGGAGATGAGAACGTGGGGGAAAGAAAGGGAGGGGGCTGGGCTGCGTGAAAAACTAGGGGAGAAGGAGGAGGAGAGTGCGTGAGATGGAGAAGAGGAAAGAAAGAAAAGAAAGGAGAAGAGAGGGGCGTGCAGGTGAGGGGAGAAAATGGGGAAAAAGAGAAAAGAAAAGAAAGAGAAAGAGAGAGGGAGAGAGAAGAGGACATGTGGTCCAAAAGAAAAGGGAGAAAAGGAAGAGAAAAGAGGAAAGAAGAGAAGATAAGGGGCCATGTGTCATCTTGAGATTGGTTGAGAGAAGATAATATAATCTTCTCTTAACCAATCCGGTGGTGACATGTGGCAAGCTAGGATTTTCTTTTATTTAAAGCCCCCATCAATTAGTAATTATAGAAGAACCCCATCTTATTTTATTTCCATCATTTATTAATTAATATTTGACCCCATATTTAGTCTAACTACAACCTACCCATACAATTAATTATTTATTCAACTTGGACCCGTTATTATTATTTTATTCTTATTATTTTATCTCAGACTTATTTTATTTTTGTTTTTCAACATAAATACTATCACCTAAAATATATTTATTAGTCTCATCATTTAATAAATACAATTTATTAAATACTAAATTCCTATTAATTTTTCTTGATCTTTACAGTCCAACCGCTGCAAATGCTGTCAATGCTGCCACAGGTATTATACCTTTATGTTGTAGCATTGTGTGCATTTGGCATATTTGAGTGTTATCCATTCATATGTCTCATTATGCATAGTTACATAATGAGTACTAAACCTTTAAAATCAATATGCGTGACCATCTCTATTGGTGACACATTTGTCCACAGTAAACATTGACGTCATTGCCTTAGCACTATATGGGTAATGGCATTGTTAGCTCTAGTGTTTGACATGATGAGCTACAGTGTCTAACTCATTTAGTTCAATATGTTAAGTGGTCCACCCATGTCTCATTTGCATGTGTAAGTTATGCAAATTGAGCATCGAACTCTTAGATTAGAAATTTAGAACACTTATGTGACCACTCTTGTTGGTGACGCATTCACTTGCAGGAAATGTGTGGACAATTGTTCCATTGGTGCAAGAGAAGACTCTACCAGTGAAGCTAGCAGTGTTATGCATGTAGCGTTTCAATGTTGGCATATTTAGCTTCAACATGTAATATGTTGAGTTTTAATGCCATGCATATAGAATTTCAGTGTTCAACATGCTAAACAATAAAGCTTATCATGTTGAACTACAATATTAACTTGTTAGGGCTTTGGTGTCAATTTGGAATGGATTGACGATCAAAGTGTAGAAGTGAACGCAGATAATCACAAGTGGGTAATTGTATTCCTACCCCATACTGTTGGGAGTCCGAACTTTGCGAGTCTCATTTGCGAGTTACTCCACAATTCCTCTCCGATGTTCAATAATGATGAATGTACGAGAGTGTACACTTGTGTGTTTAGCTTATGCCCAAGCCATGCTCAAGTCGAGTCCAAGTTGGGATCATTCGGATTGTGCAGATGTTTCCACTTTAGTCGCGAGGTTATGCAATGATGCATAGGTTATCATGTGCTAAACCTAGTGGCGATCTAGGATAAGTGTTGCATAAAGAAAACAGACGGCTTGTTCGGTTAACTTATGGAGCTTCAGTATTCTTGGGAGATTGATTTCTTTCGAGATAAAATTGACTTTTGGTGCGAAAGGTAATGTGCCAAAATCAGCGATCCATATATGGTATGACCATTACGAGTTTTTGGCGATGCCATTTGGATTGACAAATACACCATTGGTATTTATGGGCTTGATGAATCAGGCGTTCCATAGGTACCTTGACATCTGAGTAGCTGAGTATACCGTTGACACGTTAGTTTATTCGACTAGTCATGTCGAGTATGGAAGACAATTGGTATCAGTGTTGGAAGTGCTTAGAAAATGGGATTCTTCTCCAAGCTCATGAGAGGTGAGGTTTGGTTGAGGAAGTGTCATTGTTGGTTTATGTAATGAACAAAAATGGACACGTAGTCAATACAATAGAACGTCAACACACAATTGCACCTGTGCTTAAACTACCCGTTGAGTTTATTGGGTATGTGGCTTGTGGCTTGCACAGATACATCACAATAGATGAGGATACACCCTTGTGTAATAACAAGGATGTAGTCTATGCTACTTATCAACTGTGGATCAGGAGTAGTGTCGTTCTCCTCATGGTTTGCAAATGATAGCTATTATCTATGCTTTACCATTTTATGGGCAATGCCTCTATGGTGAAGTGTGTGTGGAATACACGCTTAACACCCAAGTCTTGATGCACTCCGGTGTTGAGAGACGGAGACATGAGGTAACGTTGATGGCTTGTTGTGCTAGGAGATCTTGACGGCAAGATGTTCTGTCGTTCGACTTAAGCCACCGTCACGGCTAAAGTGCTATGTAGGAAATCTCATGCTGGCAAGATTGACTCTAAGTGTATTTGGAGCGTTAGCGCATCGTACCCTCCGCATGCAGACGGCAAATCTAAGAGATCTAATTAGACACTTGAGGATACACCTAAGTTGTGCATGTTGGAATCCGTGGAGTTAGTTATGATACCTGCCATTGGTTGTGACCACTAGTTATGGTAGTTTACAATCACCGACATTGTGTCACACGTAACGCCGTATGGATGCGAACAATCTACTCAACTTTATTTGGTATGAAGTTGGATTGAAACAATCAGCGAGCTTTGAAGTGGTGCATGGTTCTAGGGAAGATTGCGCTCGTTCAAAGTGGATATTCACTACATAGTGATGGTACGCTATGTGGATAAACATCGCCGCAAATCTGTGATTCAAATTTGTGATCTTGTGAAATGCAAGGTGTCGCCAATGTGAAACATGTAACGCTTTGGGCAATATGGATGTGCTCAACATAGGATATAATGAGTCATCCCTAATGTTGAATGTGAGTCTATTGTGTAATCAGTCATGATGTCTTCTAATTTTAGCGGTCATACATGACATTTTCCTGTATTTCTCCGTTATGAATATGTTTGCGACCCTTTACTCGTGATGCGTTTCTTTGTATTCAATAGAAATCGACTTATGAAGAGATGCAAAGCGAGTGATGGTTTGTAAGAAAACACTAAAATCATTCTATTAGTGAGAACTCTGTGGTAAAATCACGATGTTGAGGAAGCCACATGGGTGTATAATCGTTAAATGCGGGAGCGATTCCTCAATTTAGCTAATAAATTCAGGTATGATTATTATGTCATACCATTTCCGCAAAAATATCTCAAGTAAAACGAATACTTGCATTAGTATTTCTAATATAGAATGCATGCTCGTATGTGTATAAAACGATTAGTGTCCAAATTTCGAGGACAGAATTTTTATAAGGAAGGAGGGATGTAATGTCCGGTGCATTATTTAATAATTAAAGTATAAAATTTAAGTAAATAATTAGTTAAGTTAATTTAGTGTTATTAAAAAATGCAAGAGAATATTTTAAAGTCCAAAGAAAATAAAATAAGAAATATAAAGAAAAATAGAAAATAGAAAAGAAAATGAAAATGAAAAAAAAAATGAAAAAAAGAAAGAAAGTAGAAGATTCAGAAAAAGAAAAAAAAAAAAAAAATAGAAGATGTGCGCCTCACTTCTCACATAAATGGAAAGGCCAAATGGCCTTTCCAAAACAGAGGCATACGCCTCTATTGTTTGATGAAGAAAAAAAAAATGAGGATAAGGCACCCATGCGCCTTATCTCGTGAAAACGGAGAAAAAGAAAAGGAGAGGTAGTATGCCTCTCCCTCTCTCATTTCTTCATGGGTTTTTGTACAAAACCCATGATCCACAAAGATCTAACGATCCAATATTCGATCCGTCTTTGGAAACGTGTTCTACGCATAAGGATCTATGTTTTCATCGATCGTTTTGAGGTAAAACATTAAACTCATGATTTTGTGATTTTGGGTTAAAATATTGGAATGTGAGTTTAATTTAGTGTTTTCTTTAGGTAATAGGTTACTTGGAACTTGCTTGAAGTTACCCAAATCATAGGTTTTGGTTTGGTAAATTTTTGGTGAGTTTCCTCAAACCTTAACTTTTGAGTTTTTAATTTTAGTTGTGTTTTTATGAGATTAACCCTTAGTAAAATGCTTATGGGTTAATAATATTATGAATTGGGGTAGTGTTTTGGTGATTTGGGTTTAAGATTAGGAACCCTAATTTGATGGGTTAAATTAATTTGGGGTTTTTAAATGTCTAAACCCTAGATTGTTAATTTGGGGATTAATTGTGGTTATTGTGATGATTAATCCCAAATTAGCTATGGGTTTTGTAAAAAAATTAGTGAATGTAATTTTACGGATAATGTTATTTTAAACGTGTTAATGTTTTTAATAAGTTTGTAATTATTGTAAAAAAATTAGTGAGTATAATTTTAGGGTTAATGTTAGTATATAAGTGTTAGTGGAAAAAATTTATGGGTTAGTGAAATTAATTGCGGGTTAGTAAGTAATAATATGAGTAAATAGTTAAATAGTGATTTTAATATCTAAACCTTAGTAAATACTTTGGGTTAGTATTGTTTGAGTTTTAGTTAGTATCTAGGATTTATGGGTAGAAGTTTGGAACCCTTAAAATATTATAAGTTTACCAACAGTTTAGCCTTGAGCGATTCAAGTGCTAATTAGGGTGTTAATTATCAATAATAAAATTACCACTCGCAATAGTACGAATCCTTATAGGATAGGGCTATGTTGAGGGTGTCGAACCTCAAGGACTGCGTAGGTATTATTATCAATCTTTTAGAGATTAAATATAACTTAATTTAAAAGATGTTTGATTCTGTTTTCTAAATATAAATACATGAAAGTAAAAGACATAAAAATAAATAGAGTAGGGATGAGAGAAAGAATAGGAGATTGATTTCACCACTCACCGCATAACAATGATTAATAACAAATTAACAAGGAAAATTCATTCTATGCATGATAAAGGGCTCGTCTCACTCGAATAGTCAAGAAATTACCTTTAAAGAATAAGTATAATCCATCTTCGGTTGGCACGGACCGTCCACCTAACCGCTAAGATGTGGTACGACCCGTCTTCCCTAAGCATGGATTAGCTACGTCTTTAATAGGATACACACAATCAATGGAATAGTATAACCCATCTTCGGTTGGTACGAACTGTCTACCTAAATTACACTAAACTAGGGTGTAGTACAATCCGTCTTTCCTAGGCATGGCCTATCTAATCCTCTTGATCATATATCAATTAAAACTGTTGTATAACAATCATTCACATAATCACAGAAAATATGAAGGATTGAGTTCAATCAATATAAAAGATTTTCTAAGACAAGATAAGAAATTCATAATGATTGAATATAAACATTAAAATCAATTCTCACAGTTATACAACCATCATGCATATAGAAAATCCCAAATTAAAATACAATTAAATCATTGTTACTTGGAAAGGGCTACATCAACACCCTATTAGGAATTTAGCCGTTCATCGTAGTGCTGGGATGGCCTCCTGCCATGTTCTTCAGCTCTTCAATTTGTCAGGCCTCCAAGAAGAATTTTCTGTCTAAATCTAAGCATAAGCCCAAGCACACTTATAGGGAGCACACAAGTCCTAGAAGCCCTTGGAATTCCAGGAAAAATTGTCTCTTGAGTCATCTTGTCCAAGTAGGAGATTGAAACTTCAATCCAAGTAGGAAAAGGATTCCAAATTCGTCCAGAATTGCGGTCTTTTATTGTGGGGATATTTTGGCATAGTAAACGTCCGAATTAGGAAAAACCTATTTCTGACATATTTGTTTTATTTTTTATTAGATTTCCAACGCAACCAGTTTCATTATAATCCAACATCTGACGCAAACGTTATGATCCAAACACTAAGACATGTGCAGAATCCAAATTTGAACCCAATCCGATTATGACTCTTAGTGGAGAAATTCTGATTTAATCCTTCACTTGATTTGATTAAACTTAACCACATCATATAGATCTTCTATTATGATTGGTTAACCTTAAAAATATCTTCTAAGTCTTCTCAAAGTGTGCTTCAAGCCCAAAATCAATGGAATTAATTGCATCTTTATTTAAAACCTGAAAACAATAAAACAACACAAAATCAAACAAATAACAATGCTAAGGAATTAACATATATAAGTTAAGGGGCTTGAATGTGCAACATTTGACTCTTATCAAGTGCTAAATAGTTAAATGTGTTATTCCACAGTGACGCATTGCGAGGTGATGTATAGGAGACCTAGTGCTTAAATCCGCCCAGCCAAGGTGTGTATTCTACTCACTGAGAAATCTTATTTTCATATATGAGGAATTGCAAAATATATATTGTTTTACAAACCTGAACCAACTGTATGTTGATTATGATTTGAGTACTTTTGAGTATATTGAAATTATGATGATGTTTTGAAATATGAATATGATATGTGGAGTTTGAATGAATGGTGTAACTATATGTTATGGTTAGGAGTTTTGAAAACTGTGATTACAATGGAACATGAATGTGATTTTAGAGTAAGAATAAAGTTTGGAGATCTAAGTTATGCAAATTATTTAAGAAATGACATGTTGAGCTGTTCATGTTTTATAAAGAAAGCATGTGTTAAAAGCATGATTCATGAAATGAAATGTATATTGTTTTAAGCTTGAAGCATAGGCATATGACATACAGCATGGTTACTTACGTGCCACAAGAGCATAATATGGTTCCTTACGTGCCACAAGAGCACAACATGGTTCCTTACGTGCCACAAGAGCAAAGCATGGTTACTTATGTGCCACAAGAGCACAACATGGTTCCTTACGTGCCACAAGAGCACAGCATGGTTACTTATGTGCCATAAGAGCACAACCTTGAGCCACGACTCATGGTACAGGCATATGCATACACACATTGTGATGTGATGGAATGTGTTGCATGTTTTATATATAATAGTTTTGCTAGACATATTAGTATGCATAAGAGTGTCAATAGAAAAGAGCTTATGCATATTTCTATCGGATGGTTGCATGATTTACATGCCATTGCTTTCTAACTTAAGGGTTATGTAAACCCGAGCAAACAAACCACAAAGTATTATCGTAGGTGAGGTCGTACATAGTTATTTTTACAATAGAACTTCTACGTATAATCTTAGCTGCCTAGTATGTTTAAATGTTTTCTATTAGTCAATATTTGCTATATCAGTTATGGGGGTTTTCAAACAAAAGTTTATAAAATTAGTGCCTGTTATAATGTACGCGTGACTAAAAAGGAAAGGTTGGTTCTTTGCGAAAACTCAGTGAATAGTATACCTCTGAGGTCTTAGTGTATTTATTTATGCTAAAATGGTGGCCTCATAATTCTAGCTGTGTGGATGCAGCAACCCCGCAACCATGCAGACATTGATGCTTTGGTTGCAAGTTCTGCGGATATAGATATTGACTCGTCCACCTAGCATATGGGATGCTATGATTGGAGCACATCGCGACAATCATAAGTCATGGACTCATGGGTAGTCCGATTTTGGGTATTTTATTTATAGTTCGTGTCCTACATGGCACATGTATTTATTGAGCCTGTATTTTAGTATGTAACTAGTGTAATATGTTTTATAAGCCTTAAATAGATAGACTTGTAAATAGCTCTTGTTGTTGTAATTAACAGTTATGTATTAGATGTATTTCCACTTATGATATGTGTTCCACTGCACATTGATATTTATATTCCGCTGTGTTAGATGTAACTCTGAATATCAGGTACATGTTATAGAATGTGTACGTTATGTTGGCTGAGCGACAAGTAGTCATGCCACTGTAAAGATCCATTTATGTATGTTTTCAAAAATAAAGAAAAAAAGAAATGGGTTGCCACAAAAGTGACGGATCTAATATTTGAAAAAAGAACTAATAAATATGTTATCTTCTTTGTATATACGTATTTATTACAGAAGAGAAGCTAAGAGACAGCACTACAGAGAGTAAGTAAGGAAGTAACTGGGAGATGATTCTATGTGTCATTATTAAAACAATTAATATTATATTTGTTTATTACTTGGATATTTTCTCATTAAATTCATATTGTGCCTAATTGATTAAGATGTGTTAATGAATAAACTAGCGCGTTGTAGCTACCGAGTCCAAAAACAATGACAAAAGAGCTGAAAAGTTGTAGCTACCTATGCACTGGGTAATAACAGTCCAAAGGCCTAATATAAAACTAAAGTGAGGATCAGTAGGATTCCAATTAAAATAGGTAAGCTTCAAAGTGGGAGGTTTAACTGACGTGAACGAGTGGAAATAACCTAAGAATGAGAGGTCTGAAGTAGGATGATCATAAAATACAAACTAATCGGTCACTACGATGCATATTCACATATTCATCACATTTGTTACCTCTATGAACTGTTTCTAATCTGATGATAACTCATGTTATGAAAATAGATGACTCACTTGTTTCTGGCTATGTAACTATGATGACGTCATATTTGCATAATTATTGATGCAAATCAGGGGGGGTGAAGGCCGGCATAGATCCCTATGTTAGTTTTGATGGTTTTTAATACCATTAACGGATTATTATTATGTGTTAGCTTTGAAAATAGTTAGTTGTATGTATTTGTGTTTATTTTCTTTGTGGCATGTAAAATATTTTGAACGATGCTTTTATTTGGTATGCTTTATGTTGCATGCTTATTCGCCATTTGAGGCACTAATTTTGATACACCAAGTGTGCATGTGACATGTACTGAAAAACCTAAGTAACAACTAATATATGTTATGAGATATTTCTGTCAGCTCTGATGTGTTATGCTATCAATTCCTAAGACTTACAAAAAAAATAAAAAAATAAAAAAATTTGCTGCGAGAGTTCTATCTTTAATTCAGTAATGTCACGTGAAAACCACTTTCTGCTTATGAATTTGTTGGTTTAAATTTAGGGCGTTACATTGCACGCTCAATAACCCAATTAAAGACTTTCTATAAATCAATTACCTTTCAATCTCTCAATCCATAGCAAACCACTACCCATTAATAATAGAAAAAAATGGATGACCACTGAAAAGAGCTGGCACTCATGTTTGGGCATCTAAAACTTTTCCTATTTCTTTGACTTCTTTTATAAAAAATAAAAGATAAAAAAATAATAATGAAAAATAAGCCGCAAGCAAAAAATATCTTGATTTTTCGTGTTATTCTATTACCTCTTATAATATTAGAAAACTTGGCAATTACTAATATATTTTTTTTTTCTTTTGACATCACAATCTCATCTTAATAAACATACCACAGCTGCTATATAAACTTCGATTAAATAAATATTAAGATTGTTAAATTTATAGGCTTAGATAAATATACATATCCAAAAACATAGTCTAAAAAAGGGTGTCACAAATGGTACATCATTTATGTACATATAACAGAGTAATATAAGTTAGTCTATAACAAAAGATTAAGGCTCCTGTCAGCCTTATCAACAAAATCCTAAACACGCGTCAGGGTCTTCATCCTCCGCCTCTTCTCATGCAATAATGGTGAAATTATCAAAATTTCCTAAGTAGATATGTGAGTCTACGGCCCAGTAAATTTAACAAAAACTGACATCTTCATAATAAGATGTAGTCGATTTTTAGAAAATATCTCTAAAAATAGAGTTTTACAACTTAAAAGTCTTAGTTGATAAGATAACCATTATCGTTGAGAAGTTTCCAAAAATAGAGTTTTACGAATGAAAAGTCAGGAAAATAATAAAAAGATTAAGGGTTTTAATTCAAATAAATCGATTTTGATAGTACATTGCATGGTATTTTGGATTGCATTTTTGGTTGATTAAGGTTGTATGATATGATAGAAGAGATTGTGCCGAGATAAATGAAATTTAGATGAGATTTTACATAGAAAATATTTTGGTAAATTGAGTTCATTTGAACGAAGTCATTTGGGATCAAACAAAATTAGTACAGGAACAAATAGGGTTTTTGGAACGTTGATCAAACGAAGTGTTCCAAAACCAAATAGATAGAGTTTTTCCAAGAAATAAAAATCTAATTTTTATATGTAACATGATGCAAGCAAGTGTGAGCACGTGCTGATATTTTAACAAGAATATACGCAAAAGTTGTAAATACAAACGTACTAACCAGCCAACCAGGTACCAAATTGTTTCACATGTAACATGATGTATGTATTAATACGAGCATGCTTTCATTTGTGATATGGAACCTTGAATATTTGAATGAGTTTTTGAAACTATGTTGCTATGTAATTTACATGCGTTTAATAAAAACTGAATTTTGAAGGAAAATTATTTTTAAGGGAATGAGGTTTGGAAGGAAAAGTGTAATTTTACAATATAATTTGTAAAAGTGCGAGTTAATTAACCCAGTGGTTAAGTCAGGTGTTGTATATGTAACACCCCAAATTTAGGGAGAGGCAAAGAAAAGCCTAACAACTCAGCGGTTAGCTAGGACGATACACTTAGTACCTCAATGTTAGAGTGGGGGAGAAAAGACAAATAAGTGAGGATGATTCACTTAAAGAAGCTCAAAATATGGAGAAAAGAACTAACAAACTTGATGATTAAGTAGAGGTGACACGCTTAACAAGATAAAGGAAAAGATGAATAAAAAGTCCATGTTTTATAAGCATATTAGTGATTTATTATAACATGTAGCAAATAGAGATTTAACTGTTGTTTTACGTTACTACATGTTACAAACTCCTTTCATTCGCATTATACTCCGAGTAAGAGGAAATAAACATACAAAGGAAAATAGTATATATTGTTGGTTTTACAGTTATGAAAAGTTTCTCTCTAAAAATTATGATTTACAAAACCATTGCAACCCATGATAAATAAGTTTTAACATCTTTTATTGATTACCCTAAATATTTTCATAATTTAGCTAAAGTTCTTGATAATCAAAGTTAAAGCTATAGAAACTGATAATAATATAAAGAAATAAAGGAAAGAGATAAAAACACAGAGATTAAGGTGCTTCGGCCTATAACTTACATCCACACGTTAAATTCTTATAGGTTACATCTTTTCTTTATATTTGATGTGAGTACAAGGCTCTATTTATAGAGCTTTAAATGTGATTTGAATAATTTCAAATACAAACATATCTCTTAGATTTGGGTTAACAAATCCTTTAATTTACGGTAATCAAATCATCTAAATCCATTGATTTGAGATACAAATCAATAGTTATTTCAAATGATTTATATCATTTAACATGCCCTCGCAAGATGAACGGTTTGTTAGCGATCGTTGATCTTAAATATCGAATGGCTGAAAAATGGCTACTATGGCCTGAATTGGAACATCGGTTGCTATAACCAGAACTTTGACTTCAACAACTCTAGCCGGCATCGGTTAGTTTGATCAGAATGTTGACATCGGCAACTTTGAGTGGAATAGGGCCTAAAATGGGCTACATGGGCCACACAAATGCCTCTTGGGCTTATTTTTTTTTTCAACTATTTTTTTTTTTCACTTCTTGAAACACAGTTCTTTCAATCTATTATAGATTTTGAACAGCACAACAAAGCCTAGTGAAAAGGACTCTTTTCACGTGCTAATTTTATTTTTTTTTGCTCTCATCCAGTTAAATACAAGTACGCAAGATCTATGGTGAGAAGATCTGCAAAAGTATTGACTATCAAGAACTAGAATAATAATAATAAAAATAGACTCATATCTCATTTTGTTTTCAGAGACAAAACGATAAGAGAATAAAGGGAAGCATAATAAAAAAAATTGAAATCCACATGATCGAAAAATGGTGTTAGCCTATATCTCTAATATCATATAGAAACTAATAATAATATAAAGAGATAAAGGAAAGAGATAAAAACACAGGGATTAAGGTGGTTTGGCTTATGACCTATATCCATACGTTAAAGCCTTATAGGCTACATCCTTCCTTATTATTTGATTTGACAACAAGGCTATAATTATAGAGCTTTACATGTAATTTGAATAATTTCAAATACAAACATATCTCACATATTAGAGTTAACAAATTCCTTGATTTACGGTAATCAAATCATCTAAATCCCTTGGTTTATAGGATACAAATCATCAATTATCTCAAAGGATTTCTATCCTTTAACAAAAGCCTTCAAAGCATTATCTACCCAAATAAAATAGAGTAATGATTCAACACCACCCAAAAATACAACTTTTCACAATCTTGCCTTTTTTATTTTTTTTTTATTTTTTTATTTTTTTTTTTATTTTTTATGATCAACCATTAGATTTGTTTTCCTGCATATAGACACTAAATATTCAATGGTTGATCTAAAAAAAAAATTGTTAGAATTGTGTAAGAGTAGTACATGAAACATTACTTTTCTCAAAATAACAATTTCTTAATCTTAGGGACTAAAATTTAGGGAGCTATAAATTTCGTTCACACTCTATAAATTAATTCTATACCAATTCTGATTACAAAGAGTGTAATTTTTGTAGGATTGCAATTGTAGATCAAGATTCACTAGAAAATTTAGGTTATTTAACTTATACCGATTTACTTATATTTCAATTATTATTTTTAAATTAAATAAGAAAAAAATTCACAATATTCATTAAATAATAGGAAGATAAATATGATTATAATAAATAATAAATTGCAATATTTTCTTTTAAAAAGAAAGTTCTACTTAAATAACCCCTCCTAAAAATTATTTTTAATTTCCTTTTATCACTTCTCAACCAATCACCCCACAGCACTTGTCGCAAATGAAAATCAATTCTAGCACATTTTACTCATAAGGGTTTTCTATTTAAAATAAATAAGCATAAGTACACATACTCCTTTCAAACTACCATCCATGAAAACTATAAGGATTTGGTTTTTTGTTTTATTGAAAAAATTTAAGGTCATTTTTGCAGCCCAAGTGAGACATTACAATTTTTGGTAGTTTGAGATGATCACACTGAATTAATAGCTTGGGAGAACATTGACAAAGATGGTTTGAAAATGAGTATGAAGAATTTTTCTATATAAATAGATATTATTAAAAAAAGAAAAAAGTCAAAAAAGAGGTGAAAAAAAAAGAAAAAGAAAAAGAAAAAAAGGAAGGATGTTCCTTGTATTATATTCCCTCACTACAAAAAAACTAGCAAGTTGCCACGTGTATGGGGCCCATACACGTGGCAAACTGTTAGCCACATGTGCGCGGCATGGTAGATCCGGTTGTTGCAAAATGTACAATTTACCACGTGTCCACGCTGCCCACGTCGCCACTGTGCCACGTGTCACGCCGAACATGCCGCGACACGTCAGCCACGTGTAATATACACGTGGCTGACGTTTCAGCCATGTGGATTTAATACATGTGGCACATTGACCACGTGGACGACAGTTAGCCACGTGGACCATAATCCATGTTGCCACAGTCGGTTGGTGGCATCTGCCAAGTGGCAAAATACTCCTTTTTTTTTGCAAAAAAAAAAAAAAAAAAAAAAAAAAAAAACACAATATATCGATCCATTTTTTTACCCAAATATCACAAAAATATTAGGACAACACTTGAAATTTACCATAAACACAAAATCAAATTACGCAAATCAATAATTATAAGTCCAACACAACAATAGATTATGTACTAATAAACGTTATTGTTACTAACAAATGTAAATTACACAAAATATCTACAAATCTGAAGGTCATCCCTGCGGATCACGAGTTACCGTGCTAGGCGTGTACTCGCCAACGGCCGATTGCTGCGCAAGGGATGGTGTCCCGATGGAGGAGTGCTGGCTCAGCTGTCGTCTAATAGGCGACAACGGACCAATCGTTGTCTCATTAACTGCAAGTAATGAAAACAATTAAAAAATTTGGTTATATGCATATCAAGTCCATAACATTGATTAAAAATAAGCAGTTTACACAATATTAAGCATACCTGCAGATGCACTACTAACAAACGACGTACTACCTCCGTTTGCAGGTGGAGACTGCTGAGCACCTAGGCTTGCATGTGATACTCCCATGGAGGTGAGCACAGCCTTGAGTTGTCGCAGGTGCTGCTCCAAGGCGCCATTCCTTTGGGTCTGAGCCTGTAGCAATGTCTCCATTGTCGCCATCCTGCCCTCATGTATGGAGCAGCCTCGAGATGTGCACTAGGATGATCCTCCTTGTGAGCAAGCCCAGTATGAGAAACACGTCCCACGTACATGAGTAATGTTTGGGCCAACTTGCCGAACCCTTTTTGCGTACTCAGGCCTCCCCAACGCTTGTTTGTATGCGTCGTTCGGTGCCCAACGAACCATGTCTTCTGACACGCTCTAAGTAGCGGCAGGATCACTGGATAAATTTTGTGTCATCCTCTCATATACGTCGTCAACATAAAATACACATGTAGTCAATATATACTTTATCACACGCATAACTTAGAAATATTAGTAAAATATATCAGTAGCATACGCATAGGACCTGTGTACGTTCGTTCGGATGAGTGCCGTCCTTCCTAGTGTGCATCTTCACGAACGACTCCACTCGAGTTGGGGCCGTGCCAGAAGTAGTTGGTTGTCGCCATCCCATTGAAATAAATAACAAACCGTAATATTACTTTTTAAAAAAAGAATTATATACTAATATTATAAAATCTAGATATATATATATATGTTCATACCTCATCATGATTAAATCTGGCATAGCTTTTCGATCCCAAGCAATGGGGGAAGTCGTTCTGCTCCCGCATCTGCTTCATTCGTTTACAAGTCGCCTACGCAGTGAACATTTCATAATATTTAAGCATTGACACACTTAAAATAGTAATAAACCTAATTGAACAGTTATTGAAAATTCTCCATTATATTAATACAATCAAATACCTACATACCCTTTTCTGCTCAGTGTACCAATCGCTCAGCAGGTGCTCCACATCTGCTGAGTCATACTTGTCTAAAACTTTATCCGGCACTCTTGCGCGTATACTTTCGGGCGTGTCACCCTTTTGAATATGTAGCTCTTTTTTAAATTTGGCCTTCCACGAACGGTGCTTGCGTCCAATATCAGCCCACGCTTTGTATTGCGCCTTGCGCAAATCTACAGATACGGGCAGATAAAACTCCTCCTGCACATGCAATTTAAACATAAATTTTATAAGTTCAACAAATCGGCGCCTGGCTCTCCCCCGCAGCCGGCATCTGGCTCCGTCCCAGAGCCGGCATCTGTCTCACCCCCGTGGCTAGCATCTGCCTCTCCTCCGGCTGTGAGAGCGGAAGCCTATCATCTTGTGTCTCACTATCAGATCCACATGGCACAGGGATAGAAAAGGGGTACGAAGTGTACAACATTTTAGCCCAAAGTGGGCTGATCCCATCATGACCCTCTCGCACCCACCATCGAGTCACATGACCCGATGAGGTGATTCCTAGCTGCGAGAACGACAGCGGCGCCGAATATGGAGAGCAAGAATATCTAGTGGAGCTACTCTACCTGTGATCTGACATGGCCATCCCCGCAGTAACGGTCTATAAGCGCCATTTGGGTGGTGTGGCCATGGCACCGTATACAGTGACCCCTGGGCTGTGGAAGTGGTTGTGGAGGGTACGGGTGGGCGTGGTGCCCTGTGTGCACAAGGAGGGAGTACTGGTCCATCGAAACCTGCGAACAAATATAGACAAATTATTAAACACGTTAAAAGTGTAACTACCCAATTATAAATTAGTAAGGAACATGCAAATTATACAATGTGATTCACACAAATTAGACAATGATCGCATTTATTAATTACTATATGTCACAAATTAAAACTGTGTATTGAATTTAAGTGAATTGTACTAGCAATTAATATAGCACTCATCCAACATGAGCATCAATCGGATCTATGTCAGGCCTGTCGTGGTCAAATTCATCATTCATATCATGTAGGTCAGCAGTGGCTAATACGAGCGGCACACACTCGTGATAGGTAGCACCTGCATCATGACTCCATTCCCCCTAACCAACGTCGTACACGTTTCGCAGTTTAGTCCTCACGGCACAAACTCAATCTGAGTTCCTTCTATCTTTGACGTTAAATACTTGGTCTACCTGAGATGTCAGCACGTAAGGCTCATCAGTAATCAGTTCTCCCCTGTGGGCGAGGTGATTGAAGTTGACAAACACTAGGCCATAATCGTCTATTTTGAATCCCTTGTCTAACGTGGGGTTTGCCCAATTGCACTTGAATATTACGTATGTTGTCCTGTTCTGAGTCCTCCTTCCCACATCATGGGCAAGCGTCCAGAATAGTTTGCCATTGACCACGTACCTGTTATAATTTACTGCTGTCTCCTTCAGCCCTCTATAATGCATAGCCAATTTATGGCCCAATTCCTCCCTACGTTGATCGTCCAGTCCATCAACCTATGTGCGTATTACAAATATTAATAAACACGTAGTATATACGTTGGTTAATTACGGCATGTAAATCCTATCTTACATTACACTGAACATGCAGTATATATACTATATAATGAAATATCACTATTTCCTTACATATGCACGGTACCGTTCGCAAAACTGCTCATGATGTTGGGCTTCAATAAAAGCGTTCGTAATGCGACCCCTAGTGCATGATTGCCTAAGCATGTCCTTGTGTGTCCTATATTCAGCGGATATAATTATGTACTAATTATTATTAATAATTGTATTTGGACCCTGTTAAATATGTAAATACTACTTACATCCGCAAATGAAGGAACTCGTTAGAGTTGAACATAATATAACGGTGAATCTGGTTCATTGACAAAAGGTGTAGGCTAACTCGCGTTCCCTCCCCCTTTGAACCATCAGGATTTCTCTGAGGTCTATTGTGGAAAGTTGGTACGTTATCTAGATACCTCGAACAGAACGTCACCAGTTCGGTTGCTATGTAATCCTCCACAATGCACCCCTCAGGGGCTGCTTTATTGCGCATATTAGACTTGAACCCCCCAAAGCTCCTGGTGCACACACATGCATATCAAGACATTTTCAGTTTGTCCAACCATATACATTCGAATAATTAATATATATATATATATATATATATATATATATATTCACATTTTACCTCTCTGCCGGGTACATCCACCTATACTGCACGGGTTTGCCGAGTCTACACTCGTGCACAAGATGCACGACCAAGTGTACCATGCTGGTAAAAAAACCTGGAGGAAATACCTGTTCTAGGTTACACAAAGTGATACAGACGTCACCCTGCAGTCAGTCCATCTCATCTTGTGTTAGCTTGGTTGAGCATATGCCTCTGAAAAATGCAGACATCTCCACAAGAGGTCTAACCACCTTATCTAGCAGTGACTGGCGCAATGCAATTGGGGAGAAGCTGATGCATTAGTACGTGGCTATCATGGCTCTTCAACCCCGAGATCGTACGTTCCTTGAGTCGAACACACCGTGAAATGTTCAAGGCATATCTGTCCGGGACTATCACATTTCGAAGAACCTTCAGGAAGTTCTCTTTGTCCTCCCTGGACATCGTGTGACAAGCTGCGGGCATATATGTTTTACCATTTGCGGCTGTGAACGGATGCAATTTAGTTCTCAACCCCATTTCCTACAAGTCTAGCCGAGTTGCCAGGTTGTCTTTCGTTTTCCCTTTGATGTCCAAAATAATGCCAAGTATATTGTCCATGCCATTTTTTTCTATGTTCATGACATCAAGATTGTGCCGAAGCAAATTGTCTTTCCAGTATGACAGTCTTAAGAAAATACTTTTCTTCTTCCACACAATATCATCAGAACTTGCTGCACCCGTCTTCAGCTTCTTCAGTTTCTTCTTACCCATGTTCTCATCCCCAAATAAAATTCCATCCAACTGTTGGAGGATCTCGTCCCTGCATGGCACATTTGGAGCACACTCTAATTCTTCAGTACCGTCAAATGTTCTTCTGTTCAGCCGCCACAGATGCTCAGTTGACAAGTATCTCCTGTGCCCTATATAGCAAAATTTCTTGCCGTTCTTCAAATATTTAGACCTTGTTGAATGCATACAGCAAGGACATGCCTTCACACCCCTGTTAGGCCAACCGGATAAATATGCATACGTTGGCAAGTCGTTTATTGTCCATATCAACTGAGCTCGCATATTAAAATTTTCCATCTTTGAAACATCAAATGTCTGTACCCTTACATTCCACAGTTCCGGCAACTCATCAATCAATGGCTGAAGGTAGACATCGATATCCATACTAGGTGAGCTCGGTCCAAGGATAACCAGTGATAGGATGAACGACGTCTATTTCATGCACATCCAAGAAGGCAAATTGTACGGTACAAGCATTACGGGCCATGTATTGTGGGATGTGCTCATGTTCCCAAAATGATTAAATCCATCTGCTGTCAAACCAAGCCGCACATTCCTACTGTCTGCTATAAAATCCAGATGTAGAATGTCGGATGATCTCCATGCCTCACCGTCGGCCGGGTGCCTCAATACACCATCCTTGGTGCGGCCTTATGCATGCCATCTCATATAGGGCGAAGTATGCTCCGACATGAATAGCCTCTGTAGCCGTGGGATGAGTGAAAACCACCTCAACACCTTCACTGGACGTTTTTTCCTCGGTGATATGACCTCACCATCCTCATCTAAATGTGTATCAGCCCTCCACTTAGATTCTCCACATACGATACATGAATCTAAGTCCTTGTTGTCTTTCCAGAATAACATACAGTCATTACGGCACGTCGAAATCTTCTCATACCCGAGACCAATGTCACTGAGGAGCTTCTTCACCTTGTATGTATTAACTGGCAATGTCTCATCGCAAGGAGGCAACAACTAATTGATAAGCTTGAGAATATCAGAGAAAATTTTGTAACTAATACCTCCAACGCACTTCAAGTTGTACATGTGTACAGTAGCACTCAATTTACTATTCTTGGTACCAAGGTGAAGTGGCTTCTTGGCAGTCTTTAACAACTCGTAGCACTTCAATACGTCCCCTCCAGAGGTTCCTTCATTAACTGCTTCCGGCTGGCTACTGACAGCTTCACTAACATTGTGCACGCCGAAGGCGTCACGCAACATGGCGCACATGTCACCACCCTGTTCCAGGCCTCCGCCCTGTTTTGTGCTTTCACCCTGTTCAGTGCTACCGGCCGCTGAATCTGTGACACTGGAATGACTCAAACACCGGCCAGGAACAGCAGACCCTCTCGCAGTCTCACCATGCATATACCACAAACTGTATCTCAGAGTCATTCCCATACCCCCTGTCAGGTGGGCAAGAACATAATCTGGGGAGTGGCGCTGGTTATTTCGTTGGTACTTACATGGACAGTAAATTTTACCATCGGCGGCTGTACAGTTACTAACAACAAATTTCACGAACGCTCTACACCCGTCATTATACTGTGTCGTACCCCTACGGGCTGACATCCAAGACTTGTCCATATTTGTCTGTACGCGAATCAACAGACTGAAACACAATATTATTTTTAATTTGAGCAAATAACTATACGGCCTAACATTTTGAGAATCCAAGAAAAATTACTAATAAAAAAACAATGACCCAAACGTCTTCTCAAAATTTCATGTTAGCCGCCAAAAATTGTTGTTTGACTATATAAATTTTGAATTTCCATAGTTCTATATCAAATTTGTGGTTATTTTCTTTTGGTAATCTGTTCATAGCACCTTAATATTTATAAAACCTTTCCACATCAACATTTAAAGTGAACAGACTAAAAAATATAGGTAAGGACGTGGTTGTTGAAATTTGTTAGTTTTTGTGTTGGCTGCATTCTGTTGGACAAAATCACTTCTATGTAATGTTGCTATTTTCATAGGAATGTTGCTTACTCTTCAGCCATGTTCTTCAAGAAGATTCTGTGAAGTTTTGAAGCAAGTTTATTTCGGTTCCCTATCAGCCGTCCAGAAGACGTGGTATTCCGCCTGGACGCTCATCAGTCAACAACATCAGTCCGGACGACGAGAACTTTCCGTCTGGACTCCCATCAGTGTCTAGAAGCTTCGAACAGTTCAAGGTTGCATCCGTCCGGACGTAATGGAAAATCGTCCTGACGCTCTTCAGAGTTCGAGAAGATCCCAGTGTTCCAAGGCATCCGTCCGGACGACGTGGTTATACTGTCCGAAAGCCATTCAGTGTTTGACAAGTATTAGGGTTTCTGACTCAAGACACAGTTATGGGAAGACGGCTGCTACGGTCCGGACGATGTGTGATCCCGCCCGGACGATGTCCTCCATAAGGCAAGTCGTGCACTCAAAGTTCAACTGTTCGGACGCCGGTGTTCATGGTCCGGACGATCAAGCTTCAAATATGGAAATGACATGCACCAGTTCAACTGTCCGGACATCAGCCTTATTATGGTAATTTCGTGCAGCTAAAGTGCAACCGTCCGGATTCTCGGGCAACACCGTCCGGACGTGGCCTTGTTATGGAAGCTTTCAGTGCTACTTTGGAAAGGCGGTTGCAGTTGACCGTCCGGACGCTCGGTCAAGCCGTCCGGAAACCCTCGGGTATTTTAGTCATAACGTTTTACTCAAATATCGGATTGGGACGAAATCGGCGTCGTTGGAAAGCTAAGAAAAAGTTCTGTGAATTGAGCATCTGGACGGCCATTAATAGCATCCGAAAGGACCCTGTCCGGACGGAAACATTTTCCCGTCCGGACGGCCTTGCAGAAAATTCCAAAATTACTTTCCGGACAAGAAAAACTTGGCCCGTCCGGACGGCCCTGACTCCCGTCCGGACGCATGTGCCTCAGACTCCGTTTTTGACTCAATTTTGGGTTTCCAAAGCCTATAAATAAGAGGCTTGAGACATGCTTTCAACATAGAATTCGGTGGTGAATTCTCCACAGCTTAGAGAGGGTGTTTAGGGAGATATTGAAGATCTGCTAGCTCTCTAGCTTTGCTAGTGTGTGATTTGATCAGCTGTGAAGTCTATCTTAGGGGTTGGCCCTAAAGTAAAGGATACCATTGAAGACCCCTTCAGGTAGGAGACCTGGTTGGGAGGCGCTCGTGTTGGGTTACACGTTAGAGAGCAAGGTACGACCACTGCATCAGGGGTATGTAAGTGTTACTGCTTTGTATCTAACTTTGTCTTCTGAATAGTGGATATCCTGGGTTTGGCTGCCCCAGACTAGTTTTTCTCTTAATTGAGTTTCCACTTCGTCAACAAAATATTTGTCTCCTTTAATTTCCGCTTTTAATATTTTGTTGCACACTGTTCACACACTTGTTAAAATTAGAAGTCCATATAATTTTTCAAAATTGATAAGATTTCACGTTTGTTTTAAACAAATCATTCCATGGGTTATTTTTCAATATGCACATCTCGCACAACCTTGTCCTTATTTTATGTTGATCGGATATATCGAGATTTGTGTGCGTTACTGGCACCTTTAAATTTTGACAACCTTCTCATATCAATAGTTAAACTGAAAAGCCTTAAAAAAAATTACTAAAATTACTAAAATCACGTTTGCTTGAAATAAATTATTGCACATGTTATTTGAAATATGCATAAGTCGAAAATTTTATTCAGAAATTTTATTTTTGGTCACATATACCGAAATTGGTCTACATTCATAGCAGCTTTAAATTTCTCTTTTTTGTCTCATGTTAACAATTAAACTTTAACAAATATAACAATAAATTGATAAACACGTGGTCGTTGCACTTGTTAAAATTTGATGTTTCTATTATTCTTTCGTTTTGTTTTTTTTTTTCGTTTTGTTTTTTTTTTTTTCCCTTTTCTGAATACAATATAAACTTGTCAACAGTTGATTTTGCATATTATTTTAAATATGCATACGTGGAAATTTTTTCTTATAATATTGTGGTTATGTCGAAAACAGTCCATTTCATCAATGTTCATAGCCTAACCGTAAATCATGATTAATCTTTTCACATCAACATTTAAACTTTTTTTTTTTTCGAAAAAAGAAAATGTTGAAATTGTACCGAACACTTGCTTAAGATTAATGTTTATTTTAAACTACTGATTTTGTATATGTGGGTTTAAGTATGGACCATTTTTAAAATTCATTTTTTGATATTTTTATTTTTTATGATTTTTTTTTTTTTTTTGTTAAAGCGAATTGTACCAAATGCTTCTCATAAATCTGTAATCTCCTCACATTAACGTTTAAAGTAAAAAATAAATGAAAAAAAGGACAATCGACATTATTCACATTTATGACGTAAGGATTAAATTTTTTAATATGAATAGTATTGTAAACAGTGGACGGTAAAAGTTTTTTTGTTACTTCTTCTTCTTTATTTTTTTTTTTTATTTTCCATTTCTCTTTTCCGAAATTACCATCAGGATTTATGTATATTAGTAATACAATTTCTTTAATTTTGCTACAATTTATACATATTCATAACACAATTTGTTGATTATAATTCCGTATTTAAATTTTAGTTTGTCATTATTGGTTAATATCATATTTTAATAACGTTAAAGTAATAATGGATATTGTTTGATTTTTTCCACTTCCAAAAAACTCCAAAATTCATAATAGCACATTAAAATATATATAAAAACCTCTCGCATCAACAATTAAAATTCAAAAATAAAAAATAATAAAAACACAACATTATAGTAACATAAACACTAGAAAAAGAAAAGAAAAAAAAATGAAACCAAAAATTTGAATCAATGTACACAAAAATTCCATCATCCATGTAATAACCAAATACAGCAAAACCAAAATAGACAAAAAAAATATAAAAATAAAAATCATATATATACAAATTACAATAAATCAGTAACATCGCAAAAAGAAAAAAAAAAAAAAAAAAAAAAAAAAGGTAGAAAAAAATCTATGGAAATATATTACACTTTTCTACGTTCTGTTTACCCAGTCCAAAAAAATGAGAAAATATCACTAACAAATCAACAAAATGTACAGAGATAGAGGAAAAAATTCAAGACAAAAAATGAAAAAAAAAAAAAAAAAAATACTCACAATAGATTTCGTAGTGTAAGGATTTAGGGTTGCCTATGTACCTGCATATTTGGAAGGGAAAAAAGAAAAGAAAAAGAAAACGTGAGTATACTATCTGTACAAACCGAGAGAGAGAGAGAGAGTAAACTGAGCTGAGAGTTCGACACTACCGGAGTAAAACCACTGTCGGAGAGTAGTCCCTTTAGGTTAGAGAGAGAGAGAGAGAGAGAGAGAGAGAGAGATAACCGGTGAGAGAGAGTGAGAGATAACCGGTGGTGAACGGTGGAGGAAACCACGCCGGAGAGAAGGCCGGACGGCGGTGATGGGGACGCTCGCCAGCTGTGCTGTGACGGAGAGAGAGAGAGAGAGGGAGAGAGAATGTCGAAATGGGTAGCTTCCTCTGGAAGCTACACATTTATATTTTTTTTTTTTATTTATTACTTTTTTTATTTAATATATTTAAATTATATTTTTATTTTTTTAAAAAATAATTGGCCAGGTGGCTCGCTAGAATTGCCCAGCGCGGGGCACCTGGCCAAACACGTGGCCAATCAGGGAAGTGGCATTATGCCACGTCCCAAATGGGCGACGTATATTTAAAATACACGTCGCCCATTGTCGCCCATTGTAGCATTTTTTCATATATATATATATATATTGTACGTGTACACACAAAGACAAACCCTAACCCGACCCTAAGTGTATGTACTGTACATAGTGCTAAACCCTAAGCCAAACCCTAACCATAAAACTAAACCCTAACCCTAATCTTAAAACTGAACCCTAACCCTAAGTATATATACTATATATATAAATGTTTTAACATGAATAATTTAAAAATGTATATATATAGTATATATAATTTAGCCACGTCACATTCCTATATAATATTTTATGTAAATTTAAAATACTATATATATATAATTATATATAATTATATATATAGGGCTTATGGCTTAATTAATACTACGTATAGTACATACTCTTAGGGTTAAGGTTCGTATTTGTGTTTTACAAATACAATATATATATATATATATATATATATATATAGTATATACAAGGACTTATACGAGATTTGACTAAATGAAGATAGTTGAAATAAAGTTGCATGTACTAAATTGTTAAAGTATGTACTATAAAAATTTATTTATAGTACATCAACAAATGTAAACCCTAACCCTAATTAGGGTTGTACTTTACTTATAAGTATACTATATAAGGAACTAAACCCTAAATGTGCTATTTATATATAGCACAGAATCTTAAAACCTAACCCTAAGTGTATGTACTATATATAGCCATAAACCCTAAGGTTAGGGTACATACGAGTCATTATGCATGTATATAGTTTCTAAACCGCTTACGTGCATTATGCATGGATATAGTATTAATTATATAGGTTATTTATTTATATATATATATATATTTGTACAAGGACTTTAAGGCGATGGTGTACAAAACTAAACTCTAATTTGGTGCTATATATATACTATATATTACTATAGTGTTTATATATATATAGCACGAAATTAGGGTTTAATTTTGTACAATATGCATATAGCACTAAACTAAAGTTAGGGTTCTATTAGTAAAATTAACACTTGTATATGTATATGTATTATGTGTGTGTGTGTATATATATATATAGAAGGACTTATACGAGATTTGACTAAATTAGGATAGTTGAAATAAAGTTGCATGTACTAAATTGTTAAAGTATGTATTATAAAAATTTATTTATAGTATGTCAACAAATGTAAATCCTAACCCTAATTAGGGTTATGCTTTACTTATAAGTATACTATATAAGGAACTAAACCCTAAATGTGCTATTTATATATAGCACTGAACCCTAAAACCTAACCCTACGTGTATTTATTATATATAGCCATAAATCCTAAGGTTATGGTATATACGGGTCATTATGCATGTATATAGTTTTTAAACCGCTTACATGCATACATTATGCATATATGTATATGGTATTAATTATAGGTTTTTATATATATAGCATCAAATTAGGGTTTAGTTTTGTACAATATGCATATAGCACTAAACTAGAGTTAGGGTTCTATTAGTAAAATATACCATTAACACTTGTATATGTATATGTATATGAATTATGTATGTATATATATAATATACAAAGACTTATACGAGATTTGACTAAATGAGGGGAGTTGAAATAAATTAGTACTAAATTTATAAAGTATAAAATAACAAAATTTATTTATAGTACGTCCACAAATGTAAACCCTAACCCTAATTAGGGTTATGGTTTACTTACAAGTATACTATATAAGGAACTAAACCCGTAAACCCTAAGTATACTATTTACATATATCACATAACCATAAATCCTAACCCTAAGTGTATATGTTATATATAGCCATAAAACCTATATATATATATATATATATATATATATATATATAGCACAAATCTAAGGTTAGGGTATATACGAGTCATTATGCATGTATATAGTAATGATTATAAGATTTTCTTTTTTAAAAAAAAAATAAAAAAAATTAAATTAAATACAAGGATTTATATGCATAGTATACAAAACTAAACTTTAATTTTGTATAAAATGTACAAGGACTTATATGCATAGGGTACAAAACGAGTCATTATGCATGTATATAGTAATATTTATATTGCGTGTATATATATATATTTTAAAAAAAAAATTGGGGAAAAAAAAAAGCCAACAGTTGGCCACGTGGCATATTGACACGTGGCGGACATATGGCCATGTGTCCAAATTCCACGTGGCCACATTCATTTGACCAAGTGGCCATGTGCTCTAACCTACGTGGTTGATTTTGGCCATGTGGATTTCAGACATGCAGCCACATGGTCGCGTCCCATAATTACACGTGTCCACATGGCTACATGCATTAATCCACGTGGCCATGGCCACGTGTATAAATCCACGTGGCTATTTGGGCATGTGTATTAATTCACGTGGCCAAGTGGACACGTGTAATTTATACACTTGTCCATCTGGCCACGTGGGTCCATTACACGCGCACAGCAATGTAGCCACTTGTAATTATTGCACATGGCCAGATGGCTATTTCGCTTTTCTCGCTACATCTTGCCACGTGGTCATTATGACATGTGGCTATCTGGCCATGTGGCTACAGTAACGGCTACTGTAGCCACATGGTGAATACCAAGTTTTTTTGTAGTGCTAACGTGGTTATATATTATCTGGGACTTTGCCATGAATCATCCACCCGAAATCTTAACCGCTAAGCTTTCCTACATTTTCCTCGATTAATTTATATAAACATCACCACGCAAAACATGATTTAAAACGAAACCCAAATCCTAAAAAGAATTGTCGGTGCTGCATTTAGTCTCTCTCGTCGCTCTCTTTTTCTTCTTTTTTGTAGTTTTTCTGATTTCATTTACATGCAAAACAGGTTTCCGGAAGTGGCCGAACTTCTGCGTGTGTTTCAGCCGAAAATCTGTGGGAAGTTTAATACTTGCATGCTGTCCCCGACGACACTGTATACAGCTTACCCTGTGTTCAAGATAAGTAGAGTGTCATGTGGATTTGAAAACCAACCAATCGAGGTTGCGGTTGGCGTTGTTGGAAGTGAGGGGCATAAGCGTAAGCGGAGTGTCTTTTTGGATAGAACCATGGCGCATTCCAAACTGAGGATGGCTATGTTCATGTGATCACATGGTGCTTTTGAACCAGTACTGTCTAAAGGAGAGAGGATATGGATGGTTGGAGATCAAGTTGGGTGAGTTCTTCAATGGAGGTGAAGATGATGGGGAAGTGGAAATGAGTGTTTTGGAGGTGAAGGGTGGGAACTGGAAGGGCGGCCTCATTGTTCAAGGAATTGAGATCAGGCCAAAAGAGTGAGAGTGCTGCATTTTTTCAGATTGCAGTGGGCATCGAGGGATTAATTTGTGTGTTTGTTTTTCTTTGATCTCTCAATTATCATCTAAAACCCAAAACTACTTCCGAAAACATTTCTTAGTCTGCAATAAAACATTCCAACACTCTTAAATCCTTCTTGCCAATTTAAAGCCTAAAACAACATCTTTTATCGATTTCCCCAAATATTTACAGGATTTGGCTACCTAAAAATCTTCACAATCAAAGTCAAATCTTACATTATCTGCCAAAATAAAATATACATCAACAACTCCAAAAGGTTCATTTCATCAAATATTACAATTCCCACTTTAAGATTTAAACTTCATAATCCTCTAAAATTTATTATTTCATCCACAAAATATCACAAATATGCATTATTCTCAAAATTAAAATTTCTTAATCTTAAGGACTAAAGATTAGGTGTTACAAATTTAGATCACACTTTAAAATTCTATACTAATTCTGATTACAAAAAAGAGTGTCATTTTTGTTGGGTTGCAATTGTAGATCAAAATTCATTGGAAAATTTAGGTTATTTAACTTAGGGCAAGCAAAACAGGTTAGTGTGTCGGGTTCAGGTGGACCCACTTGACTCCCAATCCATTAAGAGTCAACTCGAACATGATCCTTTTAGCTAAACAAGTTAAACCCTTCAACCCTGATACGACTCGTTTGATAAATAGGTCGTACCTGGCTGACCCGACATGACCCGTTTGATCCGTTAATTGATATACTAAAAAAATAAAAAAGGAAAAAACAAAAATACCTACATAATTTCTGTTCCACTACAATTATAAGAGTTTGAAAAGAAGAGTATCTCAAATAAAGTATAAAAGTTTCTTCTCCACTACCATATATAAGAGTGACTTAAGGTTGAAATGCAGCCTCTCTTTGCAATGTGCTGACTCTACAAATAGTATTCCTTGAAGGGATTGCTTTTTCCTCAATAATCAGTTGATTGTATTGATTCACGGTGAGAGAGGCGGAGAGTTTTCCTTGCTTATTCACGGCAATTCACGCCTTGCGTGCTAACCCCGAAAGGACTCAAGAATAGTAGAATATATTTTCTCTTGCTGATTCATGGCGGTACACAGCGAGCTAGAGAGAGGGAGAGTGACAGAGTCAGAGAGAGGGAGAGCGGCACTAGTGTAGGTTTTACTCTTTTTTTTTTTTTTTTTTTTTACATATCTATATATATACATATACACACACACACATGGGTCGAGCGGGTTGACTCATGATTGACCCGTTTACTAAACAAGTTGACCTGTTTGTGATCCGAACCTATTTATGTTAAACCCTAACCTATTAATTTTGTGTTGTGTTCACAAATTATATAAAAAATTATCAGCCCTAATTTTAAGTTGTACTGATTTACATAATTTTCAATTATTGTTTTTAAATTAAATTACGAAAATTTTACAGTATTCATCAAAGAATAGAATGATAAATATGATAATAATAAATTTTAAAATATATATTTTTTTAATTTAATTTGAAATAATAATTTAATATTTTTTAAAACAAAATTAGTTAAAAAAATAACGTCGAAATTCTACTTCATCTTCATTTAATTTGTTTTTTATCACTTCTTAACCAATCACCTTGATCTACACCCCCTTTCGTAAACCAAAATCCTCCCTAAAAGGTAGTTAGAACTTAGAAAAAACACTCTCATCTTCCTAGCTTTCTTCCCTGACCAGCCTCCTAGTCAAGCTTCCATGGGAGGAGGGAAACTCTATGCTTCCCTCCTTCCTTCCTTCCCTGCCCCTTTCCCCAGCTTTCGCCTCTTCGGAGGCTCCTATCCGGCAAGAGCTCGTTCTTGTCTTATCCGCCTCTCTCGAGGTTTTCCGGCCAGATTTTTTTCTAGCCATATCTGCCTCTTTTGAGGTTTTTTCTTTGCTTTCCTATTTGTTTTTTCCATTTCTTGTCTCTGCAACACACCCACCACGGATCCACCGACAGAATTGTGAAGGGTTTTGGATCCAAGTTTTTAAACTTAGATCTACAAGCCAGCTCCACCTTCGGTGTGTCATGCGCCTCTCAGGTGTGAAGTCCGTCGTATTCCGCCTCCATCAACACCACCCGATCATCGTCCGACTCTCACCACCATGGAGCGTGTCTTGCACGAGCCAGTGGCTGTTTCACACTCATCAGTGCGTGAAGGCTCCTCCTCCTCCACAGCTTTCCCCTGCCACTATTGATGGCGGTTTTTTGCTGTCTACGACGTCCACATCCGGAGAATGTTCGTCCGGAGCTAGCGCGTGGAGTACACGCGCCGGTGCCGGCGAAATGGCCGAAGTGTTTTGTCCTCTTGCTATTGGTTTTATATTATCTTTGTGTGTCTATATAGCTGGACTAGACTTGTGCGCCCGTTCTTGGCTGGGAAAACACCGGTATTTTGAAGTTCTTAGATCTTATGTTTTTCAACTTAGATCTATTAACTTCAGATGGCCTCTCCACCATACACTCCACACCATCGGATTCCAGGCTTGTTCCCCTTCAATCCACTGTCAGCTACTTCATCTTCAGATACTCACATGCCGGAGTGTGCACTCCACGCGACAGAGTTTGATGCCATGTAAGCTGATCTTCATCTTAAGCAGCCACTAACACTGGTTCCACGTAGTGGTTATATTGTCACTGTTAATTTGTACTAAGTGTAATATTTTCTGTATTTATTTTGTCTGTGGTTGGGTATCGGTTTCTCTCGTAGAACCAACTTTTATATTCCTTGCTCTGAAAATTGTTGTGCCAATTCCTTTTCACCCCCTGCAATGGGGTTGTTACTTCCTTATCCAGATCAGTGCCCACCCATCCCTTACAACAGGGTTGTTTTGTTGGACAGGGTTAAAGGCCTTTGCACGGGTCATGCCCCTATTTTCCACTGGTTTGGTTTTATCTCCGCCTTATGCGGACAGATCTTTGACTTTGTTCAAGGTTGATAGGGCCGGAACCTTTTCAATTCTTTTAGAGTTGAAAACTCACCATTCCCTCCTTTGTTACCACTTAGGCACTGTAATTTCAGATCGGGGTTTATTACCTTTCTACTTTCATGTTTGTAATTTTTGTTTTCTGTTAAGCTTTGGTATGTCAAGGCTTTAGTTTGTAATTTCGTTTTCAAATATTTATTAAAAAAAAAAAAAAAATCCTCCCTAGCTAGCACGCTTTATCCATAAGGTTTTTCTAATGAAATAAAATCATATTTTTAAAACGAGGAAAGTTGGGAGGTAGGAATTTTTTTTTTTTTTTTTTCAAACTGGGTTGGAGGAACTTCCTTCTACCTAATCTATAAAAAATGACACGTGTCTATTTTTTTAATAGCATGCATGTAAGATCGATGCACATGCTTTTTTTAAAAAAAGTGACATGTGATTTTCACATATTCAAGAGACACATGTCATTTTTATATACTGGATTACAGGAAGCTCATACTAACCAGCTTATAAAAGTGACACATGTCCTTTAAGCTATTAGAAAAGCATGCTATTAAAAAAAACATGTATTTCTCACATGCAAGGAACACATGTTACTTTTAAAAGTTGGTTTGGAAGAAATTTCTATCCATGAAAAGCATAACTTAAAGAAGCTAAGAATATACTTTTAAAGATGTAATGGAAGGAATTTGGTAAGAAAATTTAGAAGCATCGTGGCACGTGTTGAAGCGTTATGGCATGCCATGGCGCCACCATGGCATGCCTTGACACCCACCAAGGCAAATAGTGGAAAGACATTGCAACCACCAAGGCATGCCACAGCACCCACAAAGGCAAGGCAAGCCATATCCTTTTTAAAAAGATAAATGAAAAGAAAGAGAATAAAGAAAAAAGAAAGATGTATCTTATTGGCATGCTTGTAGTTTACTTTTGTGGCTAATAGAGTGTATCTGGAACCTTTGCCACCCGGAAACCTTAACCGCTATGCTTTCCTACATTTTTCTCATTTATATAAACACCACCGCCAAGTGAGAGAACCCAAAACGAATTAAAGCCGATTTGCGTCAGATTCACATTGAGATTGAGAGAGATTGGGTTGTTTGAGTATGGCAACAGCGAAGGAGGCGGTGGACTTGTTGTACGTGTTACCCGAAGACTGCATCTCCAGCGTGATGTCGTTCACGAGTCCTCGGGACGCGTGCAGGTCGTCATCGGTTTCCACGAGCTTCAGATCGGTCGCCGAATCCGACGCCGTCTGGGGAAGGTTTCTTCCACCCCAGTACCAGAACATAATCTCCCGCTCCGCTGATTCGTCTTCGCTCTGTTTTTCTTCGAAGAAGGAGCTCTATCTCCGTCTCTGCGATCATCCCCTCCTCATCGACGACGACAGGAAGGTAATATATATCCGACGCCCACCCCTCCATTTCTCATTATTTCATTATGCATATATATGTGATTGTGTGATTGACATTGACGTTTCTTTAACCCATGCAGAGCTTTTGGTTGGAGAAAAGGAGCGGGAAGATATGCTACATGCTATCTCCAAAGGACCTCGCCATTGCCTGGATGGATACTCCCAAGTACTGGACATGGACTTCTTTGCCCGAGGCCAGGTCTCTCTTTCCGTCTCTGGCGCAGCAAACAAAGCCACTAAAGCAAATTGTTAAACCCTTTGACAATCTGATTTAACCTCAATCCTTAATGAATGAAATTGCAAAAAAAATTAAAATTTAATTTTGATACGTTAAATTTAGATTTTTTAAACTTTGAACGAGAGACGGTAAAAGTAAGTTTTAAAAAAAAAGCACATGAATAATACTAGAGGCTCTGTGTGTGTGCTGCATGAGAATCTCTCTAGTCGATTTCTTTTTCCCCGTTCTTGTCAACCGTTTTTGCGGTTCTCTGATTTAATATACATGCAAAAAAAACAGGTTCCCAGCCACACTTCTGTGTGTGTTTCGGCTGGAAATTCGTGGGAAGATAAATTCTTGTATGCTGTCCCCAGCCACACTGTATACAGCTTGCCTTGTGTTCAAGGTAACTACAGGGTCTTTTGGGTTTGGATTCCAACCTATCGAGGTTGCGGTCGGAGTTGCTGGAAGTGAAGGGCATAAGCGGAGTGTCTATTTGGATGTGGAAAGAGGATGGAGGCCGCATTTGGGGATTGGGCCAATACAGCTACCGGGAGTTGGGCTTTTTAAACGCAGCCGCATCATGTATCAAGCACCTCGGCTTAGAGAGAAGGAGGATGCCTATGGCGAGTGTCCAAAGAAGAGAGGAGATGGATGGTTGGAGGTCGAGCTGGGTGAGTTCTTCAATGGAGAAGAAGATGATAGGGAAGTGGAAATGAGTGTTTTGGAGGTCAATGGGAACTGGAAGGGCGGCCTCATTGTTCAAGGTATTGAGATCAGGCCAAAAGAGTGAGAGTGCTGCATTTCTTTTAAGATTACATAATAAAATATATATGTTATGTCTTCTGTATTCCATAATTAGTAGTAGTTCTAAGATTAAATCTTTGGTAGCCTTATAGTGAAGAGGCAAACAATAACTATTGGATCTTGGCCTGCCTACTAGTTATGGTCGTTGTACTAGCGGGATGGTTATTAACCGCTAATCACTAATAATCACCAACAATCGCTAATCGTATAACTATATAATTGCATAACCTGAAATAACCACAACCGTATAACCGAATAACTGCTTAGGCCGGTTGCGATTACCAGTTATAGGGATTTAAAAATTCGGTTAATAACCGAGTAACCGGTTATATATATATTAAAAAAATATAAATAATTTAAAAACTAATTCTAGCCAATAGGTTTCTTTTCTCTTTCTTTTTCACCGCATAATGAAGTTGCTTGTACCACTACATGTAATACCCAAGAAATTCAAAGCTCTTAAAATCTATTATATAATTCATTAATATTGTTGAAAAGACAATATCAATGAGTTTTTATAACTAAACCTAGAGTTGTTTTTAGCTTAAAAATTAAGTCTCAAACCCTTAAAATTGACATTTAAGTTTAAAACTTTGACTAAACAAAAAACAGGTTAAAAAACTTAGATTTAGTTAATTCAAAGCCCGTTATGCTCACAAAAGAAATATCGATTATATGGTAAAATTTGTTGAAAAGTCCACTGTGACTTCCCACATCGCCTGGGTATAGGAATGGGGATGTGCTTATATGTATATTCACACATTTCTTGACACAACGCGTTTTAAAGCAGTAATAGCCATGAACCTATCAGAATTCTTTAGTTAAGCGTGCTTTTGCGAGAGTAGTATCGAGGTGGGTGACTTCCTAGAAAGTCTGCTTCGGGAGAGCCAAAAGTGGACGATATTGTGTCGTTGAAGGTGGGTTGTTACAAATGATATCAGAGTCATTACCCAGCTTGAGATTGGGGGAGCGTGCACAAGACTATGAGAGTCGCCAGCGGGGATGCTAGGTCCCAAGAAAGGGTTATTGTGACGTCCCACATCGCCTGGGTATGGGAATGAGGATATGCCTATATGTATATTCACACTTTTCTTAACACAATGCGTTTTAAAGCCGTGATGGCCATGAATCTATCAGAACTCCACAGTTAAACGTGCTTGTAACGTCCCGTTTTTACAAAAAAAATGTAAGTGAAAATTTCGAATTTTCACGTGACATTACGATACCATCAGAGTTAAGATTTGGCAACGGAATATATATTTATCCAACAAACTTGGAATTAAATAACACAATAGAGCTTCTAACTGAAATACCTCAACATGGATATACAAAGTGAAACTGAATAGTTACACATAAGATAGTATTTGTGCCACACATGGCACATATAATTTACAAGCCATAATAAATATCAACAAAGTATAATTATTACACACCAACAAAAATATAAATATCATTCTCAAAATAATATAATAAAGGACTGAGACACAGCAGTCTATAAAAAGGAGGCAAGCTAGCCTCAACTACTGTTAACAGGATCCACCTAAAGGTCTGGGTAATCTTGATACTCCTGCTCCTCATATCCTGTAATAATATATAATATAAAGGGGAAACAGTAATACAAAAACACCTAAGTGAGTCCACTATTTCCAAAAATATAATGAATGCTGATTTATTTATACAATGCAATACAATGCATATGACTTTATAATCACATGTATACACAATATATAGTCTACGGACGCGAATCATAGACATAAATTGAATATAGACATAATCATAAAGCAGTAATATAACAGTTTTAAATGCAATGTATTGATTATTTCTCTTTTCGCATTCCTTTCATAATGGAACCAATAGTCCGGATTAACATGTTGTGGGAGCCAACGGTCCCCCTCACTTAAAGTTTATTTGTTTGTTGCTGGAAGCCAAAGGTTCCACTGGCAGCCATCACCCCCCCCCCCCCCCCCTCTCAGCGCGCGCGCTACATACTAGTTTTGTTATTAACCAATTTAGTTAAAATGGAAAATATGCAAAATCACATGCGTAAACAAATAAATAAATAAGTGTTCATAATATTAAGGAAAAGTCCACTAACATCACTCTCATTAAGTATAAAGATACTTACAGTTTACGCTTGAAAAATTATCCCCAATAACTGCATAATTATATTTATGTATTAACAAATTAGTAAATAATATTAAGTGAATCTATCTGTTCTCTATTAAATAAACCATTTATTTAATTTGGACATCACAACGGCTATAAATATATAACCCCATATAAAATAACTCTTTTATACCAATAAAAACAATAGTGCAAAATATTGATATTCTGTTCTTTTAATTTAGACAAAATAACAACATTAATATATATTATTTGCCAATTATTATTTTAAAATATTTGAGTAGCGTAACAGCATTATCATAAATATTCTATTTTCCATAAAATATAATTTATTTCTAACAAACTATTTAGCTTCGCATATATATATATAGAACACATTTCTTACATCCACTGTTAATCAAGCACTCATATAGCACATACACACACATCTCACTTTTATTCACACAGCAACTCTTTTTATCAAAACACACACTCATCCTCCACTTAGAAACACACACAACACACTCACATCTCTCTTCACTCCACAACATGCACACACGTTCACCCACCGTCCAAAACACACACTTATTCAAACATCTTTACTGCCACACACTTCAATTATCTACCTATCTCTAAAATCACATGCAAAACACCATTTCAACACATGTAAGACAGCAAGGCACACTCACACACCCACGAGTTTCACACACTTTTACCACAACACACACACGTTAACTATAAATATATATATATATATATATATATATATATATATATATCACAAATCAGTAAACTCACGCACCCATTTACACGTTTTTCTAAAGCCTCAAACTTACTGATTTGATGTTCATTTCGCCCTGGAAATTCCTCGGTTAACAATCAAAGAGAGGTTCATATATATATATATATATGTACACGGTTGTTGCTTTTTCAAAGAAGAAGAAGAGCAATTCATGGTCTAAAGGAAAAGAAGTCACTGATTTCAGAGAATTAGAAGAAGAAAATACTTACTGATGCTACTCCAAAGTAACCCAAGAGAGGAAGAGTTGCTGTCCAAGAATTAAGAGAACACAAAGGTTGGTTTGTGCACTCTGTTTTTACGGTCCAGAACAGAGGCTGATTTTGATATAATTTTCTACTGGTTTTGTGGCGAAATGAAAGTGATTAAAGCTTCAATTTTAGTTTACTAAGTGCTGGAAACATGGAGAAACAAGAGAGTTTCTATGCTAGAGTTTCTGTACTCAAAAGAAAAAGAAACAGAGATTGTTTTCACGTGAAAGAAACTTGCTGAATTTCTTTGGTTTCTTGATGAAAATTGATCTCTGATGAATGTCTTATATAGAAATCCTGGAAGACTGAGATCAAGCGAGCAAGGAAGGACTTCTATGGCCGGATTAACGACAGATGGGTTAGTGAAATCTTTACCAAGATTATATCTCATATCTTCTAAGATCATATTTCATGTCTTAAGTAATAATTATGTCGTGCATACCAAACTAAGTTTGTTTTGAACCAAACTCAGTTAACTATACAAACTAGATGAATTTTAATCTTCTGAAATCATCTACACGAAGTGGGTTCGAAATTTTAATGCAATTTGATCAACACCTATTGCTTACACGTATACTGCATCATACTGTAAAACAAAGTCGCTTGATCGACTTCGACTAAAACAAAGTTGCTCGATCAACTCTATTGTCATTCAATCGACTTCGGCTAAAACAAAGTCGCTCGATATATATATATATGGAGTACTGTTAGTATTTTATGTTGGCTTCATTCTGGATGACAAAAACACTTTATGTAATGGTTGCAAATTAACAGGATAATCGATTCTTATTCAGAGTCTACATGTAATCGGACAGTGTTCATTTCAAAGCATGTGACTGATCACAAGCTTCTAGAAGATGTGCATGAAGATTCCTTACAAATTTCAAGCCAAATCAACCGGTTCCTGTGCAACCATTCGGACGAGCCTTTGAAGGCGTCCGGACGCCCCGCAGTGTCTAGCAGATTACGTTGAAGTCATCCGGACGACAGAGCAACAGTGTCCGGACACTAGGTCAATCATTATTCTACATTGAGTTGGATTTCAGAAGTTGACAATGTTAGGGAAGTCTCTGCAAGTCGTCCAGGATGACGTGGCAACACATCTGGACGCTGTCTAGTATTTCAGAATATTTAGTGTTCCATTCGAACGCAGAAACGAGTTATAGCAAAGACCGTCCGAACACTCGGCCAAGCCGTCCGAACGTGGACCTAATAAGGAAAGAATTACGCTATTTCTGAAAGGCAGTCGCAGAAAACCATCCGGACGTGGCTATCTTCTGCCCGGACGCTCAGCCAGAGTCTGAATTTCAACAGATTTAGGTTTTTTGTAAGCCTATAAATAGAGATCCCTAGGCTTGTAAATTGAATGAATTCTGTATCGAATTTCATAGTGCTTAGAAATGGCGTTTAGAGAGAATCGAAGATCCACTAGCTCTCAAGACGTTGCCAATGTGTGCTCCTTGTTCGTGTGAAGTCTATCTTAGGGGTCGGCGCTAAGATAAAGGACTCCATCAAAGACTCCTTCAAGTAGGAGACTTGGTTGGGAAGCGTTGACGATGAGCTTCGTGTTATAGCTAAAGGTATGACTATTGCAATGGGTTTTGTGAGTACGAGTACTTTATAACTTACTTTGTTTTTGGATAGTGTATTTCCTGGGTTTGGCTGCCCCGGAGTGGTTTTTCTCTTCACAGAGTTTCCACTTCGTCAACAAATATCTTGTCTTCTTTAAATTCCGCATTTAAGATATTTTGTTGCACACAAACACACACTTGGTTCTTTTAGAAGTCAATATTTATTTTCAAGTACTAATTAATTTACAAGTAAATTAATTAAATCCTATACATATACACACACATGCACATATTTATATTTATGCATTATTAATCTAAGCATGTTATTTTCCCAGGTGTCATAGTACCGAGATGGGTGACCTCCTAAAAGTATGGTTCTGGGGAGCCAAAAGCAGACAATATAGTGTCGTTGAGGATGGGCCGTTACAAATCCACTGCTTGACTTTTAACCTTGAAAATTAACTATTTAGTTGCCAAATGACACTTTTTGTTAATGTTTTACTTCTAAATTAGGACATGATAAACGTGTTTTTAGAGTTTATAATGACTCAATATATATATATATATATATATATATATATATATATATATATATATATATATATATAGTACTTGCATCCAATGAAGTCAGAATTCAATTTGGTGACAGTTGACTCTTTTAATGATGAACTCAAGTTTCATGCAAAAAAAGAACTAAAACTCCCTATTATGCACTACTCGGCCAAAGTCAAAGATTAAATTAGAATTTTCGGTTCTAGCCTTTTGTTCTTCTGTCCAGCAACCTTAGGAGAGCTAAAAATACCTCTTGCCTTACTCTTTCATGGCTTAACTTTGTAGAATAGAAACAGAAACTGAAAACAGTACAATTGTACAAACAATCTCCAATTCGGCCACTTTGAGCTTAAAAGATAAGTTTTGTTTTCAGCAATTGTTTGGTATGTTCTCTATGTGTTTAAGTGCTCTATAAGTGTTTTCTAAGATATATTTTATGTTAATATACTGTCTGGAACTTAGAACACCAAATAAATGATTTTAAAAAGAAAAGATATAAAGAAAATAACCTATAGAACATATATCTTATTAGGATTCATGTTTAAGCATTATGTAGCCTATGTTTCGGTGCTTAAACATGAATCATTGTAGTACTTATTTTCATAAATATCTTGTTAAGATTCATGTTTAAGTATTATGTCGCCTATGTTTCAATGTTTAAACATGAATTAATGTAGTAAACTAATCATTATGACTAATCTTATGGCTTTCATAAGGAATAATATCTATCTATCTATCTATCTATTTATAGATATTCTTATGTTGTTCTCTTGATTTAACTTGTAATTCTTATGGATAATCATAACTACTTCAAAATACTTACAAAGTACGCTGACCTAAAGGTTTATGTTTAAACATTATGTCACCAAAGCTTTAAGCTTGCTACGGTATTTAAACATAAAGCTTAGCGTCAAAGACTTATAAGTAATCACCTTTTGATGTTCATGACTAAAAATGGATGTAAAAGTGATGGATCTAATATTTGGAAAAAGAACTGATAAATGTGTTACCTTCTTTGTATATATGTATTTATTGCAGAAGAAAAGCTAAGAGATTACACTGAAGAGAGTAAATATGGAAGTACTTACTAGGAGATGATTCTATGTTTCATTATTAAAACAATTAATATTATATTTATTTATTGCTTGGATATTTTCTCATGAAATTCATATTGTGCCTAATTGATTAAGATATGTGTTAATGAACAAACTAGCAAGTAGTAGCTACTGGGTCCAAAAATAATAATAAAAGAGTTGAAAAGTTGTAGCTAACAGTGGACTGGGTAATAACAGTCCAAAGGCCTAATATATAACTAAAGCTGGGACCAGTAGGTTCCAGTTAAAACCAGTAAACTTCAAAGTGGGAGGTTTAACGGATGTGAATGAGTTGAGATAACCTAAAAACGAGAGGTCTGAAGTAAGATAATCATAAATACAAACTAATTAGTCACTACGATGCATATTCATACATTCATCACATTTTTTATCTTTATGAACTATTTATAATATCATGGTAACTCATATTATGAAAATGGATGATTCACTTGTTTGTGGCTATGTAAATATGATGACGTTATATTTGGATAGTTATTGATGCAGATCAGGGGGATGAAGGCATGGATCCCTATGCCAGTTGTGATGATTTCTAATACCATTAACAGATTATTATTATGTGTTAGCTTTGAAAATAGCTAGTTGTATCTATTTGTGTTTATTTTCTTTGCTGCATGTAAAATATTTAGAATGATGCTTTTATTTGGTATGCTTTATGTTGCATGCTTATGTGTCGTTTGTGTCACTAATTTTGATGTACCTAATGTGCATGCATGTGACATACAATGAAAAACCTAAGTAACAACTAATATATGTTTTAAGGTATTTCAGTCAGCTTTAATGTCTTATGTTATTTGAAAAATAATAAGACTGCTAATTTATCGTGTGTGTATCATCAAGTGTGTAACAAAATATCTAAATGCGAAATTTAAAGAAGACGGATATTTTGTTAATGAAGTAAAAACTCAATTAAGAGAAAAACCACTCTGGGGCTGCCAAACTCAGGATATCAACTATTCAGAAAACATAGCTAGTAACAAAGCTGTAACACTCACATATCCCTGATGCAGCGATTGTACCTTACATTCTAACATGTACTTATACGTGAACGCTTGATGAGTGCCAAATATTGCATATTTTGACCCCTTAATTTGCATGAGCTAATCTTTTAGTTTTGTTATTTTATGATGTTTTGGCTAGTTTTTGTGTTTTGCAGGTCGTTGAGAGGAAAATTGTGTTTTTCTTGTGGAAATGCAAAGAAGCGAGGTGATTGTTTTTCCTCTGACCGGTGCGATCGAGGGCATCTTAATACGCTCAAGCGCATCCCCCGTACACAGCGTAAGCAGCGCTTGTGCGCTACGCAACGGAAGCCCTAATGAACGCCTGAGTGCGCTCAAGCGCACTTATGCTGACGTGGACTCGCAGAAACCCTAACTAGCTCTATAAATACCATTCTTTTCTCATTTTTTCAGGGGGACGCTAGGCAGAGCGCCAAGGGAACTGTTCTCACTGTATTTTAGGGTTTTTGAGGTGTTTTTCACCTAGAACTCATATCTTTTGTAAGTTTCTTTCATTTTAATGCATTCTTGTAGCTTCTTTATGCTTTCTTTTGCCATGAGAGGCTAAAATCTCAACTAAGGTTGATGATGAAGCCTCACCTTTGAAGAGAAACTATGTTTTCATACTTGTTTACACCATTTGAGTTTATGGGCTTTTGATTTCTAATTGTTCTACTTCCATTCCATTATTGAGATGATTCCTGATATCTATTGTGTTTTTTGGATACATGTGATTATTTGAGATTGTCTCATTTAATTGTTTAGTTGATTTTTATTTATCAAAACATTGGATATTCATTGTGTTTCGTTCTACTGATACATTTCATGATTTGGTCAAAACTAGATATCTTTTGTGATTTGTGTAATGAACGGATTCATTGAATGATTCAATCAATTTTTGAAGCATAGTAGAACAAACATAAGATTTGTATGGTGAAAACTTCAAATGTGTATTGATGAACATGAGAATATGTTGCCATGATTTGGTGGGTGTAGATTCTTGAACCTTAAAACCCTATCTTTTGATTTATTTAGTTTATGTTATCTTTTGTTAAAAAGCCCTAAATTTGGAACTAGGTTCAAATAGATATTAATTTTCGCAACACAATTTCGTGTGGATTCGACCTTGTACTTGCACACACACATTATATTGCAAACGATTCGTGCGCTTGCGAGAACTTTAAAACTCACAACAACGCTTCCCAACCAAGTCTCTTAGTTGAAAGGGTCTTCAATGGAATCCTTTAGTTTATGGCTCCTCCCTAAGCTAGACTTCACACGATCAAATCACACAATGGACAACTCTTAGAGAGCTAGCAGATATTCACAATTTCTACCTAAAACACAATTTCTAAGCTCAAGAGAATTCAATACCGAATTCTGTAAATAATACATGCCTAGAAACCTCTATTTATAGGTTTAAGAAAACATATTTCAATACTGATTCAGAGTTCTCTGGGCGGCGTCCGGATGTAGCCTGAGAGCGTTCGGATGGTAAGCTACAACCAACTTCCATAACGTGTTTCCTTATTAAGGCCGTGTCCGAACAGTTGCAAGTTGTCTTCCCAATCTGTGTCTGCAAAGGATTTCGTATTCTTCTCGAACACAAACTAGCGCCCGGACGGTGTTGCCCTGTCATTCAGACGGATGCATGCTGAGCTGTGCAGAATCTCCTTGACACAGAAGGGAGTCCGGACGTGTCTCTGGTCCGTCTGGACGGAAATAAAGGATCCGACTTTTGCTGAGTTGTAAACTGCGCAGAATCTTCCTGGAACTCTCAAATTGCCTTCTTGATACTTGTAACACTGATACTTGTCATATTAAGGCTATTTCCATATTAGAGAAATAATCTCTGAATAATTACGGCGTCCCTGTTTCAGCAGCACATTTACATGGCAGTGATTTTGTGAACAGAATGTAGCCAATAAAACTAACACTATCAATTCCGCTACGAGAGTTCTATCTCTAATGCAATAATGTCACGTGAAAACCAGTTTCTACTTACGAATTTGCTGGTTCAAATTTGGAGCGTTACACTGCACACTCAATCACCTAATTAAAGACTTTCTGTAAATCAATTACCTATCAATCTCTCGATCCATAGCAAACCACTACCCATTAATAATAGAAAAAATGGATGACCACTGAAAAGAGTTGGCCCTCACGTTTGGGCACCTAAAACTTTTCCTATTTCTTTGACTTCTTTTATAAAAAAATAAAAATAAAAATAAAAAATAAAAAATCTCGTGGACTATAGAAAACCAAGAAAGAAAGACTTGCTAAAATGTCTAGGAAAGAATTATGAAGTACATGGTCCCATAAAATGTACATATAAGTATTTTATATATATAATGAAAGTTTAGTATTTTTTTAATTGTCCATAATATAGACTCCACGAGTTCACTTTAGATAGATTTTTTTATGGATTTCAAAAGAAAAGAAATAAAAAAATAAACAATTTATGAAAAACAGTTACTGGTTAATAACTAGTTTTTAAAAACCGTCGGTCTACCAGTTGTGGTTATGAGGAAATAATTGCAACTGCAACTAGTTATACATCTCTACCGCTTACCGTGTAATGCTCTGGCTCGAAAAATAAACTGCAAGCGAAAAATATCTAGATTTTTTGTGTTATTCTATTGCCTCTTATAATATTAGAAAACTTGGTAATTACTATTTTTTTTCTCTCTCTTTTGACATCACAATCTCATCTTAATAAACATACTAGAGCTATTATATAAACTTCGATTAAATTATTATTAACATTATTAAATTTACAGACTTAGATAAATATACATATCTAAAAACATTGTCTAACAAAAGGTGCCACAGACGGTACATCATTTATATACATATGACAGCGTAATGTAAGTTAGTCTATATAAAAGATTAAGGCTCTTGTCAGCCTTATCCACAAAATCGTAAACACGTGTAAGGGTCTTCATCCTCCACCTCTTCTCTTGTAGTAACTGTGAAATTACCAAAAATTGGTAGGTAGATATGTGAGTCTCCAGCTCAGTAAGTTTAACAAAAACTGACCTTTTCATAATAAGATACAACCGATTTTTAGAAAATATCTCTAAAAATAGAGTTTCCAAAAATAGAGTTTTACAACTGAAATGTCTTAGTTGGTAAGATAACCACTATCATAGAGAAATTTCCAAAAATAGAGTTTTACCACTGAAAAGTCATAGGAAAATAATAAAGTGATTAAGGGTTTTAATTCAAATAAATCAATTTTGATAGTTCATTGCATGTGTATTTTGGATTGCATTTTTGGTTGATTAAGGTTGTATGATATGATAGAAGAGATTGTGGATAGATAAATCAAATTTAGATGGGATATTACGTAGAAAATATTTTGGTAAATTGAGTTCATTCGAATGAAGTCATTTGTGATCGAATGAAATTAGTGGAGGATCAAATAGGGTTTTTGAGACGTGGATCGAATGAAGTGTTCCAAAACAGAATTGTAGGAGTAGGAAACTTGTTTCTTACTCCTCCAAGTATTCCTACCCCTCTAAGTAATCCCACCTCTATAAATAGAGAAGCCTCTAAGAGAGTTAATTTGCTAATTCACTCCTTCCAATTCGACCTACAAGACTTTTTCTATTGAAGAGCCCACACTCTTAATTTGGTCAACTTTAGCTATCGAAGAGAAGACTCTAAGGTCCCACTAAATCCTAGAGGTAGCCGTGATTCATAGCAAGAGGAAGAAATTCAATATGCTTAAGAAATTCTCTAGGAGGCTGAAATTAACAAATTTTCTCTTCTTGTTGTTTAATTTGTGTTGGGAATAATCATACTCCAAGTCGAACTATGGTAGTAGTCCCAATCCTGGTCCAATAAGGACTCATTGAAGAATCTAGTCTATGTCCAACTCCCAGTTGAATGGGGATAGGACTTGTTTATAGGCTTTTTGTATTGGCAAATTTGGTGTCAAAACTTATTTGATTATAAGTTTTAGTCTACTGGTTAGCTCGATGAATAATTTTATCCAAGACTGAATTTGTAACGCCTCGCTTTTTACAAAAAAGCGTAAGTGAAAATTTTGAATTTTCACGTGACATTACGACATCATCAGAGTTAAGATTTGACAGCAAAATATATATATTTTTTCTTAAAACTTAGGAATATAACACATCAGAACTGACTAAAATACCTCTAAACATTTACTAAAAGTCATTTAACTTTACACTAAAAACATTACAACAAATGTCATTGATGATACATAAATATACAGGGAAAACCTTCTAAAACATACATACCACAATAAATACAAACACAAGTGTTTACAAAGAAATATATCTGGCTAAATAACGTTAGCCTTAAAATCCTTAACTAGCATAAATCGTCTCCATCTTTAGAACCTGCATCAATAAGTATGTGATTGCAGATTCTTCCACAATCCCATAATTGAAATGTTTTCAAGTGAGTCAACGGCCATCAATAAAATAACGAAATACTGATTTGTTTAAGCCTGTCTATTTATCAACACAATAATATTTTCTAGAGTCTAGTAATAATCCCCATTTTATTAAACCGGAGTTCATGAATATTTTTTTTCATAAATATTCATATTTATTCCAATTTATTCTTTTGTCTTATTATTAGGTCTTAAATCCTATTTTAAGATATAATATTTTATATCTTAAAATCTGAGGTGTTATATCCCTTCTCCCTAAACAAAATTTTGTCCTCAAAATTCGTAAACTATGCTTCGCATAAAGCTTACTTTAAGGGAAGATTTAGATTCTTAAATCCTTAAGTCTCGCGACACAGTTTTTAAGTGTAGTGCCTAATTATTGACTATAGGTTATTCTATCATTGATAAAAAAAATATTTTGGGAGAAAAAGGATGTAAGAAAATAATGTATATTTTCTTTCTATCAACTATCTCATTAGGGGTCTTTTTATTTGATCATTATTATTGAAATTCCATCTACCATTTTTAGGGAAGAATCTAATTTGTAAGTGAAGGCCTCAACTATAATAAGCGGTTGTTCTTATCTTTTCAAAAAGAGTGTAAGAAAATAATATTTTATCACGGTACAAAATTGTTATATAGTACCATGATCTATTTCATGGGTCGATTTATCAATTATGGTATGTACGAGTATTAACCTTATTCGGTATCAACCACCATATCTTGATATTCCATGTAGTGGCCGAAATTTTAGAGAGACAAGATTTGGTGATGAAACAAGAATTTCGGCTTCGGCTATAAAGATCGATCTTGAGATAATCTTTAATAACCATGTTAGCTTTTGTGTTGGCTACATTCTGTTGGACAAAATTACTTCTATGTAATGTTGCTGCTTTTACAGGGATGCCGTATATTTCAAAGTCTTCAGATATTCAGAGTTTATTTCTCTAATGGGGAAAGAGCCTTATTATGACAAGCTGCAAGTGTCACAAGCTTCAAGAAGGCAATTTCAGTTTTCAAGGAAGATTCTGTGTAGATTCCAACTCAGAGAAGTCCAATCCCATGTTTTCGTCCGGACGACCCAGTCTAAGAGTCCAGACGCTCATCAGTCTGCAACTTACGTCCGGACGAGGTGGTAATACCGTCCAAACACCCATCAGTGTCCAGAAACTTCGAACTATTCAAGGTTGCATTCGTCCGGATGTAATGGCAAATTGTCTGGCCGCTATTTAGAGTTCGAGAAGATTTAAGCATTCCAGTGCATCCGTCCGAACGACGTGATATTCCGTCCGGACGCTCAACTTTCCAAGCATCATCTGTCCGGACGACGAGAACATTCCGTCCGGACCTTCCCCTGTGTCGAGAAGCTTCGAAGGACTCCAACTTGCATCTGTCCAGACGTTTCAGCAGCATGTCCGAACACCACTCAGTGTTTGATCAGCTATGGGATTTCTTTTCAAAACACAGATATGGGAAGACAACTGCAACTGTCCGGACGCACTCATCAATAAGGCAAGTCGTGCATCAAAATCAAGACGTCCGGACATTAGTCTTCATGGTCCGGACGCTCGAGCTTCATATATGGAAATTGCATGCATCAGATCAACCGTCCGGACGACAGATCCTATGGTCCGGACACGTGAAGCCTTGATATAGAAATTGCGTGCAGCTAAAGTGCAACCGTCCGGACGACAGGGCAACATCGTCCTGATGCGGCTCAAATCAGGATGGAATTTCTAGGAAATTTGGAAAGTCGATCGCACAATTGTCCATCCAGACGCCTTATGTCTACCGTCCTGATGATGCCTAGGAAAACCTAATCAGATGCGATTTAGGTCTTCTGTAGCCCATAAATAGAGGCCCCTAGGCATGTTGATTGTAAGAATTCCGTATTGAATTCCATAGTGCTTAGAGAGTTATATTTTAGAGTTTTTGTGCTGAGTTAGTCTCTCTCAAGCCGTTGCCAAGTGCTGTTGCTGTGCTGAGCTGAAGTCTATCTTAGGGGTTGGCCTTAAGGTAAAGGATTCCATTGAAGACCCCTTCAAGTAGGAGACTTGGTTGGGAGGCGTTCGTGTTGGGTTACATGTCAGAGTTCAAGGTACGGCCACTGCATAAAGTTATGTGAGTGTTACTACTTTGTAACTAGTCTTATCTTTTGAATAGTGGATATCCTGGGTTTGACAGCCGAGGAGTGGTTTTTCTCTTAATTGAGTTTTCACTTAGTCAACAAAATATTTGTCTCTTTTAATTCCGCATTTTGATATTTTGTTGCACACTTTTACACACACTTGTTAAAATTAGAAGTCAGTTATTTTTCAATTGGTATCAGAGCAGGTACACTCCGTTGAAAGGATTTAATTCCTGAGTGTGATCCTTATCTCTTTGTGACTTCTATTTTTTTTATTACACCTTTTATCATGGATTTCTCTCAGTTATCTAAAGAGAATTATGATATTGAGCTCTTTAAGATTTTTGATAAATTGAGTAAAACTTCTAAAAACTCCAATAAAGAGCTCAAAAAGGTGAAGCAAGAAAAAGAGTCTTTGATTGTTCAGTTATCTGAATCACATGCTTTGATTGACTCTTTAAAATCTGAGAATACCATGTTATTTGACATTATTGATACATTTGAGAATAAATTAAAAGAATTTGAAGATCTCTTAAAAAAATTCTCTAGTGATAATTTGCAGAGCATGTTTTGTATTCATTCAGATTTTCCTAACAAGCCTGATTTAATTGTTGATGATTTGAGTGCTTCTACTTCACATGCTTCTGATTTTGAATTAAATTCTATTGTTATTAAGCATGTGATAGTAGACACTGCTTGTTTGGATATTTCTGAAAATTCTTGCTTGAATAATTGTGTGAAGCCAAAATCCAAAGATACAGTTACACAAGCTAATGGTAAGTTTGTTCCTACTTGTTCTAATTGTGGGAAGGTTGGTCATATTAGACCAAATTGTTTTCTGTTAACAACCCACAAATCTTGGATTAAGTAGGATGCTCCGAGGAAAAGTAAAGTTGAAGAATCTTCCTCGTCAAAATATGTCCCTCCATATAGGAGACATATAAAAAAAGTAAGGGCAATATTGTTTGTAAGAATGCTAACCATATTTCTGCAGAAAAAGTCAAGCAGCATTCCAACAGAAAAAGTCTGCCCACCTATCATCACTGTGGCATAACCGGTCACATCCGACCCAAATGTCCACATCTTCAGGCTCAGAAGTCGAAGTTTCAGAGGGAGCTGCCAACAAGAGCTACATCAGGCACTCTACCTTTAACGGCATTTTAGGCTCCACGGCATCAGCAGCGACAACTGAAGTTTGTTCCTGCCAATCAGAGTGGCAAATCAAAGAAGAACAAATCAATGCGCTTCAAGAGAAAGCTGCAGAAGCCCATTAGCAACCATGGCTATGAAGGGTTGCTAAGCCAAATGCAATGTATGCTAAGAAGAATGGACAACATGAACAAGACTTGCAAACCACCGCCATGGATCAAGCAGGTATGGGTCAGGAATGATGAGACCATTCACCACTTGAGGGGGAGTAGACTCACCTAGTAGAGGTGAAGTCTTACCATGCCTAGGATTTTGGTTCCTAAATCCTAGTGCATGTCAGGTATGTTTGCATTTCATTGTTTATCATGTCATATCTTATTCACACTTTGCATTCTGTTTGATGAACTATTTATTCTATCCACATATTTTCTCTTGTTGTCTTAAGAAACTTCTGCAGATATTTTTTGGGGATAACAGTTAAAGCACGTCGGGCGGCTGCTTTTCTATCTTGGTATTTCTAAACCTCTCTTCCTAAGGGCAGGTTTGATTTTACCTTACATGCTAGGACTAGATGTTATTTCCTTCTCCATAAGCATGTCCTTGTTGTTTTTCTATTTTATTGTTTTCAACATAAAAAATAAAATAAAATAAAAAATTGGGGGAGAAGATGCAGAATTTTATTTTTTCTTTCGATAGCTTTTCAGATATTGTATGTGTTTTTACCTGATATCTCAGTTCATAGTGCATCAATTGAATAAGCTAATATATGATTGAGAGTTTATGTCTAAAATCTGCTAAGTTTTCCTGCTGCATCTTAATGATAGATAGTTGTTTTTCTCATGCGATGAAATATTGTGCACTATCCAAGGCTCCCCTAAGGTACATCATTTTCCTCTTTGACTTCTTGCTTCTGGAATTCTAATGAGAGATGTTTTTGATAAAATGAAAGACATGAATAAGATATGGCATGATAAACAATGAAATGCAAACATACCATGTATTCTATCCCCATATTTTCTCTTGTTGTCTTGATAAACTCTGCAGATATTTTTTTGGTGATAACAGTTAAAGCATGTCTGGCGGTTGCTTTTCTGTTTTGGTATTTCAAAACCTCTATCCCTGAAGACAGGTTTGATTTTACCTTACATGCTAGGACTAGATTTTATTTCCTTCTCCATAAGCATGTCCTTGTTGTTTTTCTGTTTTATTGTTTTCAACATTAAAAAAAATAATAATAATAAATAAAAAAATTTGGAGATTTTTTTTTTTTTTTTCTTTCTTTTGATAGCTTTTCAGATATTATATGTGTTTTTGCCTAATATCTTAGTTCATGGTGCATTAATTGAATATGCTTATATATGAGTGAGAGTTTATGTCTGAAATCTGCTAAGTTTTCCTGTTGCATCGTAATGATAGATAGTTGTTTTTCTCATGCGATGAAATATTGTGCACTATCCAAGGCTCCCCTAAGGTACATCATTTTCCTCTCTGACTTCTTGCTTCTGGAAAATCTAATGAGGGAGATTTTTTGATAAGATGGTCAAATTGACCAACATGCTAGTTAAACCTAGAGCCTAAAAATTCTATCATTCTCTCTAGCTTACAGCACCAAAAAGAAATAAGCAGTTATTTTTCTGAATTCCTTGCTATATGCTTATATTCACTGCTTCTATGCTGAATTAGCTTTATACCTTGTCCTTTATGGTGCAAGTAAAAATTTTACCTTGTCCTTCATGGTTTAAGTAAAAACAATTAAGTGCTGCATCTTAGGGGGAGTGTATCAGATGAGGGTGGCTAGGCTCTAGTAAATAATAAGGTTTGACTTTTGACTAATCTTTCATTGATTTTCTCTCTTGTTTAGAAAATCTGGTTGCTTTAAGTCATATCAGTGAACTTCATACCTTATTGAAAAAGCTTTCACACACACATGCATTGCATGAGTTGAGTAATCTATTTAAAATTTCTATCTCCAGGGAAATGTGCGCTTATTGAATACTTAACTCTCATTTATATCTTTGCATATTTTTGCAATGTTATTTGACTGCTTTATCAGCCGATTTTACATGCGTATTTTGAAGCTAACTTTAGGAAAAATATTTTTTTTTGCAAATTTTTCTCCAGTTTTAGATTTTCAATGTGAAGGTCCGGATAGACCTATTCTTATGTCCGGACGAGAGCAGTCTTGCCGTATGCTGTCCTAGCAGTAGCCGTCCGGACGGTTAAGTGACACATCTGGACGAGATATCTACAGGTTTAAGACTTGTGTCTCTTTCTTTGCCTCACGCACATCTCTGCATTTTTATTGATTTATCATGTCACGTTGTGTGTTTCTTTCGCGGATTTTTCCCGAGATTTTGGCATTCTTTGCACATTTCTTCTCATTCCATGATCTTCATTATGTCTTCTGTTATTCTTTTAATTTTTTGTGCTTTTAGAATATTGGAATATTTGTTGATTGGGATATTTGCTTGAGATATTGTGCATGAAAAACCTACTCTGTCTATGTGCTCGGTTGATCTTGATATATTTATGCCTTATGAATTGCTGCATTGCTTATATGTTTCTTTGGCATTCATTTGACAGCCGTCATAAATACCATATTGTTTTTGGAACTAACAGGATTTGATTTTTTTTGGTAATGGTATTTTTGGAGATATTTCTGTTTAATCTTGGTTCAGGAATATGTCATGCAGTGGCTCCCAACACAGTGTTTGACAGATGGATCTTTTGGAAAACAGACTGTCGTTGAAGTCATTTGTTCATATTTCCAAAGGTCTCTGGTGTTAGATGAGCTCTTCCCCCCCGCTCATGCAGAGCCTTTCGTAGCATCTCCATTAGATTTGCATCAGTTAGAGGATCAGTGGTGAATCGTCTCATTTATCTTGCAGCCCAGTTGCTTAGAGGATGTCAATCTGCGGATAACCAGGTTCAGGCTTTGCAAAATCAAGCGACTGAAGGTTTTTCAGTCCATGGTTCCCGGCTTCCGGAGCTAGAACCCGAAGTAGTACAAATCCAGCTTTTTATACGGTTTTCTCTTCGTTACTTGATTTCAGTGGATCAGCAGGATTTGGTATTTGGAAAATTGATGTGCAAATTTGTTTAACTCGCAAGCGCACGAATCGTATATAGCATAGTGCGTGCAAGTGCGAGGTCGAATCCGTAGGGAAGTGTGTGTGGAAAAAAAAAAAAAAATCACTTTCTATCTAAATAAATCTTATTTTAACCTAGACCCAAAGATTTTGGAATTTTTGTTACCAAAATAATAAACAAAAAAAAAAAACTAAATAAGAACAATTTATAAAGAAAGACACTAAGGTATCGGAATTCACCAAACCAAATCAAACACCCTACTCTTGCATTTTATTCATAAATTCAATTCAATGGGCTCAATATTCAAATTCAAAACATGAAAACATTTGAAGAAATCAATTCAAACAAATCACAACGATTATCCCTTTTTAATTGAAATCATCTATTGTATCCGGAAATCACAATAGATATCCCAATCTCAAAGAAATCAATCAATGTATCCATCGATTGAATTACAACAAACATTAAATAAAGATCATCAAACTAAAAAAATAAATTGACGTGGAATTTGAACATATATATAAGAACAATGAATCTATGAATATCATGACAAGAATATAGGTGTTATCATTGATGAGGTTTCATCCTCAACCTTAGTTGAGGTTTTAGCCTCTCATGATTAAAAACACCAACAACTCGTGAAATGAAATCATGAAATAATAAAAGCAAAGAAGAAAAAGAAGAACATAAGTTTTTTTTTTTTTTTTTTTTTAAAAAAAAAAGTAAAAATAAAACAATAAATTAAAACAATGGGAAAGAAAGGAAGAACAGAAACGAAGTAACAATAAACAAAAGATAAGTGATGAGAAAGAAAGAAGAACAATTGAAAATTAAATAACAATGTCAAAGAAAGAAAGAACGAAAATTAAATAAAAAGTAAGCAATAAATAAAAATGAAAAGAAAGAAGAACAACTGAAATTTGAATAACTTAAAATTAAAAGAAAGAGTAACAACTTACAAAAGAAAAGAAAAGAGCTAAGACAAGTGCTCTGAAGAGAAAAGTTGATGCCCTAAGTGGTACCTAGCAGGGGGTATTTATAGCAAAAGATTAGGTTAAACCAATCTTTTACAAAATGGTACCTCTACCCCTCTAAACCCAAATAGGAGAAAAGAACGCTAGGGTTTAGGGCCATATTTTCAAAATGGCACCTCTACCCCTCAAAAACCCTAATAAGATAAAAGAATGCTAGGGTTTGGAGTGTCTGCAGTCGACAGGAACAAGGAAATTCGCGCTCTTATATTGCGAGACATTTATGATGTGGCAGACATTCGAATAGGGAAAATTATATTACAATGATTTGTAGCATTTTGAATTATCTTTCCAACGCCGCTAATTTCACTTCAATCCGATACTTGAACTTAAAGTTATGATCAAAATACTATGACTTGTGCAGAACTTGAAATTTAATCCAATCCGATTTTGACTTCCAAAATTTGTATTTTTTTTCACTTTAAAACTACGGTTTTCTCTCTAGGATCTGCAAAATACCAAAATACAAAAACTAACCAAAAATATTAGAAAATAACAAAACTAAAGGTCTAACTAATGCAAATTAAGGGGTCCAAATATACAATATTTGGCACTCATCAAATACCCCCAAACTTACATTTTGCTAGTCCCTTAGCAAAACAAAATGAATAAAATAAAATAAAATCAAAGTAAGAAACATAAATCCGCTTTCGTGGGAGAGACGATTGCATTTAGCGTATGTAATAAGCCTTTTAAACCTCTAGGACTCCCTAGAGAACGAGTGAAGTCTCGTGAGGGTTTGCCAGAAATGATACCCACAAACATTTTAAAGCACTATGTTGTTGTTAAGATAAAAACTTCCATACAAACACATGGTTCATACATCATGAGTAGGCTTAACAAGGCGAACATCACAATCACATCAGCCATCACAAATCAATTAACTCATAGCTGGAAAATCGAGAAAACACATGTTCCAATAAGTGCAAAGTGAGATTTAACATAGACTCATGAGGTTTCAATTTTTCTCAAAGTTTGTGTACCCAAAATTCATAGGAATTTTATTAGATGAAAACAACCAAGGCTGTAATTTTTTTTTTTGTTGGCCGTGCAATGCTTGACTCCCTTAAGCTTTCTAATTAACCTATGTAGTGAGTGTTGGGCCAATGACTCCCAAACCAAATGGTTTTAGGGCACTAGATGTAGAAACATTCCTAAGGGCTTAATTACTCAAGTCAAAAAGGCTACGAAGCCAAACTAGCCATACAATCAATCAAATTTAAATTCCGCATCTTTTTACTCGAACACTCATTGCTTAATGAGGCAAGAGGCCCGGTTACTCAATGAGAACTCAAACTGATGATTTTTTTTTTTTTTTTAACAGCCGAGGTTTTATCAACCAATCATCCTACAATTCTTATGATACACATTCCCCAATTCAAGTTTCATACCCCACAAAATCAATGCAAATGTGCTTGTGAATTTTAATTAAAACAAGTGGGGTCTCTCAAATCCAGCAGATGAGTCAACAGATTCAAATTTCTAATGATATGCAACGTTCAGAGTGTTAAGCAAACCAATGTTATGCAAACCATAGTAAGATGTAATCATGCTCAATAAACAATATAGCAAATTTTTTTTTTCTTCTTAAAAAGAATTGTATGATAACAACAAAATAACAGACAGGGACAGAAATACCTACCTCACCCCCAAACTAAAATGACACATTGTCCCCAATGTGACCAGAAATACAATATCGATTGGGTGATGCAAGTCGAGTATAGCAAGGCTCCCCCAAACTTGAATGACAGACACGTATCCTGAAAAACATAATAAAAACAAAAACAAACAAACAAACAATCAAGTGATAAGTGAAAGAATGAGGGTTGCCTCCCACAAGCGCTAAGTTTTAAGTCTTCAGCCAAACTTTCCTCTAGAGACAACAGTTACTCGGAATAGCTCGAGTCCTCCAAAAGAGTCGTCTCAATCTCCGGACTCTTCAACTCCAGGAATGGTTTCAGCCTTTGCCCATTGACCTTGAAAGTCGTACTATTTGTAGGATCCTCGATCTCAATGGCCCTATAAGAAGAAACAGAGCAAACAATAAATGGGCCCGTCCATCGAGATCGGAGTTTACCCGGGAAGAGATGCAATCGTGAATTGTAGAGAAGGACTTTCTGACCAAGCTCAAAAGATCGCCTCAAAAAATTTTGGTCATGGGCCCTCTTCATCCGCTCCTTGTAAGACCTCGCACAGTCGTAAGCATCATTCCTCAATTCCTCCAATTCATTGAGTTGGAGCTTCCTTTGTGAACCAGCCTTTGTGAGATTGAAGTTCAACTGCTTGATGGCCCAATAAGCCCGATGCTCCAGCTCCACCGGAAGATGACAAGCCTTGCCATAGACAAGCCGATATGGGGACATGCCAATTGGGGTCTTGAAGGCTGTGTGGTATGCCCATAGTGCATCGTTCAAGCGCAGAGACCAATCTTTCCATGAAGGGTTTACCGTCTTCTCCAAAATTCTTTTGATTTCCCTATTAGATACCTCCACTTGTCCACTGGTTTGAGGGTGATATGGGGTTGCAACCTTGTGGGTGATGAAATATTTCTTCATCAACTGCTCAAAGATCCTGTTGCAGAAATGCTTGCCACCATCACTTATGATTGCTCGGGGAGTACCAAAACGAGCAAAGATATTATCTTTCAAAAACTGAACCACTACTCTATGGTCATTGGTCTTGCAAGCAATAGCCTCCACCCATTTGGACACATAATCCACAGCAACAAGGATATAAAGATGGCCAAAGGAGTTTGGGAACGGTCCCATAAAATCGATGCCCCATACATCAAAAATCTCAACAATCAGAATGGGGTTGAAAGGCATCATATTCCTTCTAGAAATACTCCCTAGCTTCTGGCAACGCTCACAAGAGGCACAGTAGGTATGAGAGTCACGAAACAAGGTGGGCTAATAAAATCCACACTGCAAAATCTTTGCAGCGGTCTTCTTAGCACTAAAGTGGCCCCCACAAGCATGATCATGGCAAAAGGAGATGACATTAGCTTGGTCATGCTCAGGGATACATCTCCTAATGATCTGATCAGGACAATACTTAAAAAGGTAAGGATCGTCCCAGAAAAAATATTTCACCATGGCTAGAAACTTGGACTTGTCTTGCCGTCCCCAATGTGAAGGCATGTGGCCCGTGACAAGATAGTTGACGATATCGGCAAACCATGGTGAAGGAGTATGAGCAATGTGCATCAATTGCTCATCGGGGAAGGTCTCAGAGATGGGGGTGGCCTCCTTAGTAAAATCAACAAACAGTCTGGAGAGATGGTCGGCTACCACATTTTTAGAACCTTTTTTATCCCGTATTTCGATGTCGAACTCTTGCAGTAGTAGTATCGACCGGATGAGACGAGATTTGGCATCTTTTTTGGAGAAAAGATACCTCAAGGCTGCATGATCCGAGTAGACAATGACTTTAGAACCCAGTAGGTATGATCGAAACTTATCCAAAACAAATACGACTGCCAACAACTCCTTCTCCGTGGTTGAATAGTTAAGTTGATCGTCGTTAAGAGTCCGACTCGCATAATAGATGACATGGGGGAGTTTGTCTATACGCTGCCCCAAAACAACTCCAACGGCATAGTCCGAAGCGTCGCACATGATCTCAAATAGAACACCCCAGGTGGGTGGCTTGATGATGGGTGTGGACGTCAAAATCTTTTTTAGAGCCCCAAATGCCTTCTTGCAATCCTCATCAAATATAAACAGGGTCTCCTTTACCAATAATTTGCATAAAGGCCGGGCGATTTTGCTGAAATCCTTGATGAATCGCTGATAGAACCCTGCATGGCCCAGGAAAGAACGAACCTCTTTGACAGTACGTGGAGGTGGAAGGTTGGATATTAGATCTATCTTTGATTTGTCCACCTCAATCCCACGATGAGAAATGACATGTCCAAGCACAATCCCTTGCTTTACCATAAAATGGCATTTCTCCCAATTTAGCACCAGGTTCTTCTCTTTGCACCGTACTAGGATCAACGTGAGGCGGTGCAGACATTCCTCAAAAGATGAACCGTGGACAGAGAAGTCATCCATGAAGATCTCTAGAAATTGTTCTACCATATGGGAGAAGATGCTGACCACACACCGCTGAAAAGTAGTGGGTGCATTGCATAACCCAAAGGGCATGCGACGATAGGCGAACGTGCCAAAAGGGCAGGTGAAAGTCGTCTTCTCCTGATCTTCAGGGTCCACAGGTACCTGGTTGTATCCAGAATATCCATCCAAGAAACAGTAATAAGCATGCCCCGCCAAGCGTTCCACCATTTGATCGATGAAAGGTAGGGGAAAATGATCCTTCCTAGTGGCGGCATTCAATTTGCGGTAGTCGATACACACTCTCCATCCTGATTGAACACGAGTTGGCACTAACTCACCATCTTTGTTCTCCACTACCGTCAATCCAGCCCGCTTCGGCACAACATGAATTGGGCTCATCCACTTGCTATCCGAGATTGGATATATGATGCCTGCATCCAATAACTTGATCACTTCAGCCCTTACTACTTCTTGCATAGCTGGGTTGAGCCTTCTTTGCGGCTCCCTCGATGGTTTGGCATCCTCCTCCAAGTGTATCTTGTGCATAACCACCAAAGGACTGATTCCTTGGATATCTTCAATGGTCCAACCAATAGCCTCCTTGTGCTCTCTTAAAACATCTAGCAATTTCTCCTTTTGAGTATCAACTAAATTTGAGGCTATAGTCACAGGCAAAGATTCGGCTGGACCTAGGAACTTATACTTAAGGCTGTCAGGTAATGGCTTAAGTTCCTTCTTGGGAGGCTCAGGAACTGCTATCTCATTTTCCTTGTTGCTCTCCAGAGGAGCAAACTCTAACATAGCATTTGCTTGCTCAAGTAACTTATCTAAATCCAAATCTTCTCCGAATTGAGAAAAACATGCCTCCAGGGGGTCCTCAATGCTTGTTTCATCAATAGTATCCTCGATGATCTCCACAATCAAGCATGAACTTCCAATCTCAGTAGTCTCTAATGGCTGTTTGCTGATGTCGAAGATGTTCAGCTCCACTGTCATGTTGCCAAAAGAGATCTTCATGGCCCCCCGTCCTACAATTTATGAGGGCGTTAGCCGTGGCTAAGAAAGGACGCCCTAGAATCACCGGTATTTGAATCCCTACATTCTGGACCAGCTCTGTGTCTAGCACTATGAAATCCACAGGGAAATAGAATTTATCCACCTTAATCAAAACATCCTCAATGATTCCCCGTGGTACCTTCACTGACCGATCAGCCAATTGGAGCGTCATAGAGGTAGGCTTCAATTCTCCCAACCCCAATTGCAGGTAAACCGAATAAGGCAGGAGGTTGACACTTGCTCCAAGATCTAGCAGAGCCTTCTCTATGCGGCTAACTCCTATCATGCAAGAGATGGTCGGACATCCAGGGTCCTTGTGCTTGATGGGCAGTTTGCATTGCAGGATCGAACTGACATGCTCGGTCAAACATAACTTCTTCGGGACATTAGTTTTCCTCTTCACCGTGATCAAGTCCTTCAAGAACTTGGCATAAGACGGCACCTGCTGGATGGCATCCAAAAATGGGATGTTGATCTGCACTTGCTTGAATACCTCCAGAATGTCCTCGAACTTCCCTCCTTTCTTGGGCGCAAGTAATCTGTCAGGGTTGGGCGCCTTAGGTATAAACGACCTATGAGGGGTCTCATCAGTGGCTGTAGATGGTTCCACATCTTTCTCCTTCGTGCCACCGCTTCTTCGCTCTTGTTCAGCAACAGGGTTCTCTTCAGAAAGACCCACTTGGTTGTCCACTTGTCTCCCTGACCTAAGTGAGACAATGGCTTGAACATGCTCTTGCCCCTGCACCGCATTGGATGAACCTCCCTCTTGAAACTGCAACCTTGGATTTGGCACGGGCTGGCTGGGAAGCTTCCCCTTCTCTCTCTCACCCAACTGATTTGCCATTTGCCTAAGTTGAACTTCCATCTTGGCAATTGCTTGAGAGTTCACCATGGTGGCATTCTTCACTTCATTAATAGATTGGGTGTTCACCAATGTGGCATTCTTCACTTCACTAATAGTTTGGTTAGAAAACTGGATGAAGGCTTTGAGAGAGTCCTCTAATGTGGAATGTGAAGAAGAGGCTGGGGATTGAGTAGGAACTTGGTATGCTTGTGCTGGCGGCACTTGACGACCCTGAACCGATTGATGGAATCTAGGGGGGTATTGATTATGGGCTTGATGAGGGGACCCCCCTTGATTCATTGGTTGATTCTGCTTCCACGAAAAATTAGGATGGTTTCGCCACCCAGGATTGTAAGTCTCAGAGAATGGTCCATTGGATTGCTTCCTAAAGTCATTGAAAGCATTGACTTGTTCCAGTGATGACTCCACAAACGTTGGCAAAGAAGGACAAGTCTATGCCGAGTGAATGGGACTAGCACAGATGGAACAACAATCCACGTGGAATGGGTTCGTCGCATTGATGGATTTCCCTACGACGAGGGCATCGACCTTCTTAGTAAGGGCATCTAACTTCATCTTGAGCTCCACATCTTCCTTCACCTCATAGATGCCTCCCTTCTTTTGGATGCGAGCTGATCTATCCCGATAGCTTGAAAAATCCCACTGTTGGGAGTTATCGGACAACTGATCCAAGGTCCGATATGCTTCTTCTCCCGTCAAACTTAGAAATGTGCCTCCATTCATTGACTCAATCATGCTGCGGCTGGATTGAGTCAATCCTTGGTAAAAGAACTGCACGAGTCTCCATTTCTCGTATCCATGAGGAGGGCACTTGATCAACATTTCTTTAAATCTTTCCCAACTCTCCAAAAATTTTTCATCCTCCTCCTGAGTTAAAGAGCTTATTTCCTTTCTACATTCATTCATCTTGGACATTGGGAAAAAATTGTTGTAAAACTTGTTTAGCAAGTTATCCCAAGATGTGATAGAACCGGGCATATTTGAATCCAGCCATGCCTTGGCTCTATCGTGAAGAGAGAACGGAAAAAGTCTAAGATGTACAGATTCCTCAGAAAAGTTCTGAAATTTGAAAGTAGCACAGATATCTTTGAACTTTTTTACATGGCTGTAAGGATTTTAGAGATCTAAGCCATGGAATGAGGGCAAGAGTTGGATGACATGCGGTTTTAGATCGAAGTGGGTGGCATTGGTGGGTGGCAAAACTATACATGACGCAGAGTTCGTCGCAACGGGTGCAAATAAATCCCTGAGTGATCTAGTGTAGTCCACATTTTCCGCTCTTGGCTGCTCCACATTTACATTGGGATTTCCTTCCGTGTTGTCTCCCATCTCAGAAGTTGTTCTCCACTCAACTTTTGCTTGGACAGGTGTTTTGCGCTTTTTCCTAAACACCCTATCTATATCGGGATCTAAGGGTAACAATTCTAAGTTCAAGGATCTCCAACCAAGCATACAAAGTTCCAAACAAAATTTAACCACAAAACAAACAAGATAGAAAAGAAGGACAAAAATTAAAAAATAAAAAATAAAAAATAAACAAGATAGAGAAAAGAAATTGCAAGTAAGGTAAACAAAATTCTCCAAGGTGCAATCTAGGTTAGTTCCCAGGAAGGTAAGGGGGGTCACATCGAACACACTTAAATCCCAAGACCTTCCTTGCCAGAATTTGCCTTGATTTTGCCCCTTAGATAGTTCCGTAGACCCACACTAGCAAAGTCTTCTCTTTTCTCTTATTTTATTTATTTATTTTTTTTTAAAGATTAAAAGAAAAACAAACAAAATGAATAAATAAAAAAAATCCAAGACTAACACAAATGCATACAACCAAACAAAGACACTGAAAAAGGTAAGAATTGAAACTTATAGGTTTGGACCAAATTTTTTTTTTTTTGGCAAAAATTTTCTGCTACTGAACTTCTCCAAGTACCGCCTCCTGTGTTCGCAAAATTCCGCACAACCTGAAACAATCATAGAACAGAAACCCTTGCTCTTTTCTTGTGTTTTTTTTTTTTTTTCAAAGAAATAAAATAAAAAGATTGAGAGAGAAAAAAAAGAAAAAAGAAAAAGAAAAAGAAAAAATCTAGTAGAAAAACAAAATTAAAATAAACAAAACTTGATTTCTTTCTTACAAATCAGCACCTCCCCGGCAACGGCGCCAAAAACTTGATGTGCAAATTTGTTTAACTTGCAAGCGCACGAATCGTATGTAGTATAGTGCGTGCAAGTGCGAGGTCGAATCCGCAGGGAAGTGTGTGTGAAAAAAAAAAAAAAAAAATCACTTTCTATTTAAATAAATCTTGTTTTAACCTAGACCCAAAGATTTTGGAATTTTTGTTAACAAAATAATAAACAAAAAAAAAACGAAATAAGAACAATATATAAAGAAAGACACTAAGGTATCGGAATTCACCAAACCAAATCAAACATCCTACTCTTGCATTTTATTCATAAATTCAATTCAATGGGCTCAATATTCAAATTCAAAACATGAAAACATTTGAAGAAATCAATTCAAACAAATCACAACGATTATCCCTTTTAAATTGAAATCATCTATTGTATCCGGAAATAACAATAGATATCTCAATCTCAAAGAAATCAATCGATGTATCCATCGATTGAATTACAACAAACATTAAATAAAGATCATCAATCTAAAAAAATAAATTGACGTGGAATTTGAACATATATATAAGAACAATGAATCTATGAATATCATGACAAGAGTATAGGTGTTATCATTGATGAGGTTTCATCATCAACCTTAGTTGAGGATTTTAGCCTCTCATGATTAAAAACACCAACAACTCGTGAAATGAAATCATGAAATAATAAAAGCGAAGAAGAAAAAGAAGAACAGAAGTTTTTTTTTTTTTTTTTAAAAAAAAGTAAAAAAAAACAATAAATTAAAACAATGGGAAAGAAAGGAAGAACGGAAACGAAGTAACAATAAACAAAATATAAGTGATGAGAAAGAAAGAAGAACAATTGAAAATTAAATAACAATGTCAAAGAAAGAAAGAACGAAAATTAAATAAAAAGTAAGCAATAAATAAAAATGAAAAGAAAGAAGAACAACTGAAATTTGAATAAATTAAAATTAAAAGAAAGAGTAACAACTTACAAAAGAAAAGAAAAGAGCTAAGACAAGTGCTCTGAAGAGAAAAGTTGATGCCCTAAGTGGTACCTAGCAGGGGGTATTTATAGTAGAAGATTAGGTTAAACCAATCTTTTAAAAAATGGCACCTCTACCCCTCTAAACCCTAATAGGAGAAAAGAACGCTAGGGTTTAGGGCCATATTTTCAAAATGGCACCTCTACCCCTCAAAAACCCTAATTAGATAAAAGAATGCTAGGGTTTGGAGTGTCTGCAGTCGACAGGAACAAGAAAATTCGCGCTCTTATATTGCGAGGCATTTATGACGTGGCAGACATTCGAATTGGGAAAATTATATTTCACAATGATTTGTAGAATTTTGAATTATCTTTCCAACGTCGCTAATTTCACTTCAATCCAATACTTGAGCTGAAAGTTATGATCAAAATACTATGACTTGTGCAGAACTTGAAATTTAATCCAATCCGATTTTGACTTCCAAAATTTGCATTTTTTTTTCACTTTAAAACTATGGTTTTCTCTCTAGGATTTGCAAAATACCAAAATAAAAAAACTAACCAAAAATATTATAAAATAACAAAACTAAAGGTCTAACTAATGCAAATTAAGGGGTCCAAATATACAATATTTGGCACTCATCAAGGATTTTTGTTGCTCTCTTTTGGGCCACTTGCAGACTCTTCTCTATTTTCCTATTGTTTAGGATTTTAGAACGTTTTTTGTCTGTGAATTTTATATACTCTGTTTACCCTTGTCTTATTGAGACATCAATGGGGAGCATTTTATTACTTTGGTCTTTCTATACTCTGTTTATCCTTTGTCCCTTTGAGACAAAAAGGAGGAGTATATGTTAGTTTTGGACCGAGAATGTATTCTTAACTCGGTTAAGTGATTTTTGTCCCAGAATGGCCAAATGAAGAGTTTGTTAGTTTTTGTGTTGGCTGCATTCTGTTGGACAAAATCACTTCTATGTAATGTTGCTGTTTTCACAGGGATGCCGTATATTTCAGAGTCTTCAGATATTCAGAGTTTATTTCTCTGATGTGGAAAGAGCTTTATTATGACAAGCTGTAAGTGTCACAAGCTTCAAGAAGGCTATTTCAGTGTTCAAGGAAGATTCTGTGCAGATTCCAACTCAGAGAAGTCGGATCCCATGTTTCCGTTTGGACGACCCAGTCTAAGAGTCTGGACACTCATCAGTCAGCAACTTACATCCAGACGAGGTGGCAATACCATCCAGACTCCCATCATTGTCTAGAAACTTCGACCTATTCAAGGTTGCATACATCCAGACATAATGGCAAATTGTCCAGTTGCTATTTAGAGTTCGAGAAGATTTTAGCATTCCAGTGCATCCGCCCGGAAAACGTGATATTCTGTCCAGACGCTCAACTATCCAAGCATCATCCGTCCGAATGACAAGAACTTTCCGTCCGGACCTTCCCCTGTGTTGAGAAGCTTCGAATTGCTCCAACTTGCATCCATCCGGACGTTTCAGCAGCACGTCCGGACGCCACTCAGTGTTCGATCAGCTATGAGATTTCTTTCCAAACACAGATATGGGAAGACAGCTGCAACCGTCCGGACGATGTGGATTTCCGTCCGGACGCTCTCATCCATAAGGCAAGTCGTGCATTCAAAATCAAAACATCCGGGCGTTAGTCTTCATGGTCTGGACGCTCAAGCTTCATATATGAAAATTGTGTGCATCAGATTAACCGTCCGGACGATAGATCCTATGGTCCGGATGAGCAAAGCATTGATATGAAAATTGCGTGCAGCTAAAGTGCGACCGTCCGGACGACAGAGCAACACCGTTCGAACACAGCTCAAATCAGGAAAGAATTTCTGTGAAATTTGGAAAGCCGATCACACAGTTGTTCGTCCGGACGCCTTATGTCTACCTTCTGGACGGGGTCTAGGAAAATCTAATCAGACACTATTTAGGTCTTCTATAGCCTATAAATAGAGGCCCCTAGGCATGTTGATTGTAAGAATTCGGTATTGAATTCCATAGTGCTTAGAGAGTTATATTTTAGAGTTATTGTGCTGAGTTAGTCTCTCTCAAGCTGTTTCCAAGTGTTGTTGTTGTCCTGAACTGAAGTCTATCTTAGGGGTTGGCCATAAGGTAAAGGATTCCATTGAAGACCCCTTCAAGTAGGAGACTTGGTTGTGAGGCGTTCATGTTGGGTTACAAGTCAGAGTTCAAGGTACGACCACTACATAAGGTTATGTGAGTGCTACTACTTTGTAACTAGTTTTGTCTTCTGAATAGTGGATATCCTAGGTTTGGCTGCCCCTGAGTGGTTTTTCTCTTAACTAAGTTTCCACATCGTCAACAAAATATCTGTCTCTTTTAATTCCGCATTTTGATATTTTGTTGCACACTTTTGCACACACTTGTTAAAATAAGAAGTCATTTATTTTTCAAACCAAAATTTATTGATTAGAAATATTGCACACTAAATGACTTACTTGTTCAAATCGTTTGACTCGTCGGGAGTACTTGTGCTATTACCTCAGTGGATTGTTCAGTAGTGTCGGCTATGAGTCAAGCTAAGGCTGGAATCACGTAGTGAAGATAGAGGTGAAATCCTTCCATCATTATTTCGTAGAGGGCACATCTTGGCTTTTCTTATCTTGTCGAAGCATCACATCTTTCTATAGTAAACATCTAAATTTGTTCAATTTGATAAAGAGTGTTCATTCAATCCTTCCTAATTTTTTTTTTCCTAAATAATAATCATGTCATTTATTTAGCGACTTAAAGGAGTAAATAAACACAATCATGTACAAGATTACAAAAGATTACACATATTAAAAGTATTTATACACATAATTTTAAGAAGAAAAAAAAAATTCTGCTGCCAAATCTTAGCTTTGATGATGTCTTAATGTCATGTGAAAATTCAAAATTTTTTCTTAGGCTTTTTTGTAAAAACAGGGCGTTACAGTTTGGTATCAGAGCCGACTGAAATACCTCTAAACATTCACTAAGAGTCATTTAACTTTACACTAAAAACATTACAACAAATGTCACTGATGACACATAAATATACAGGGAAAACCTACTAAAACATACATACCACACGAAATACAAACACAAGTGTTTACAAAGAAGTATAACTGGCTAAATAAACGCTAGCCTTAAAATCCTCAAGCTAGCATAAAATGTTTCTCCATCTTTAGAACCTGCACCAATAAGTAGGTGATTGCGGATTCTTCCACAATCCCATACTTGAAATGTTTTCAAGTGAGTCAACGGCCATCAATAACATAATAAAATACTGATTTATTTAAGCCTGTCTATTTATTAACACAATAATATTTTTTAAGAGTCTAGTAATAATTCCCGTTTTATTAAATCGGAGTTCATGAATATTTATTTGCATAAATATTCATATTTATTCTTTTACCTTATTATTAGGTCTTAAATCCTATTTTAAGATATAATATTTTATATCTTAAAATTTGGGGCATTATAGAATTCAACTCAAATTGGAAGACCTAGAAGATGTGGTTAAGCCTAATCAATCAAGGAAATGAGCAAATTGGAATTTAATTAAGTGGAGTTAAAATCGGATTTGTCAATTCCAAATTGAGCACGTCTCCGTATTTTAACCATGAGTTTTGGTTCAAGTATCGGATTAGAGTGAAATTAGCGGTGTTGGAATGCTAGCAGAAAAGTCAACAAATATCTCAAATAGAGGTTTTCTCTAATTCGAACATTTACTAGTCCAAAATTGCCCAGCAATATAAGACCGAAAATCTAGATGAATTTTTCTGAATCTTATTCCAACTCAAATTGAATTTTCTTAAGAGGTCTATTTAAAGGGACTTCCAAGCACAAATTTATTAAGGATTCTACTCTATAATTCAGTACCTTCAGAGAGGGTTTTAGACCTGGACTATTAATGTTAAATCTTTCTTAGAGTTTTGGTTATTGTTTAACCCTCAACCTTAAACAATTAAAGCCAACAAGAGTTTCGTTTAAGGAGATTAATAAGAACTCTCCAGAGATTTTGGAAGAGAAGCAGACAAGTAAGTCACTTGTTGTAATTCAATAGTGTTTCGACTGCAAAGGTTTTGTAAGTATTTTAACATCTTATAATTTGCAGATTCTTCGTTATCGGATTGATTTCCTAGGTTGGCTAACCCGAAGTGGTTTTTCTCTTTGAGTTCAAAGAGTTTCTATTTCGTCACAAAATACATGTATCAATTGTTTTATTGCTTTTCATATTTTGATGATTTTTTGTTTGTGGTTGATTAAATTTTTCATTATGTATTATATTGTCATACACCTATTCAACCCCACTTCTAGGTATTGTTTGGAGTCTAGTTTATATTTTAAGGACTCCCAAACCAAATCAAATTCTAAGCACTCCTAGTTTAAGTGGGAGTAAAAAACTTAATTCAGGTTTGACTAAACTTAATTGTTTGGAGTCTAGGGTTTTGCAGTGTTTTGAGGAACGTGAAGAACGTCAAAAAACACGTCGTTCACGTCATACCAGAAACTGTTCTAACAATTTTTATAGCATGATTTCTCTATATTTTTATAAAGTTCTAATCCCTAGATTATTCCATTGCGGATGTATGATGCACATAAAAAATACAACATACAAATCACAAATAAAATATTCCTCAACTATTCTTGCCTACACAGCATGCAATATTATTTGCCCAAATAAAATATACCTCAATAACCACAAAGGTTCTTTACTTCCTTTCCTCAAATATTACAATTAACTCTTCATAATCCTCCAAAATTTATTGTAAAGATTATAACTCTTTATAATCCTCGAAAGAACTTTATTTTCTCAGGAAATTTTTACTTAAATATCATTCATGGATCATGAATTACTTTTGAAATGAATAACATTGTAAACATGTTTACAAACAACATATAAGCCACTATCATTGTATGGGTCGGTTTTCTGACTTTTGAGAGCCTTAAAGAGACTTTTGTACGCGTGTGAGTGAAAAACAAGAGAGTTTTTGATAAGATGTGAGGCATCACCGATTCATCACGCAATCTGATTTGCTATTATATTAGATCGATGTCATGAAACAATTGGAAAAATCACACTAGGACTCGGTCAGGATAGAAATACAACATACAAATCACAAATAAAATATTACAAACAAATGTTTTTTTTTTTTTTTTTTTAATTTAGTATTTTAAAAATAATTACTTAAATAAATTACTATAGAATTTCGTTTTATTACTTCTGAAGCAATCACCTCACACCACTTGTGGCAAACCAAAATCTATCATAGCAGGTTTTATTTATAAGTAATGCTAGGTATTATATTTTTATTCTAGCTATAATTATCTAATAATATTGACGTAGCACTCCAAATTAATCGATGATTGATTTTATTTATTTTTATTTAATAAAGATTAATTCAATGGTTTGTTAGGAGTGACATATCAGCCACCCACGTTGGATGAATATATATTTGATAGAAGAAAAATATTTAGTTTCCATCTCTAAACAAAAAAAAAAAAAATGCCCAATTATAGATTAACTAGATAATAGTGTGTGACATCTATCTTAATAAAAATATAGGGTTAAATACCTTTTAGTACCTGAGTTTTGACAACTTTTTTTTTTTTGGTACTTGAGTTTCAATTCGTATCGCAGATAATACTTAGGTTTTGGGAAAAGACGGACTTGGTACCTCCATCAATTTTTCTGTCCAATATTTAATGGTCTGCTTGAGGGTTGACACGTGACACAACATAAAAAAATTAAAAAAATTAAAATTAAAATCTTTTAAAATTAAAATTAATAAATTTTTTTAAAAAATATAAATATTCAGAACTTTAAAAAAAAAAATTAAAACAAAAAAGGAGGGGTGGCTCTTCTTTTTTTTTTTTTATTATTATTATTTTATTATTTTTAATTAATTTTTAAATATTTTTTTATATAGTGCCACATGTCAACCTTAGCGGTTGACACGTGACAGACCGTTAAATATTGGACGAAAAAATAGATGGAGGTAACAAGTCTGTCTATCCAAGTACTATCTGCGATACGAATTAAATCTCAGATACCAAAAAATAAAATTATCAAAATTCAGGTACTAAAAATGTATTTAACCCAAAAATATAATATCTAACCTTTCCTATTATCCACTAGGAAAAAAAAAAAAAATGGAGAAAAGAAGATGTTCCTTGAATATATATATATATTATTCTATATCTAGAACCTTGGCCACGAATTGCACACGTACGAACCTTAGCCGCTAAGCTTTGCTAGATTTCCTCGTTTATATAAACACCACCGCCAAGTGGGAGAACCAAAAAAAGGAATTGAAAACGATTTGCGTCAAATTCACATTGAGAGAGAGAGATTGTTCGGGTATGGCAACAGAAACAGAGGCGGTGGGCTCGTTCTACGTGTTACCCGAAGACTGCATCGCCAGCGTGCTGTCGTTCACGAGTCCGTCGGACGCCTGCAGGTCGTCATTGGTTTCCACAAACTTCAGATCGGCGGCCGAATCTGACGCCCTCTGGAAAAGCTTTCTTCCACCCCAGTACCAGAGCATAATCTCCCGTTCCGCCGATTCGTCTTCGCTCGCTTTTTCTTCCAAGAAGGAGCTCTATCTCCGTCTCTGCGATCATCCCCTCCTCATCGACGACGGCAGGAAGGTATGCATATGTATATATATTCGACGCCTTCAACGTTTTGTTGTTTCATTATGCCCTCATCTGACTGTGCCATTGACGTTTAACCCAGAGCTTTTCGTTGGAGAGGAGGAGTGGAAAGATATGCTACATGCTATCTCCAAAGGACCTCGCCATTGTCTGGATGGAAGCTCCTTGTTATTGGAGACGGACTTGTTTACCCGAAGCTAGGTCTCTCTTTCTGTCTCTTTTTTTTTTCCCCCCAACCGTTTTTGCGGTTTTCTGATCGATTTCATTCACATGCAAAAAACAGGTTCCCGGAGGTGGCGGAGCTTCTCAGTGTTTGTTGGCTGGAAATCCGTGGAAAGATTAATACTCGCATGCTGTCTCCAGCCACGCTGTATACATCTTACCTTGTGTTCAAGGTAACGGCAGGATCATTCGGATTTGAAAACCAACCTGTCGAGGTTGCGGTCGGAGTTGTTGGGAGTGAAGGGCATAAGCGAAGTGTCTTTTTGGATGCGGAGAGAGGGCGGAGGCTGCGTTACCAGATTGTACCGCGGGGAGTTGGGCTTTTTAACCGCAACCGGATGATGGGGTTTCAGGCGCCGCAGCCTAGAGAAGAGGAGGAGGAGGATGGCGAGTGTCCAAAGGAGAGAGGAGATGGATGGTTGGAGATCGAGCTGGGTGAGTTCTTCAATGGAGGAGACGATGATGATGATGATGGGGAAATGGAAATGAGTGTTTTGGAGGTGAAGGGAGGCAACTGGAAGGGCGGCCTCATTGTTCAAGGGATTGAGATCAGGCCAAAAGAGTGAGGGTGCTTTAATTTGTTGTCCATCTGTTGCATTTTTTTTAAGGTTGAAATAGTCATCAATTAGCCGTTACTGAGAATGGCTTTTGCATTTTAAATTGCAACATATATATATGGACATCAACGAGGGATTAATTGAGTGTTTGTTTTTTTCAAGTTTGTCTCTTTTCTTTGGTTATGAGTTTGACTTAATTTGTACAATTGATTTCAACATTACTTAATAAAATCTGTTCTGTATTCCATTTACATGAAGGATTTTTCAATATTACTTGGTATAAAATGCTTAAAGAATAGATGGAGCTTTCAGAATTTTTTTTTTTTTTTTTTTTTTTTTTTTTTTTTTTTTTTTTTTTTTTTCCTTCAAACCTATATATAAAAATAAATAATAATAATAATACAAAAAACTCTTAATTAATTTTGGCCGAGGGTGGCCACCTAGCAGCTACAATCACCCCTAGCTAATAGTGCATGGTCGTTGAGGGTTGTCTTGTCTACTCCTAATGACATCGAGGGTGGTTGCACTTTTCCTGTAGATCCTCAAGGGTTCACTATAGGGTCTCTAGAGATGATCGCACCACCTCAAGAATGGTTCATTCTTGAGTATTTTCTGAATTTTGATTTTAATTTAATTTCAGTGAAAGAATTATTATGTGTTGTCACTAAAATAAAAAATAAAAATAGTTGTTAGATTTCAACTACTTGCATTTCCACTAATAACCATTCTCATTCTTAAAGGAATGATTATTCTCTCCCTCTACGTGAATCTCACCCTTCTTCTTGTACTTTTCTTCTCTTTTTTTTCCTTCTCTTCTTTGATCTCCATTGATTATTGTTTTAATAAATTATTCAAATTAACATCGCTTGAACAATAAACAACACTAACTGTTTAATGCATGTCGCTTTATTGTTCAAGCGACACCAAACAGTTAGTGTCGCTTGAATAGTAAAACAACACTAACTGTTTAGAGTCGTTCACTGTTCAAGCAATCGATTTTTACTGTTTAGAGTTGCTTGAACAAAAGCAACTTTAATTAGTGTCACTTTAACAGTAAAACGACTCTAATTTGTAGTCCCAACCCTATGATTAATAACCTTTCAAAAGCGACACTATTTAAGCGACGTTAAATGAATAGTGTCGCTTTTTTTTGCCCAAAAATGACACTATTCACGCAGCAATAAATAATTTTTTTTTTTTTTTTTTTAAGTGTCATTTCTCTTTAGGTATAAGCTAAAAGGTGCCTCGTTTTAACTATAGTGTAATTGGATCTAATGTTTGTCACTGAATTCTTCAAGCGTGAATTTTAAATATATTTTTACTCTCTGTCACGAAAGCTGTAGCTTCTCTTGCATATACAAATTTTTTGAGGTGAAATATTGTTTATACTTTATCAATTTCTTATTCCAAACTTGTTGTAACATCCCGCTTGTAAGGACTATATATATATTAGTTAACTTATTGGGTCAGAGGCACGAGAAATAACAAGAAATTTCAAGCCTTATTTAAGGGTAATGAAATGACTTTTATTCAAACCTCAAAAGCTTAAAGTTTTTCAAAAATTTCGAGATAAACTTAATAAATAATCATTGCTAGGGATGGATTTAGGGGGGGTGGTATAAGCTATGATCGACCCTCAATTTAAAAAAATAAAAAAATAAAAATTTAGCCTACTGCCCTACCAATAATTTTTTTTGACCCCTAATTCCGTCCCTGAATTTGCAGCAACATCATAATAAAATGTTTTCAACAAATAATCACTTATATATATGTAAAACATAACAAACTCTTCTGTAATCTCTCCCTAGCTCTAGTCATTCTAGCTTCCTAATGCTCTAAAAAGTTTTACCAAACGAACCCGTGATTTGAAGATTATCTTTCACTTGTTCATATATTTGAAGATTATCTTTCACCTGTTGCACTGTACCCTCCAATATAATTATGTCCTGAATTCTGGGGTTGTGCATGATCTTTGAAGGATCTTATATCAATTCATGAACGTGGGTTGGGGCCACCCGCCACCAAATTAAATTCTAGGTGAAATTTCAGAAAGTCTCAATTAGTGGCTTCCTGTTAGAAATTTCTGTTAAATCCTATTAAAATTTTCAAAATACCACTGTGTTCATTTTTTTTTTTTTTAAAAAAAGATTATAAAAATTTTCAAAGATTCATGTATGTGTATTTTTGCAAAATCGAATAAATTCTAACAAACACTTAAATCCTAGTATTTTTTTTTTCCTTAAAAAAAGAGAGGTATTTTGGGTATTTTCACTTTTGAGAGCCTTTTGTGAGTGAAAAACAAGAGTTTTTCTTTACATGGCAATATCTCATTCGTAGATTATGAATTACTTTTGAAATATATAATATTGTAAATATATTTATGAACAACATATAAGCCGAGAGCCTTTTTTGAGTGATAAACAAAAGAGCTTTTGAGAAGACGTGAGGCATCACCCACCAATGTGTTGAATCCTTGTGAGGTTACTCATCACCCAATATGATTGGCTATTAGATGTCGTCTAATTGGGCCCTCCATTACTCTTGATGGGCTTACATTCTACCATGGGGACTGAGTCAGGATTGGCCCACTTAGGCTATCGTTCCTCCTAACTAGGATCTCTTCTATGGGCTTAGATCAACTCAAACTCAAAGTCTAAAACAACTTATAATTATTTGAGCTCAAAGTCCAAAAACAAACTTTTAGGGCCGAAATAGTAACCGAATGGATCAGAACTTGAGAAACAAGTTTTGTTAAAAACATATCAAAATCAGATTTTGTCTCTAAGAAATAAATTCTTTAGGGGTGAAAGGTTTCTAGTTATGATCAATTACTTATTTTACTATAGGCCCAAATAGATGGGTCTGGAGACTCTAAGCCCAAGACATTAGGCTCACTTAACGCCCAACCTAATTCTAAAATACAGGGTGCTACACTAATTCTTCCCCCTTATAATAATGTAATTTAGGCTAACCCCAAATCTGGTAATACATAGAACATAATCTACTACGTAAAAGGGTTACCAACCTAGGATCCTCATCATCCCACTACTCTGGATCCTCCTTTGGGTCATCTTTTGGTCCCTCGTGATCCTCCACTGGATCCTCATGCAGGTACTTCGATCTATTTAATAATGTAAGTGGTATTTCAAGGGTGTTTGAGTTTTATTTCTGTACGTTTTGTTGTATTCCAATGGTGTATTTTGTGATAGTTTGAGGTTGTTATCTTTAAGGTTTTTGAGTAATAATTATGTGAGTGGTCTATAGAGGTTTAAATCATGGCCGATCAGATCATTGTATTTTATTTTTCAAATTCTGCTATTTTAATCAATCTGATAGTTGTTTAGGGTAGTTTTTCCAAGTTAGTTACGAGTTTATTAGTTTAGGAAATTGTGCTAGTAACTCTCTAAGTTAATTATTTATATTAATTAAATCTGGGGGTGTTACAGAGTGATCGCTTGGAACTTATTTACTTGGTAAATAAGTTTTAGGATGCGTACTAAGTTAACTACTAGTTAATTAATTGTTTAGCGGCGTTACACTATAGCCACCAATTGATATGCCGTTTCAGCTTTGCTTCTTCTCCTTTGCTATCTGGTGCTGATCATCCATAAATGCCATCCTCTTGTCCACACTGCCTAACATTTGAGTTAAAGCATTGATTTGCTCCATGAACGCAGCCATGGAGATAGAGGATGAATAGGAAAAGGCTCTAGAGTCACCGGCCACCAACTGTTGGTGCAGGTACCTCAAGAGCCACCTCGCAAGCTTGAACTTGAGCTCATGATCAGTACATTCCTACGATAGCCTTTCCAAAGTATCCTTGAGGCACTTGACTAGGCTCATAATGAGGAATGACTAACCCAAGATGTTTTAGCAGTTTGGTTATGCGGTCGACATAAGGTAATGAAGTGGATTTGTCTCTATATGTCTCAACCATTTGTGCTACAACATGACACTACAAAAAAAACTACATTTAATGTCCTTATTTTTATGCCGTTTAATTAATGCCGCTTCTCAAAGGGCATTAATGTAGCGGTCTTAAATTAATTTCCTGCCGCTTAGGACGCAAACGGCGTTAATTTATGCCGTTTGAGGAGAAGCGGCATTAAATGTATTAATGCCCGCTTAGCGGCATTAATTAATTATTATTTTTTTCAACTTCTTTCATTTTTTTTTTCTTTTCTAGGCCAATTAAAATACCTGATTGGCTGATTCACAAATAATGTATGCACAACGAGCATGAAACAAAAAACCAACCGATACAACTTGATAAACATTGCTTAAAGTTAAGATACACAAATAGTATACTTTAAACAACCAACATAATCGTAATCATTACAATTCAAAAAATGATTACACATACATATAACTTAAACTATGATACTAATGCAAAGAAATTGTTCTGCTGTCAATAACATGATTCAAAAAACCTAGCTTCCATTCGATCGTTAAACGACATCTCTAAACCAATAGATATGCAAGGCCTTTTAGATATTCCACAATTTCAGATCGTTCAAGCTTTGAACTTCCGTATACGCTATCAACAAATGTAATTGGAACTTGTAGACAAGCACAGGACCCAGATCAACTAAAAGGTCGAAGATCAATGAGTACACCTAGAAAATACATACAAAAAAGTGAATCAGGTGTAAGAATTTAAGAAGTCTCTGCTTGGTTACTTACGAAGAACAGAGGTTTAGTTCTTATTTATAATGGTCACATATTACACGGTGAAGTCCAATGAGTTGAATACAACCAAAAGTCTGAATACAAACAAATGTCTAAACCTCAGTGCAAAGAATAAACAAATATAAAACATAATCCTAAGTTGATTACATGTCAGAAGCAGAAAACAAGAATCTTGGAATCTAGGAACTATAGGCAGCTACAGCAGCTATTCGTTGACCAGGGTGTTGCTGCCAACCTAAGGAGCTTCTGTTTGTTGAATGTTGTGAAGAATTATTGCTGAGATGAGAGATGACTTAGAGGAAAGGGTATGTCACAAGCAGAGAGCCTGATTTGGTATGTCACAAGTTTGCTTAGGAATGCAGAAACTAGAAATGCAGTAGCCGTTACTCACAAACTGAGTAAAGAAATTGATGCAAGGGGATCCGAATCAGACAATGCTGAGCTGTCAGATTGCACGTTGATGGCGCTGAATTACCTGAAGCGGGCAGATCAGCGCAAGATTGACAAGAAATCGTGATTTGGCCTAATTGGGGCAATTTCCAAGTGTGCGGCAGTATTTTGGTCATAACTTTGGTTACGAGTGTCCGATTCGCGCATATGACCCCAATTCGGAAAGTTCTCTTTGGCGCGCACGTCATGGCTGCCTAGCTATGCTTGGTGCGCCTCGTTTCTATCCCAAAATCTGCTGTTTTCCCTTCAAAAAAACATAATTTTAGATTTTTTTTTTTTCCATTTATGGTAACTTTCCATTTATTGTTTAAGAGGTGATTTGAGCCCAATTTGGGCCAGATTTTTGGCAGCCTACTTATTTTATTCTGTATTTCTTTTTATTAGGGTTATTAGGGTTTTGCTATTTTTGGTAAAACCCTACTAAAGGTCGAATTTTCAGCTATATTAGCCTGACTTGTGAGTGTTTTCCGGCACCACTAATTATTGATATTTTCATTGAATTTCAGAGATTGTCTCTGTGTTTTGGGATAATTTTTTCTGTTTTCTTCCTTGCAAACTGCCTTTTGAATAGCCTACAGAATAATCACTATTCTGCCCGGCTTCAATTGGGATAAGAGCTTCAACACTTTCCTGAGAAGAGTTCTTCATCAGTTTCGATACCTGGTGGTCGTCATGGGTAGGTTCTGAATGAGGAAGCTCCGCATCGTGATCATCACGTTCAGGATGTGATGATTGAGGATTTGCAGAGACAAGTTGCAGAGTTAACCCAGCGCCTAGGGACGCAGGAAGTCGGCAATTGTGAGATGGAGACTCCGATTCCGATTCCACCTTCGACAACCCGTATCACAATCCTGCTCCATACCGGGAGTACCGTGGTTAGGAAAGTCATCATAGAGGCCTTAGTTTCAAAGTAGACCTGTCCGAGTTTTCTGGCATGTTACAACCTGAATGTTTCATCGATTGGTTGAATGAGTTAGAGCGGATTCTTGAGTATAAGGAAGTCCCCGATCGCGACAAAGTGAAACTAGTCGCCATCAAATTAAAAGGTAGAGCATCTGAGTGGTGGGAGTAGTTGAAGCGGTCAAGAGAGAGGCAAGGCAAGGCCAAGATCACCGATTGGGAGAAGATGAAGAACAAGATGAAGAGTCACTTCCTTCCTTTCGGCTACACTCAAACCCTATTTCAGCGACTTCACTCGTTGAGGCAAGGCATGTGATCAGTGGATGATTACACAGAGGAGTTCTATCAGTTGGTTGCACGGAACGATCTATCTGAGACAGAAGAGCAGATGGTGGCGCGATATTTGGGAGGATTGCGACAGCCCCTACAAGATGCCTTTAGCTTGCACTCCTTGTAGACCGTTTCTGAGGCCTATCAGAGTGCACTTGTCACAGAGAAGCAGCAGAATAAGTGGCCAGTGGTCAGAAGCGATCAAGGCAATCTCCAGGTTCGGCCCCAAGAATTCCATCATGTCCAGCCGCCAACGCAGGGTAATTTTAACCCTAATATTAAATGCTTTAGATGTGGTAAATAGGGATATAGGGCGACTGATTACAGGAAACCTGCCAACCAGAAGGGCAAGAACCTTCTACTTGAGGAAGAGGTGGTAGACTACACGTATGAGGAGATTGGAGATTCAGTGTATGACGATGATGGAGATGAAGATGTACTATATGGGGATGGCCAAGAGACTTTGGTCATTCGTAAGAGTCTACTGACTCCCAAGGGCGACTCTAGAGACAATTGGTTGAGAACCAATATTTTCCACACAACTTGCACAGTGGTCGACAAAGTCTACAAAATGATCATTGACAATGGCAGTTGTGAGAACATAGTGTCTAAAGAGGCTGTCCAGAAATTGCAGTTGAAGACAGATTGTCATCCCAAGCCATACAAGCTGTCGTGGCTCAACAAAGGGAGTAAGGTAAAAGTAGATAGACGATGCCTAGTGTCCTTTTCTGTTGGCAGGAAGTATTTTGATAATACTTGGTGTGATGTAGTATCTATAGACGATTGTCATATATTGTTAGGCAGACCTTGGCAGTATGATCGCACTATGGTGCATGATGGCAGGAAGAATACATATTCCTTTAGCATCAAAGGGAAGAAGATTGTGTTGGCACCTCGTTGGGAAGGAATCAATCCTGCCCCGGTAGTCGATAATACTAACCTGCTTTCTATGTCCAGGTTTTTAGTCAAAGTTGAGCATGAAGATAGAGTTTATGCTTTACTGGCTTGTGGGAATAGTGCAGTAGATGAGACTCCAGATTTGCCACCAGAGGTCCAGCAGCTGCTAGCATAATTTTTTGACCTAATGCAAGAAGATCTTCCTCATGGACTACCACCTATGCAAGATATCCAACATCATATTGACATGATTCCTAGGTCGATTTGATCGCCTCAGTCCCAAGGAAGCGAAAGAGTTGTAGCGACAAGTGGTAGAGTTGCTAGATCGGAGCTACATCCGTGAAAGCATGAGCCCATGTGTAGTTCCTACCCTGCTAGTACCAAAGAAAGATGGTTCTTGGCGCATGTGTGTTGACAGCAGAGCAATCAACTGGATCACAATAAAATACATGTTCCCAATTCCCCGCCTGGGTGATATGTTAGATCAGCTGTCCGGCTTTAAGGTCTTCTCAAAAATTGACCTTAAAAGCGACTACCACCAAATCAGAATAAGGCATGGAGATGAGTTGAAGACAGCGTTCAAGACATAGCATGGTTTGTATGAGTGGATGGTGATACCTTTTGGGTTGTCCAACACACCCAGCACTTTTATGAGGTTCATGCACCAGGTTCTGAGGTCTTTTATGGGAAAATTCGTTGTGGTTTACTTAGACGATATCCTCATCTACAGCCAGACTTGGGCGTCACATTTTGATCACCTCTGTGTTGTTTTCAGTGTGTTGAGGATGGAGCGCCTATTCGTCAATCATAAGAAGTGTTCTTTCTTCACTACTTCTGTAACTTTTCTGGGTTTTGTTGTATCTACTGATGGTGTTCATGTAGATCAGTCAAAGATAGATGCAGTTTTGGAGTGGCCCCAACCAAAGACCTTGCACGATGTCAAGAGTTTCCATGGGTTGGCCTTTTTCTACCGCTGATTCATCAGGAATTTCAGCACCCTGATTGCTCCCATCACAGCGTGTCTCGTGAGTTCCAGTGGTTTGAGGAGGCAGAGGCCAATTTCCAACTGGTCAAGCAGAAGATGACAGAGGCACCAGTTTTGGCACTCTCTGATTTTGAGAAGGTGATCAAAGTAAACTGTGATGCATCCGGGGTTGGCAATGGTGGCGTTCTCAGTCAGGAAGGGCGTCCCATAGCTTTTTTTAGTGAGAAACTATCGGGAGCAAAGAAGAATTATTCCACCTATGACCTGAAGTTCTGTGCCATCGTTTAGTCTTTGAAGCATTGGCGTCACTACCTAGTATAGAAGGAATTTATTCCTATCACTGATCATAAGGCTCTGAAGTACATCAATGGTCAACACAAGCTGAGCAGACGACACGCCAAGTGGGTGGCTTACTTACAGGAATTAACCTTTGCACTAAGGCACCAAACAGGAAGTCTAAACCGTGTTGCAGATGCCCTGAGCCGTCGTACGTTGCTCCTCACCACCATAAGTACTAAAGTTGCAGGGTTTGACGCTTTTACTGATATGTATGCAACCGATCCTTCCTTTGGAAAAATAATTCAGGAGGTAAAAGATGGTCATCATTCTGATTTTATTTGCATAATGGTTATCTGTTTCGTGGGTTATAGTTGTGCATTCCAGATTGTTCACTAAGGCAGCAGATTATTAGTGAACTTCATAATGAGGGTCACTTCGGGCGAGACAAAATGTTGGCTCTTATCTCTTATGATTACTACTGGCCTAAGTTGACTAGTGATGTGGCTCACTTTGTGGAGCGTTGTTATGTGTGTCAGAAGTCCAAGGGTGTTCTCACAAATGCAAGCCTGTACACCCCATTACCAGTTCCTAAAGCTCCTTGGCTCAATGTCAGCATGGACTTTGTGTTGGGCTTGCCCCGTACCCAATGGGCTTCTGATTCCATTTTAGTTGTGGTCGACAGGTTTTCCAAGATGACCCATTTTGTAGCTTGCAAGAAGACCATGGATGCTGCTTGGATCACCCATCTTTACTTCAGGGAGATTATGCGTCTCCATGGTGTTCCTCAGTGCATCACTTCATATTGGGATAACAAATTTATCAGTAGTTTTTAGAAGAGCCTATGGGGAAAACTAGGGACAAAGTTGAATTTTAGCAGTGCCTATCACCGCTAGACAGATGGTCAGACAGAAGTGGTGAACCGGAGTTTGGGCAACCTTTTGCAATGTTTGGCAGGGACTAAACCGAAGAGTGGGATTTGGCCCTACCTTAAGCAGAATTTGCCTACAATAGATTAAAGAGCAGGGCCACAGGAATAAGCCCATTCGAGATTGTGTATGGTCAGAATCCATCCGGAGTACTGGACTTAGCTCCTGTCCCACGTGTAGGTCGTTTGAATCCTAAAGCAGATGAGCTGGCCGAACAACTTCGAGGCATCCATGAGTAGGTGAAACTGTCCATTCAGGAGAGCAATGCCAAGTACAAGGCTCGAGCGGACCGTCATTGTCGTCAGGTACTTTTTGATGTTGGTGATTTTGTTTGAGCAGTCTTAACTCGTGATCGGTTTCCTATTGGAGAGTACAATAAGCTTAAAGAGCAGAAGATCGGACCCTGTGAGATATTGCAAAAGATCAATGATAATGCCTACCAGTTGCGTCTCCCCAGTCATTTGAAGACTTTTGATGTCTTTAATGTGAAGCACTTGAGTCCTTGTTTTGCGGATTCCGATGACATTGTTGTGAACTCGAGGACGAGTTCTTTCAAACCCAGGTGACTGATGCAAAGGGATCTGAATCAGAAGATGCTGAGCTGTCAGATTGAACGTTGATGGCACTGAATTACCAGGAGCGGGCAGATCAGCGCAAGATTGGCAAGAAATCGTGATCTAGCCTAATTGGGGCAATTTCCGAGTGAGCGGCAGTATTTTGGCCATGACTTTGGCTACGAGAGTCCGATTCGGGCATATGACCCCAATTCAAAAAGCTCTCTTTGGCACGCACGTCCTGGCCACCCAGCTACACTCAGTATGCCTCGTTTCGAGCTTAAAATCCACTGTTTTCCCTTCAAAAAAACCTAATTTTAGATTATTTTTTTTTCCATTTATGGTAACTTTTCATTTATTATCTAGGAGGTGATTTTGAGCCCGATTTGGGCCTGATTTTTGGCAAGCTACTTATTTTATTTTGTATTTCATTCTATTAGGGTTATTAGGGTTTTGCTATTTTTGGTAAAACCCTACTAAAGGTCGAATTTTCAGTTATATTAGCCCAGCTTGTAGGCGTTTTCCGGCACCACTGATTATTGATATTTTCATTGAAGTTCAGAGATTGTTTCTGTGTATTGGGATAATTTTTTATGTTTTCTTCCTTGCAAACTGCCTATTGAATAGCCTGCAGAATAATCACTATTCTGTCCAGCTTCAGAAATGCGGTAACGGCTACTGGGTAGTGAACAGTAACGGCTACTAGCCGTTACCCTCAATTCTGTGATTTTTCACCTCTAGTTGAATAAGAATTGAATCTTGCTACTAGTCCTGATTTTCCTTAACATCAGGCAGCACAAAGCAATCATTATCATGAGTACTTAAAACTTCTCTTGCAATAGATTCCGCATAACGCTCTTAAACGTATAAAGTTTAAGCATCACTAATTGATTTACAACGTCTTGAAGTGCAGGATTATGTGATAAACTAGCGGACTCCCAATGTTACAAATCCTACTAATACACAAGTTTGTTTAAGAAGAAAGAGAATTAGGCAACATGATCAGATAGGCAAAACAATAGCATCGACGACTATCTGGCTGTTTACTGTTGATGCTAAGTTGGGGAACACTAAGGGAAGATAACATTAAAAAAAAATAAAATAAAATATAAAATAAAAAGTTGCTAAGGTAATCATAAATTTCAAGTTTGTGGCAGCCTGTTGGCTACCTTTATAAACTTGCACATTTTCCTTATTAACTCAAGACAGCTATCAATAAGGCATTGCTGCATTCATGAAGCACAACATTGAGAGTAGTCACACTGCATAAATTCAAAAATACATATCATCCTTGCTTACACTTGCCCATGGGCTTGAATATGCACTTGTCCATGGGCTATTGGCATTTCTAACTGCTTCCATATATATATATATATATATATATATATATATATATATATATATATATATATATATATATATTTCTAAGCTGCTTCCATGTTTTTAACTGTATAAGATAAAAATTTTCCTCAAGGACTCAAAAGAGAAGAAAGTATATCTCACTTTTTGAGCTCCTATCATTTAACACTTTCCCATGTCTATGCCATACCGCAACATAAACAGTAAAAAAGCAGATAGATGCATTCTATCCTACCTATCAGACTTCTCCATATACATTCAAATATAATGAGAATGTTAAACAAATACATACATGAATGCTCCATAACACAAATGTCAAGCTTGTTGCTTGCCCATACATCCTACTTCGCCTCCTTGGATGTCGTCATGGGACATGGCCAAGTGTCCACCTACAAAACATTGTTGACAATGTTAGTTGCAAATTTCATTACTAAGTAGCATAAATAAACAAATGTTTGTGGTTATTGGGACATAACAATCATGAAACATCACCTGGCCAACTAGCAACAGATGATTTGGCCATCACACTAAGAGGGGAAGCTATGTCTTGAATGTCTTGCCCATTAGTCCTTTGCGCCACAAATTGGTTTCTCGTTAGTGAAGACTGCACTAAACATTCGATCGTTTCGCGCATTTGAGCAATCTCTATATCACAGGTATGGTCCTTGTGATTCATTTGAGCTATCTCATTCTCGTGGGCTGCCTACATTTGTACTTGTTGTACCTCCACTTGTGCTTGCAATTGACTAACTTGTTGGAAAAGTAATAGTTCCTGGGAGGATGATGACGATATCCTTGGCATACCGCTGAATCTGCCAGGTACAATGCCAAAGCCTATTCTGGGGACACGTCCTACGTATTCTGGCTTTTTAATTGTCTTCGCATATGCATCTTCTATAGTCCATCGTATAAATCCCTACAAGGATACATCTGTTGTTGGAGACTCCTGCAACATCAACTCCTTCATTTTCGCCTATCAAAAATATAATTTTGTCAACCCAATTGTCCCATTAAAGAATATCAAAATGAGTGCACTATCGTAAATACATCTATAAACGAAGTACAACTCAATAGAAGCACTTACCATTTTTTTCTCCAATTTCAGAATTGACAGGGGTGCCATCTTTTCTATTGTGTGCAACAAGATAAATATCGCTTCTACTTGGGGTGGACCGTGTTGATCTTTCCTACAAAAACAAATGGTGAAAGTAATAATTATCATTCATTGCCAAACGAATAAGAATATGTTAGTGCACACGAAAACAACTTACCATCTCGGTCATGAGTCTGGTGTAGCTCTTCGAACCTGTTGTGTGGTTAGCAATATGCTTACTCTTGTTGACCCTATTTTTCTTAGCCCTCAACTGTGTATTTCTTAACATTAATACCAACATCCAAATATGTGTGTGTTTGTGTGTGTTTATGTGTGTGTGTGTGTGTGTGTGTGTGTGTGTGTGTGTGTGTGTGTGTGCGTTTTTGTTGTTGTAAATGCTATCTTATCTTCTCTTGTCCAAATGTCGACGCACACTTCAACGTCCTCTGGATCTAATAGGTCATTGTTGGGTCTCGATTGTAATATTTGTTCATGTGTTGCACCTTCTTTAATTTTAAGAGATTTCTTCACGATCCGCTTGAAAGTTTTTCTTTTTACCCCAAAGTCCATGAAGGCAATCCTTTTGATATTATTTAGCAGTTGACTAGGCTTGATGTAAAACTTTGTCTGCAAACATTGAAAACAAATAATTGTACCAATTTCATCAGTTTGTATGTATTTACTAAGAACAAATTCTACAACTTAATATTTAGAGATAATTACATTTTCCCCTATCAACTACCAGCCATTGTCAACATGCCCCCATAAACTGACACTTCAACCAAAAAAGAGCATCAAACTACCATCTTTACATACTTTAGCCCCTTCCGTTAGAGAATCCCGTTAACTTGGATGGAATATGCCATTTTTTAGCGTTAATTTTGGTTTAAAGACCAGAATGCCCTCTACAGTAATTAATAAAAAAATATTAAAATTAATATATTTTTTTTAAAACCAAAAAAAATAAACCTAAGGGGGTGGTTGTCGGGTGGCAGCCACCCCCTTTGGTGGAGGGGGTGGGGCGCGAACCACCCTTAGAGATGGCCGGCTCGTGGCCACCCCCAGCCTAAGGGGTGGCCTAAGGTGGCCCGCGGCCACCCCAAAGGTGGCTCCGGCAACCTATGGGGTGGTTCGCGGCCACCCTAGCTGTTTTCTAGGATGGCCTCACGGCCACCCTATTTTTTTTCTAGGGTGGCTGCACAGCCACCCTAGAGATAAGCTGGAGTGGCTCGCAGGCCACCCGGCCACTTAGAGGGTGGCTGCTGCCACCCCCTTTTCTTTCAGTTATTTATTTATTTATTGTTTAAGATGAGGGCATTTAGGTCATTTTTAAAATTGAGTTAGGCATTTAAGTCTTTGCATGAATTAGACTGACGGAAGGGGCCAAAGTATGTAAAGATGGAAGTTTGAAGCTCTTTTTTGATCGAAGTGTCAGTTCATGGGGGCATGTTGACAATGGCTGGTAGTTGATGGAGGGAAAAGGTAATTACCCTTAATATTTAAAACATCAGTTTTCATACATACCATTAGAGCGGTCCATAACTCTTCTTTTTTGTGCAGCGGAAACTTTTCCAATGTGGAGTGTGTAGATCAACAAATTGCCCAAATCGAACATACTTTCCGACGAGCCTGTGAAATTTAAGACCGCTTGTGCTTGTTGGTTGCCATACTTTATTAAACTCAAGAATAACCTTCTCCTCATCTGAGATTGGCCAAAAGTCATGAGCCCCAAATTTCTTGACATGGATGATTCCTTTTGTATGTGCATTACAACACATATTTATGTTAGTCATTTGTTGTGACGATCAATGTTGGACCACAATACATAATATCAACAGACACATTTACTAATAAATATATGTTCAATATACCTATTGTACAGACCTCTCCATCGGCTAATTGTAGTGTCGGCGGAACTTGTGGTGATGTAGGTACCTCTCTATGCTCCTCACGATCTTGTGTGGAAGATGATGGTGTAGCAGTCTCATTCACACAGGTCGGTGTGGGCCATTGTGAGCCGTAAGTATATGAATAATATCTTGGTAGGGGTGGAGGGGCATCAGCTAGTAACCTATAAAATGAATCATGAGGCATTACACGGCTCGCGGAACCAGCATGTGGGTCCTGCGTCTTATCATCGTTTGATGGTGTGTATGGTTGTGCCGGTGGCTAGTTCATTGTATTATGTCACTCGAAAAGCCGCACAACATCACTTTTTTTTTTTTTTTTTTTTTTTTTATGCCATTTGTTACCTACATTATATTTGAAAAACAGGTCAAATTGAATAAAATGGAGAATACATGATACTAACAAATGAGAATTGTTAAAACTAGTGGTAATGTTAAAATCATACACAAGGAGAAAATGAACATACGATATGTAATAGGTAATATTAAGTTAATATCATACATTCTACGTGTCTTTTTAAATGGTACTTCAAATGATGGTATGTCATTACGTGCACACTAAACAAAATCATCATCAACTTCATTTAAGTCATGGTTAATGTTCAAGTTGAAAGGCTCATTGTTGTTCACTTGTCCTTGACTAAGATCAAACGTGTTTCTTGGTTTTGTCTTGACGGCAATAGTCCAGTTTGGGTGCCTTTCGTCCTCCACATAATATACTTGTGATACTTGAATGGCTAATACATACGGCCCATCTGCAATATCATCTCCCTAGTGTATTAGTTTTTTGAAATTCACAAGGCGAAATCCGTATTCATCAGCCTTGTACCCCCTGTCTTTCTTGATGTTAACTCAATCACACTTAAATAGCACATACTGAGTCTTGTCATACTACTCAACTTCGATTATTTGAGTTAGCTTGTCATAGTAGGTATCACCATTAACAGTAGGCACACACACCCCACTATTCTAAGTCGTCTTCCCTACATCGTGTGCCAGAGTGCAAAACAACATGTCGTTAACCACGTAGCGGCTATATTTAAATGCAGTTTGTATCAGCCCTTTGGAATGCCATACAAGCTTATTCTCCAATTCAATTCGGCTTAACTTGTCCAGCTTGTTTACCTGATATTTGGGACAATGTTTGTTATTTTAAGTAAAACATCGCCTACCAATCACAAAATTAGTGTTCATTAATCTTACATATTCACGATACCAATCACAAAATTATGCTTCATGTATCCGGTGCAATTCCTCATCCAACAAGTGCTCACTATTGTTTGTCTGCCTCGATGTATCCAAATGTGTACTACACATAATTCATAATCGTCAAATTAAACCCACAGGTAACAACAAATAATAATAATAAATATAAATATTACAACTCACGTGCACAGTTGAAGGAACTCGTCTGAGTTGACCTTAATGTATCGATGAACCTGTATAAATGCGCGTCTGTCGAGGTTGAATCTAATCGATGCCCCTCTAGCTTCATCAGGGTTTCTTGGATCGAGGCCTAGTGTGTATTGTTTGCACATTCAATAAATATCGCGAACAAAACATTACTAATTCTTCTGCTATGTACCCTTCCACAATAGATCCTTCCGGTTCAGCTTTGTTGCGAACCTTAAATTTGTATCTACTAAGAGACCTAGCTGTGAAACAAGTACTAATTACACATCAAACACGTCTCTTATTAAACAAAAAAATAATTGTAGAAGATACACTTTAAAAATGTTCATAAGTGTTACCTCTCAAATGGATACATCCAACGAGTGTGTACCGATCCACCTATCTTGCATTCACATACCAAATGAATGAGAATGTGTACCTAAGTTGTAAAAAAGCATGGGGGAAATATTTATTCAAACTTGTACAATATTAAAACTATTTGAGTCTGAAGTCGGTCCAAATCTTCTTCTCGTAATGTCTTGGAACATATATCCAATAGGAGTGCAAACAAATCTATCATAGGTCTAGCAACCTTGGTAGGTAAAGAATGATGCCATGCGATTGGCATAATCTACTACATGAGCATATGGTTGTCATGACTCTTTAAACCCACAATGATACGTTCTTTAAATTTCACATAACGCGACACATTTGAAGCATACCCGTCAAGTACTCTAACATCTTTAATCACCTTCAAAAAAGAGTATTTATCTGCACTAGACATCGCGAAGCAAGCTGGGGGTAGGAATGTCTTGCCTTTGTCATTTGTATATGGATCAAGTTCTGGTCTCAAACCCATTTTTTGTAGGTCTTGTCGTGCTTCAAAGTAGTCTTTTGTTTTTCCTTTAATGTCTAGCAGTGTGTCAAATATATTATCACAAACATTTTTTTCAATGTACATCACATCAAGGTTATTTCGTAATAAATTGTCTTTCCAATAGGGCAAGTTGAAGAAGATACTTTTCTTCTTCCAAACAAATTCTTCATTTGCATCCTGATGTTCAATTCCCTGTAACTGTCTTAGGACTTCCTCACCATCTGGCACAATAGGTGCTTCACCAAGTTCTTGTGTAACGTCAAATGTCTTCTTGTTCATTCTCCTCCTATGATCGGGAGGAAACCATTACCTATGCCTCATATAGCACTGTTTTTTGCCATATGTTAACCATACAGGCCTTGTAAAATGCATACAACAAAGACATGCCTTTTGGCCCTTGGTACTTCACCCCAGCAAATCTGCGTAAGCTAGAAAGTAATTTATTATCCACATCAATACGGCTCGCATCACAAACTTCTTTTTCGTCGAAATGTCAAAAGTCGTCACCACGTTAGCCCATAATTCCTCTAATTCTGATTTAGGGGTTGTAGATAGACATCTATATTCATTCCAGGTGAAATTGGGCCTGGGATGATCAGAGATAACATAATATACGGTTGCTTCATGAATAGCCAAGGAGGCAAGTTGTACGTTACCAGCATGACTGGCCAAGTACTGTGGGAGTTGTTCATGTTCCCAAAAGGATTGAATCCATCTACTGCTAAACCAAGTCTGACATTGCATGGATTTGAGGCAAATTATGGGTGTCGTGCATTGTATGACTTCCACGCTTCACCATCTACCAGATGTCTTAATACGCAATCTTTTATGCGCGTATCAGCATGCCACCTTATGTGGGTAGCAGTATGTTTTGACATAAACGTCTGTAGTCTTGATATCAACAGAAACCACAACACCTTAACTGACCTTCTTTTCGATATTCGAGACAACCCCTCTTCTTCATTAGTTTCATCTTTCCACAGACCATACAATTGTTTAATTTATCGATATCCATCCAAAACAGCATACAATCATTACGACATGCCGGAATCTTTTCATATCCAAGCCCCAAGTCCCTCAAATACTTTTTGACCTCGAATGTATTTTTAGGTAAAGTGCCCTCAGTTGGAAGAAACTCATTGATGAATTCAAGCAAGGATGAGAAAATGGAGTTACTCCATCCACCCATACACTTAAAGTTATAAAGATGTACAATGGTCCCCCAATTTGCTATGTTTTGTATTCTCACATAGTGGCTTGTTTGCATCCTTGATCAAATTGTAGAACTTTCTCACACAATCGTCATCAGTGTCTTCTTGGGCATCTTCCATAGCTTCAACTTCAGCTTCCATTTGAGATCCACCCTCATCTACTCTACCATCGTGCATACGAAAAACGTCATGCAACATTTGATACAACATTCTGTGCTCGTCAAGATTTGGTGCACTATCAACTGGTGCCGAAATCGAGCCTTCAATTATTGGCTGTATTATGGGAAGCATTAATCTTTTCTCCATGGCATACCCAATCAGAATAACCTTGCAACATCCCGGATCCACATGTCAAATGGTCATATACTTCTTATGGCCTAAGTTTCTTGCACAAGGAACACTTCTTACAAGGGCACACAATGAATTCTTTAGTTTTGGAGTTGCTAACTGCAAATGATACAAACTCTTTAACTCCATTAATATTAATATACTCTCTCGAACCTCTAAACTTTTTCATCCAACTCTTGTCCATAACGTGACTACATTGCAAATACATAGTAAATGTGCTATGTTTTTAGATAAACAGATACAACTATTAATCATAAATCATTTTTTTTTTCTAATATTGGATAAAAATCAATCCAATAAGAAAATGGGGGATTGGTACTCGTCCATCTATGTCAAACATAAGCAAAAATAAATGAAGTTTCTAGCTAAATGTAAGACAAAAATATAATGGTTACGACTTTTGTCGTGTAATGACTTGCCTTTCACAAGTCATGGTGGGCTCCATTACTGTTTTGTGAAGCCACACAAATTGCATCTACTTGTTTTCTTCATGGAGAAGGTTTCTCACGTTACTTCATAGAGAACTTTTTTTAGAGTTTACTTCAAGAAGTATTGATCGACTGCCAATATATATATGAAGCCATTCGGTCATTTATTCTGGGTGTGCAATCCAGCAATAGAGAGAAGAGAAGAGAAGAAAGACAGCAACTTCGTGGTAGTAGAGAAGACAGAAAAAAAAAAAAAAAAAAAAAAAAAAAAAAAAAAAAAGAAAAGAAAAGAAAAGAAAAGAAGAAGAAGAAGAAGAAGAAGAAAGAGTGTATCTCGTAGATTCTTCCTATTTGTGTTGGCCACACAATGGTTTAGAGAATTTAAAGTATTATCTCTTTTGTATAATTCTCTTTCAAGTGAGAGTGACATTTGGGTGTATTGGGATTTTTGGGTTTGAGTGGTTTTTCTGTACTACTCTTTGTACTCCACCTTTTGTTAGTGAATATTCTCCGGGTTGTCTCTGCCAGTGGATATAGGCATATTAAGCAGAACCACTTAAATCTAGGTGTCTTGTGTGATTATGTTTTTTTTTTTTTTTTTTTTTTTTTTTTTTTTCTATTCTGTTATTTTATGCTTATTTGGTGATCCCTAAAATTAGTTTTGTCACAATAAACTGGTATCAGAACTTGGGTATTTATTTTGCAGGATGGCTACTGCAAAATATGAAGTAAAAAAATTTGATGTTAGAATAGTTTCAGTCTATGGTGACTCAAGATGCGGGCTTTGTTATGACAACAAGGTTTGGCAAAGATTTTAAAACCATACGAGGAAGGAATTGGTATTAAAGCACTTGAAGAAAGTGGAGAATATGCGGAACTTGAACAAAATGCTCAAAGTGCAATTTTGTTGTCTCTTTCAGATGGAGTTTTGAGAGATGTTTCTGATGAAGAAACTACTGCTAGACTTTGGAAGAAGATGGAGAACTTGTACATGAAGAAGTCTCTCACTAACCGGTTGTATTTGAAGCAACAGTTATATAACCTCAAGATGAAAGAAGGTATGCCTCTTTGTGATCATCTTGATGACATTAATAGAATTATTTTGGATCTAAAAAATATTGATACTAAAGTAGATGATGAGGATCAAGCACTGATTTTGTTACGTTCACTACGAGATTTGTTTGACAATTTTGTTAATTCAATGTTGTACAATAGAGATACCATCTCCTTAGCTAATGTTAAATCTGCTTTGAATTCTATGAAGTTGAGAACAAGATTAAATCGTAAAGGTAGTGAAAATCTGGCAGAGGGTTTATTTGTTAGTGGTCATTTGGAAAATTGTTCTAATTTTAGAGGTCGATCAGGAGGAAGAGACTCAAATAGAGGAGGCCAATTGCAATCTAACTAAAAGAACAGAGTGAAGTGTTACTATTGTAAAAAATATGGGCATTATAAATCCGAGTGTTCGAAGTTGAAAAGTAAATAGGAATGTGATAAGCTAAATTCCTCTTTTGTGGCTGGTGTTGTCGAAGGAAATCCTAAGGATTCAAAATTTGTCCTTGCAGTTACCGAGTCAGATGGTTGTCTTAACAATAAGTGGGTCCTTGATACTGCATGTACTTCTCATATGTCCCCTAAAAGGGATTAGTTTATTCATTATGAGCTAGTCAATGGTGGTTCAGTCTTGATGGGAAATGGCGTCACCTGCAAGATTGTTGGTACTGGTGCAGTTAGAATAAGGATGCATGACAAGATTGTTAGGACTTTGAAGAATGTTTGGCACATACCAGATTTGAAGAAAAATCTTATTTCTTTGAGGATTTTGGACTCCCTTGAATACGAGTATTCCGGTGGAGGTGGATTCATTTGGGTTAAGAAAGGCTCATTGGTTGTGATGGAAGGTAACAAGGTTGATGGCCTCTACTTTCATCAGGGCAGTATGGTGATAGATTCAGCTGATGTGTCTTCTTTAGATAATTTTAGACTATCAGCATTGTTAGCACAACAGAGCAAGGAGAAAAAGCGTTTCATATCGCATGTACCTTACTCTTGTGCGTTTGGAAGCATCATGTGTGTTTTGGTGTGCATTCGTCCAGATGTTTCACATGCATGTAGTCAGTGTTGTTTGTCCTGGAAAGGTTCATTGGCAGGCAGTGAAATGGATACTTCATTATTTATGGAGTGCTACAGATGTTGGTTCAGTCTTTGACAGAGACAGTGGTATCGGTTCTATTGTCATTGGGTATGTCGATTCCAATGATGCTAGTTATTTGGTTGTGACACGAGGAGTTATCGCATTGAAGAAAATTGTATTTGAGGAAAATCCAGTGAATATGTTGACTGAGCTAGCTTTGGTTCTCAAGTTTAAGAGGTGCTTGGACTTGATTGTTGTTTGTAGCTTGTGATTGCCCTTCGAGGTGTTGGAGGAGACGCCATGAGGAGATTTGCATTTAGGACTTGATGAAATTCAAGTCAAGGTGGAGATTTGTCGTGTAATGACTTGCCTTTCACAAGTCATGGTGGGCCCCATTGCTGTTTTGTGAAGCCACACAAATTACATCTACTTGTTTTCTTCATGGAAAAGGTTTCTCACTTTACTTCATAGAGAAGTTTTTTAGAGTTTACTTCAAGAAGAAGTATTGACCGACTGCCAATATATATATGAAGTCATTCGGTCATTTATTCTGGGTGTGCAATCCAGCAATAGAGATAAGAGAAGAGAGGCAGCAACTTCTTCAAGGCAGCAAAGAAGACCCAAAAAAAAAAAAAAAAAAAAAGCATCTGACTTTGTAGATTCTTACTATTTGTGTTGGCCAGAGAATTTCGAGTATTATCTCTTTTGTATAATTTTCTTTCAAGTGAGAGTGTCATTTGGGTGTATTGAGGCTTTTGGATTTGAGTGGTTTTCTCTGTAGTACTCTTTGTACTCCACCTTTTGTTAATGAATATTCTCCGAGTCGTCTCCGCCAGTAGATGTAGGCTTATTAAGCTGAACCACTTAAATCTGGATGTCTTGTATGATTGTGTTATTTTCAATTCTGTTATTTTATACTTTTTTGGTGATCCCTAAAATTAGTTTTGTTACAACTCTAAATAATTGAAAAGGAACACCAAATTAAGTGAAGACTGAAATAAGTAAATGTTGTTAGCATTCACATTTAGCTAAAATTAATTAGTTAAAGGATTTTATTTATTTATTTTAGTTACCCATTTGTCAAAATATTTATTTATTTATATATAGCATGTCAGTCTTGGAGTCTTGCTCTCCTAATATACAACATTTAACTTTGATAACCTGAAAAACTTTGAGAAATATCTTTTTCCAAGCATGAATCTGTCGCAGACTTAATTAAATCATTGATCAGATATACCAACGCATCATCGTGGAATACCTGATCTGTAGGGAATTCATAATTATCAGTGGCTCTAATAATAACTTTCATTATTCACCGCAACCCTTAGTATCATATTTACACCAAGTTTAATAAAAACATAAGTGCAGTAGATCTGCAAATATATATGTTGATACATATTTCAGCATGGACGGACAACAATGGTCACCTGCAACTTTCAGCTCTTATAGAGAGAGAGAGAGAGTGAGAGAGAGCAAGTACCGACGGCGTGCAATGGTTGCCAGTGATCGGAGGAGATAGTGCTGCACGTGGTAGATGAGACCTACTGATTAGTGATTACGACGGAGCGAAGACACCGATGCCCCATGAAAAAGACAACCTGGCTAATGGTGTGTCAAAATTGCTGTCCATGGTGATTTTGTGGATCTTGATCATCCGACTAATGGGCTTTGGCTCCACGCTCTGTTCCAACAGCGAACTGGCTAATTGCCGAAATGGGAGAAGCCCACACAAATCATATTTGTCATAGCAGTGAACTGGCTAAGGTTTATCATGCATTTCATTTCATAACATTATATATAGTCATCTTATTTGTAATTAATTGTGTTACAAAAAAAAAAAAAAAAAAAAAAAGGAAAAAAAAGGGGGGGTGGGGGGAGAGAGAGAAGGGTTAAAAATCACCAATTTTTTCGCCATTAAGTTCGTCTTGTACTACATCAAGAGCGGAGATTGAAAACGTGTGCAAGGGATGAATATTTATACAAGATAGTGATATGTATCCATAATTTGAGGAAAACATATCACACTACATAAGAAAAGATAATTCTGCATAATTGACTTGTCTTTTATGGCTTGATTGAGCTTTTCATGTGTTCCCAGGAGGAATTTGATCTCTTAATTCACAGTGATGGGAACCTGAGAGTTCGATAATCGTACAATCGACTCTCGGTCAAGCAATGTCTTCAAAATTTGAACTTGAACATCTTCAAAATCTGGTAGCCGAAATCCGGCGACGGTGGCCGAACATCACCGGATTCTGTCATACCAGTGCCAGATTCCGACCTGTTTTGCCAGAATTCGACTGCGGTCGTTGGCAATCGGGGACCTTCAGCGGTACATTCGGGCTACCAACAAACTCCAATGCCCAACGGTGGCAGATTCCCACAAATATTCCGGCAAGAATGAAGAATTTAAATTCAGAAAACGATTTAAGGTTTTTAAAATTGTATATTGTTTTTCAAAAATTAAAGAAACTTTTACGGGCAAACTGAAAATGATTTTCGTTGACCATCATTTTCGGTTGCACCAAACACCAGAAAATACAAAAAATATATTTTCTATAAAATATTTTATACCCAAACAAACAGAGCAATAAAACAAATTAAATAGCGAAATCAGAGAGGGGGGTGGAGGGTGGTAGTAGAATATTGTGCATAACAACAATGCCCTTCAATATGAAAACCAAAAGAATACCACTAATTAGTAGTTCAATTCAACATCCATACTGACCGAATACACAAACATTTCATTTCACGAACCAAAAGAAATTAAGGAAAACCAAAACCAAGAAACCACACATCTCCAATTTTCTACTGGCATCATCATCATAAAAAAAATAAAAAACAAAAAAAATAAAAATCATATGAAAACATAAATATTAATTACGGGTCGATCACGTCACAAGTTCACAATTCGTCTTAGTAGTCCACACAAACTTAAATAGAGAAAGAAACTTCCACGTTAATTAATTAGTAATACTAGTCCGGAGAATAGTGGCCGCTTAATGCAGTTCGTTGGCAGCATCATCATCGTGGCAGCACTTGAAACTAATATTCGGCTCCAAGATGCGGGGACAGTCGGGGCATTTCATGTTCTCTGGAATTCTTCCAATGTTATTTGGGATTTCAATGCGGAAGCAGGTGTGAGGAGTACTCTGGACAACCGTGTTGTGGTTCTCTATGAATGGGGATTCTAAGTTCTTCTCGCGCACCAACTCCTTCCATTTGTCAAACTCCTCCACCACCTTCAAAATAGTTGTGCCGTGGCCAATGAGCACCACGCTCAATCCTTTGCTCAACACAACCCATCCGCTCTCGTTCTTGTAGGAAAGCAGTTTCTGGATTTCTAGCATCACAGAGTCGGCGTCGGTCTTCCTATGATTCTTGGAAATTATGAACAAGCTTTCAATGCTGGTCCAGAATTTCCTGAGGATGCCAGGGTTGTCCTCTCCTTTGCTGCCCTTTCCAATGCTCACCAATTCAATGTAAATACTTGCTTCCTTTATCGTTGCATTATTGGCAAGGGCGGTTGCTCTTTCGTTAAATTTTTCGATCCAGTTGTTGTCCTTGCCCCCGTAGAAAAGGATGTACTTTTGATCTTTGATCTGATTCAACAACATATTTCAAACCTCAGTAACATATTTTTTTGGCAAAATGTGTCAGATTTAGATTTGTGAAGTAAATTTACCCAGTTATCAATATTTAGGTGAACGTTGGCTGTTATGGAGCCAATCCAATCCCTTGCATTCAACAAAGTTTCTTCCACTACAGTTGTGAAGGGGAAGGCCTTGATTCCCCATACTCTGATCATGTGGATTGCATTCTCATGTTCCACCTTTCCTTGCGGGTTCAACACCACAACGGAGGGCTTGCCCTTGAAGTACCAGTCCTCCTTCACGAATCGGATGCCTGCTATTGGTGAAAAGCACTCCACCACGTACCATGGCATCTGCAACTGCAGGAGCTCAAACTTCTTTTGCAGGTCATCGGTCCATTGGTCTACAATTGGGACCCATACAATCTTGTACTGATCATTCTTGCTTATTGAATCATAAATTGGCCTCAGGATTGAAATGTCTTCATAGATTATGTCTAGCCCCGACATGAACAGTAACACGTTCTTCCTCTTCAGCACATCAATGTTAACCTGTTTGTGTCATATTACACATTGTTCAGCCAAGATATGAATACGGAGTAACATGAGTAGTAAGATTCCTAGCCATGAACGGACCAAGATATATATATCGTTTTTAGTCTAACATCAAGGTTAAAGAAAATGTGCTTCTATAGATTTTGAGAAATGATCCATACACTCATTTCTCATAACAACCCCACAACAAGCTGATGTGATTGGTAATATTTTATTATTTTTTTACAAAAAAAAAAAAAAACAAAACAAAAAAAATAATAAAATATTACCAGCCACGTCAGCTTGTTGTGGGATTGTTGTGAGAAATGAGTGTAGGGATCATTTCTCATAGATTTTTCGAACTTGGGCACTCATAAGTCGCTTTGTAACTTTAAAAAAATGATTATCACTTATGCATTTCCTTTTTCAATATTGCTGAAAATATTCCTCCTTTCACTAATTCAAATGGGCCAAAGGCCAGACAGACACAGACCCCGGCCCTCAATGAAAAAAGGGAAAAAGAAAAAATTCTTTAGAGATTTTTAACAGCTGATTTATTGAGGAAATGTCTAATATTTATTTAAGAAGCAAAGAAGCATAGATTGAAGAAAAAAAAAAAAAAGGAAGCATAGATTGAGCTATATAATTAGGCTGTATTCCCATATTCATCCATATTTATTTCAAAAAAAAAAAATTCTAAAACCCATCTTATTAGGATAAGATGAGACAGTACTAAAATCGGTAAAATGTGACCCACTACAAGCTAGGTTTTCATATAGAGAAATAATATACATATATTTTCTACTAAATTTTCAAATTCATTATCATATTTATGAGATCCAATGTGAATCCTATAAATCTAATAATAATTTAAAAATAAAACCTGTAATAGATGTATTAATATCATTTCTCTTTTATATAATGGATTATAAGGACTGGTATTGTTGTCGGCCTACCCTTTTTCTTTTTCTTTATTAATTTATGCCGTTGTGTTGTCGCAAAGTGTATATACTTTATGTGCAAGGATCATTACCCTGATCACTAATAACGTGGGAATTATTTGGACATTACGGTCCCTTTCAAATGGAACGATTTTCAATCTAAAAGATTTGGTGCCTTATGAGACTGAGTTTTTATGGAAGGCCTGGGCCTCCCATAATTTCTAGAACTTTTACAGATACATAAAAGTGTTCTAATGATTTTCACAATTCATTCTTAGAAATTTTACTTAAAGTGTTGTATTAATACAAGGATATTAATTTATAAACAATATCTAATCAAATTAAACCATAACCCCTAAAAAAGTATAAGAGCATATATACATACCGGTTTTTTGGTAGAACCATCAATCAAGGGCTTCACGTTGTCCTCGAAATAAATCAGTCTCTTAAATACCTCCATGATCTCCGTAGGGGTAAGAAAAAGCTTCTTCAGCTTCCAGTAAGCCTTTGTCTCCTCTGCATTAAACCAATATCTCATCATTAATTAGAGTAATCCAGTTTATTGAATCTGCAAAATACATCCAAGGAAACTTGCATCCTTTCAAATTAATGTGAAAAATGAAGCTGATCGTGACCTATTTGTTGCTTGCAAATTGCAATCTGCCCCTTGAGTTTGGTGCGGATGAAGTTGAGTTTCTGAGAAAACTGGGAGAGTTCCTGCTTCTTGTCACTGAAAATCGTGCCAAGTCCAAGTAGTGCATGGCCAACGATATGATGGTCAATTTTAACGCTAGTGAGATGGTAAATGAATTGTTTCCTTATTTTTATTCTACCATGCATTAACAATAACAAGACGTAAGATAAACCTACTTAATTTCTGAAATACATAACTACCATCATTTTAGCAAACCCAAAGATTGTGATATATTAAGAGCGGATTGATATATATTGCATTAGAAAAACTTAAAAGTGCCTTTAATGCATTAATTTAGGGTTAACAAGTCTTTACAACACGACATTAGGGAGGTAGGATTTGACATACACAGTCCGTTTATGAAATTATAAATATATTTTTTTATATAATAAATACAAGTTAAAGTAGGTCAAACATGTTAAACGGGTCGTGTTTGTCATGTCAAATGTGCTGAGTTAAGTGAAATGGATTTGATATATATTGGTATAAACGTACAGGTCAAACGGATTGTATCAGTTACTCGCAAATCGTGTTTGAATTGAATCTTAATGGGTTGGCAGGTTGACCCGAACTCAACCCGCCAACCCAAATTGCAAGCCATGAAAGCTGTGCGAAGAAAAATACGTACGTCCGCTTGATAAAAAGTTTGAAAATTTATTTTTTGAACTTTTTTCCCTAAAAAGAGCTCTTAAATGCGCTTTCAGAAAAGTTTAAAAATTAGAGACACTTTTTTTTTTTTTGTTTTTTCTAAAAATACTCTTTGAAGTTTTTGTTTCTCAACCTAAAAAAAAAAAAAAAAAAAAAAGTAAAGAAAGAAGAAAAAATGAAGAAAGAAGTTACTCGTCGCTTGTGAGGCAACAGAACTGAGTGGTGCTCGCAACAACAGTTACAATAGCCCAGAAAACATCGACTGGGATATGGTCCATGCCAGTTGACAATGCTGCGACATCCTTTGTGTCATAATGACTCGACAGCTTCTCCCGCTCAAAGATGCATTTAATCACTTCTAGAGTGTATTTGATGACATTGTTAAGTTCATCGAGTGCCTGCCTGTGTTTCTCCAGGGTTGGGCGGTTCAAGAGGACGGATACCCTCCTCAGGTTTCCCACAGATTTGGCGAGTTGGTCCGTCAATTGGCTTTGGGAACTCGCCATTGTCCAATGCAACCAGAACTCGCCATAGTCCAAAGCAAAAGCCGCAAGAGTCAGCACTGCTTTTGTATCCCACGAATAGTTTGATAACTTTTTAAGTATTGACAGTGTTGTTTGGTAAGCAGTTTCCTCTCCCGGAGCCTTGCATTGCATCTGATATTACATATATATATATATTATCGATCTTTTTAATATTATAAAAATGGGAAGAAAAAAAAATGATCATGCTTTATTATTACCTCACAGGAAATGCTCTTCAGCGTGCACAAGGGTGGGCTAAAACCTGCTTCGGGGGTCTTCTCCTCCAAGTGTTCCACTGTTGCTGGGGGACCCTGCATGCAGTACGTGAGCCACGAGTAATTAGCAAACTAAAAATGACTCCATATATGTCATGATCTGCATTTCCTAATCTTGAATAAATGTGCTAATTAAAAGCTGTTTTTATCTTCAAAAGATGAAGAAATGTGGTACCATTACCCGCACAACATTATCAACGATCTGAGTGGCACGCTTAAGGATGTTCTCGACGACGATGAAAAGAGATTCAACATCAAACTTTCCATCAGTGTGGACGTGGGTAGCATAGATTTCATTCATGATCTCGTGGTCCGACAAGGCGAACAAGCTGATCAGGTTACCCTTCTTGGGTTGCTGTGAAGAAGCTGACACCACATTGCTAGCCATGTTTGTGTTACACAAAAAAATAAAACAGAGAAGGGTTTGAAGCTCTTTGGGTCTAGGGCAAAGAAGGTTTATGTTGGTGCAACCTGCTGGGGTTGTCCTCTTATATAGGCGCCAAAAGAACTGTAAAAGTGGATTGGTAATAAGGATGACAAGCCAAGACTCGGGTAAAGGATTCTCTCTTATCCACATTCACCACTTTCTGAACGTGTCCATTATACGCGCGCGTGAGACACGTTACGTGTTTGATGCAAATCAACAAAAAAAAAAATGATAATAAGGGATTTGATACTGGGGCCCACCCTCATGTGAGGGTTGTTGTACAGTTGTTGTATTGGTGTTGTAAATCTAACATTTTCCTAATAATAATAATAAAATATTACCAGTCACGTCAGCTTGTTGTGGGGCTGTTGTGAGAAATGAGTGTAGGGATTATTTCTCTTTTTATATATTATTTTTTTAAATCAATCATTATTAGACTTTTAGAATTTAAATAATTTTAAGGATATATTAAGTATTTATTAAGTGTTTATTAACAAATGAAGTAGTTTTTAAAATTATCATTTGATCAATCACACGTCCAATGGTAATTTTAAAAGTTATCTCATTTTTTAATGGACACTTAACATACTCTTAGAATTATTCGTAGAATTCACGTGTGGATCCTTGTGAGTTCTACAAATCTAATAATACTTTAATTTAAAAAAAAAAAATGATATACAAAAGATGCACAAAAATTATGCAAAAGGATATTTTATTGGAGATGGTTGCATAACGATTTTAAGCACGTGTTATCTAACCATACCTTCTTCTTTCTTTTTTTTTCTTTTTTCCGAGAGGTTTTTCAGAAGTGTTCAGATAATGGATCGTACCACGTACGTACCCTTTGATCCAGTACTAGTATATTCTATTGAGGAGGGCAGGGCATCAGTGTAAGTTTTAGATTGCTAGGAGCATCTGATCATGATATATATATATATATGATCCATTTTAGCTATTCAAAAACCTCTTCTTCTTCCTTTTTTTCTTTTATTTTTTTTACTTTTTTTATTTTACCTAATTATTTTTTAACAAAAGTTTTAACACAAATATCTATTTTACTCAGCACTCTACTTTCTTTAAATATTGTTTTTAAAAATCTTTTAATTATTATTATTTTTTCACTTGTCTCTCCACTCTCTCACTTCTTCCTCTGATTTCTTTCCCTTTGATCCAAATCTCTGAATGCCAGTATATTCTATTGAGGAGGGATCGGTATAGATTGTAAGAGTCTTAACAGCAGCATTTTTAAATTCTATTATATTCTTGAAATTAAGAAAAAATTCTTTAAAAAAAAAAATTCATTGAATCGATCAGATTCTATTATTGTTCCCTAAACTAAGAAAACACTAACCGTTAACATTATTTTAATATAAAATCTTTCTCTTTCCTCTCTCATTTCTTTAACATTTATTCCAAACAATATTTAAATGATTTTTTTCCTCTCTCTTTCTCATAGAGTTTTATTTAAAGAATATTAAAAAAAAAAATAAGAAAATGATAAAAGAAGTTATTGTGTAGTAGTACATTTAAATAGGGAAGCAAAAAGTAGGTTAATTTCCCTAAATTAAGAAAAAGTTTAAAAAGAAATGCAGTTAGTGCTCTAACCCTAAAACCTAGACCTGGTAGAAAATAGAAAGCTATTACCAAATGTGAAATAGCTGATAGCAGGGTGGGTGTGAACACTAGCTTGCTAGAAACTAAAACCATGGACGAGAATCAGCCATTGAAGACAAGAAAGTAAAGCTTTAGATATGAGTCTAAGAAGGAGGCCGGAGTTAATGAAATCGTGAATACGAAAGCCATTAATATAATGCTGCCGCTTTGTGTTTTTATTTATTATTATTTATTGCTGGAAAGGGGTAGTAAGGGATACAGATTAGCTACGTACGTACAAATCAGTCTAATAAAATGATATGTGTGCTTTAAAGTATGTAAGAAGCACACGTTTTTTTTTTTATTAATAATAAAAAAAATGTGAGAAGCACATACTATTTAAAAAGATAAATGTTTTTTTTTTTTTTTTTGAACAAGATAACTCTGATCCTTCACTCATCAAGAATAGAAAGTGATCCACAATACAAAGAGGATCTAGGGAGCAACTGCTTCCCTAAAAACAATGGTGGAGATATTACTAGGAATATCCTCCCACCATAACACATTAAAATTATTACAAAGAGCTTCTTTAGCAAGGCAATGGGCCGCCGAATTTGTCTCCCGGGGAGTGTGAATGAACCGACTGGACCATAACCCAAGTTTTTCCTTATTGATATCTCTATAAAAAGAGATATGTTAAGTGCACAACAATGCTGATGTGTCTAACATTCTCAATTTTTTTTTTTAAAAAAAAAAAATGGTGGACACATCAGCATTGTTGTGCAATTGTTGTGTAAGAATTATGCAAATAACGAGTAATTCTACATGTGCATTAAGTATATGCCAAATGTCTATAAAAAAAATAAAAAATAAAAAATGTGACTTTTAAATTCACTATTATCCCTGTGATTGATTAAATGATGATTTTGATCAAATAGTGATTTTAAAAGGTAGCTCATTTTTTTTTTTTTTATGGATACTTAATGTACATATAGAATTTCTCGCAAATAACATATCTAAATGGTATAATACCATTGCAAATTGAGAAATGATTTTTGTACATCACTTTTCTAAATTAACCATGTAGATCCTACAGATTCAATGATTTATTTAAAAAAATAATGTACAAAATATATATAAGAGATATGCATGTATCACATCTCCCATTATGAATAATTGCTAAAGATGCAGTTAATCAATATTAATTTTTATGCAGGAATTCATGCATCTTAAACAAGGAGATGGATATATAACTATAGCAAAAAAAAAAAAAAGCTCCAAAAGCAGCTAACCGGCCAACACCTAAACAACGTGTATCATGTTGTGTTCAAAAGATATTCCAACCAGGAATTTTTACACCATGGAGATAATGGAAATTAATGTCTTTAAAGGTGTCAGTTACAAGGCGTATAATAGGTTGGAGGAAGCTAAATAAGCTTTATTTAACACTATGAAATTGACTAAATCTTCTCGGGGAAAGCTTAACCAAGGTTATTCGACTCTTGAAAAGTCTAAACATGCAAGACTATTTAGAACTTAAAGATATTTATAATTCTAGAATCCCCATAGACATGTATAACGAACTCAATGGTGTCTGGAAATCTCAAAATTTAAATAAAAAATGGAGGTTCGATCAGACAATATATAAGTTGTTTCACATAAAAAAAATAGCTAACCAAACAGCCAAACTAGAAAAATTTACAAATCTCTATATCAATCTTGTCAAATAGACAAATTACGATGAAGAGTGACATTTTCAAGAAAAAAAAAAAAAATTCCTTTTGTCTTTCTAATCTATTAGAAAATGATCGAGCTTTTAGATCTAGAATTTTTTTTTTTTTTAAAAAAAAAAAAAAAAAAAAAAAAAAAAAAAAAAAAAAAACTTGCTTCCTCTTGATGTTTTTGCAATTTTTCAACAAAAAAAATTGAAGATCTAGGAATTAAGACCAGACAGGTCTTAATTTACAGCCATCGAAATATATATCAACATTCATGAAGGAGTTCAAAAGTTGACAATTCTCATCAATCATGAAAAAATGGTATATTGAAGACAGTGAATGAGGAATTATCAACCAAGTGATTTTTCAAGTCTTAGCAGTAGATCAATGGTGGAAATTCCTTTTATGATTAAAACATTACTTTCTAATTATCTAGCAAGGAATCTAAAATGGAGAAAATATTTCACCTTTCTAGATAATAATTTCAGTTGGATATATATATGGAGAGTCATAAAAAATAAAAAATAAAAAATTCTTTCAACCTGATATGGTACTTGAAAGAAACAGATGAAGAAGAATTTGCTGATCGGAGAATGAATGGTACAAAGTTCATTCTTTAGTCCTTAATTTCTTACATCGAATAAATGGATTACTAGGCACAAAGTTTAGTTATTTTGTCACACAACCCAAAGGAAATTAAAGAATCAACAATTAACAAGTTCATGATAACATGTAGTAAAAGAATCTTTGTTACTGGAGTTCCAATTGATCGGTTACATGCACAGTGCAGATCAAATAAGAAAAATTGAAGGCTTGCTTGAAAATATGGTAACAAGAAAAAAAAAATTCTTTACGTGCCATTCGATCTAAAGTTATTAGTAGGTGACATAGAGGCCCTACGTAAGCTTGATGACAAACAAAGCTCTATCTCATCACCCTCACTAGACAACATAAAGGGTAATGCTTGGAAGAAACATTTCATCCGGAAAAAATGCTTCTCCGTAGCACTGCTCCGACATAAAATACCACAATCTTATCAACCAGCTGGAATGATAAAGAAATAGCATGTGAGAAGCTTTGTAGACCAATTGTAAAAGCAAGAGATAATATGTTGCTTGCGATACTAATTGAGACTTTAATTTAATTAAAAGTAAAGTAACGATCTATCGTATACAAAAAGTAAAGATTCTTTAGAGAAACGAAAAACAGCACGCCAATAGAGCTGCTAACAAGGGCAAATATTGACAGAAAGTAATATATTTCTTTTGTTTTTGATTTTATCTATCGTAGTTCTATAAAAAGGGTAAGGAACTTTTTTTCGATCGAATGAAAAATAAATTTGAATGTCTTATAGTAATGGGAGTGAGGGAGGGAATGGCTTTGGACCTTGAGTATATATGCTTTTCTTGCTTTATATTTTTGAAGAACCTCTTTAGCTAAAGCTTGATACGTGGCATCGATCCCATTAGAAGGAGGGGGGTTTGAAGAAGACTGGTAACATTGTGGATAAGATTGTTCCGAGCTTTCTTTGCTTTCAAGCAATCTTTGCTTAAAGAGATCGAGGCTAGAGTATTGGGTTAAAGTTAAAGCAAGAAAGAGCAACCTTGCCACTTGCCAGCCAATGATGGCAACCAACAACAGCCAATAACATCTCTCCGAAAAAAATAATAATAATAATAGAAGGTACTCTCTGTTCAATGGGAAAACACAATCACCCTTTTTGATAGCGGCCCAAAAAAGAAAAAAACCACATATCATCGTACGACATCGTTTAGGCAGGTACTGCGTTATTTAAGTTGGCTTATATATATCAGATCGAAATTAAAATTTTAGGTGTGTGGGAGCAAAATTAAAAAAGAACACTTTTTAGACACTAAAAAATTAATTGGAGGGTCTATTTCATAAAATACATGTACTTTAGAATTTGTTTTTAAAATTTTATGGGGACTAACAGGAGCAAACTGAGGAGATATTTGCAATCACAATCAGTCTATACATAAAAAGGATTAAAAAACAATATATAGCAATATTAAAAATAAAAAATAAATAACTATCCAAGTTCCAACTCCATCTTCTAATAATTTTATGCTTATGAACAAATAATAATAATAACATGTATCAACTAATAAATTTATGAGTTAATTACACACTTACCCTAAACTACCACCTCATTTGCAATTTCACCTCTAAACTATGAATTAGCTGCTAGCCTACACAATAAAGCGATGAAGAAGATTATGGAAGAACCAGGCATACCAAGTCCTTAACAGGCTTGCCAACAACAAGCCAACATCTATATCAAACCACACAGAATGTAAACCTTGGCCACCCCCATTGTTCTTGTTTTTCTTTCTTTTCTTCAATTTTTTCTTTTCTTATTTCTTTCTTCTTCTTTTTTTTTTTTTTTAAATTGTATTTAAGTATTTTCAATAATTTCAGTTAGAAAAGACATCAATCACTAAGAGATTGGTCACATTGAGAATTTTAAAAATTTTGTTAAGGTACATTGTAAATTTTTAAACATTTAAAGCAAAATTTAAAAAAAAAAAAAAAAAAAAAAAAAGAAAAAAAAAAAAGAAGCCAAACTTTGAGGGGTTAATTGTATTTTCCCATTTTATTATTTATAGCACACATTGAACATTAATTGAAAGAACTCGTGTGGCATAAGATACCTTCCGGATTGATATGCAATAAGACAATTCACACGGCAACATTGACATTAATAAAAGGATATATAGGTCACTGCTTTGTAGTGTAGGCCAGCAGCTAATTCATAGTTTAGAGGTGAAATTGCAAAACAGGTGGTAGTTTAGGGTAAGTGTGTAATTAACTCATAAAATTATTAGTTGATACGTGTTGTTAGTATTATTATAACCACCCCCATCTAGCCCATTGGGGGCGGCTGATCCACCCCATCTAGCCCAACCACCCCGTTTTTCCTGATTTTCAGTTTAAAACAATGTCATTTTGGCAACTAACACGTATATAAGGAGTAATTTTGGAAATTTTTGTACAAAAAAACGCATGTGCGGGGCACGTGAGTCATTTTCCGTCAAAGAATACGAAAATCACTGACGGATTGGTCACATTGAGAATTTTGAAAACTTTATTCGAGCACATTGCAAATTTTTAAACATTTGAGGCAAAATTAAAAAAATGGTCAAACTTTGAGGGGGTGAATTACCAATTATGTCAATGTCTCCCTCCATTGTCAATGTCTACCCCCAAACTACCAATTATGTCAATGTTTCCCTCTAAACTATCAAAAAATGTCAATATCCCCCTAAAGCCCCCCTCTCCCCCAAAAAAAAAAGACAAGAATAACCCTAAAAAATTTTCAATAAGACAAATATATTCTTATAAATTTGAGAAGAAAAAAAAACTAAAACAAAAAATGAAAAACCTTGGCTTTTATTTTATTGTGTTTACTTTTTTATTTTTCTTTTTAAATAATTTTTTTGTTTTGTTTTTTTTTATATATAATTTTAAGAATTTTTATAATTTTATGAAGTGTATTTTTGTCATTATGGGTACATTGACATTGTTTCGTAATTTAGGGGAAGACATTAACACAATTGGTTGTTTGAGAGGTACATTGACAACTAGGTTGTAGTTTAAAGGAGGTATGTATACTTTTCCCTAAATTTAATAAAATAATCATTTCCGTTGAATAAGATATTAAATAACAAAGTGATAAAGATTAGAGAGTAAAAATAGGGGAGTAACGTAAGGATCCATCTTTTTTATCTAATAGTGATCTAATTATGATTTTAAAAGTCACATCAACTTTAGAGGATACAAAGATGATCCTATCATTTTTAGGGTTAGCCTCATGATGCCTAAAATAGAATTCAATCTCTTTCTCTTTTCCTTAAAACCTAATTACTTCAGGAATTTAATCTCCATTTATTGATCCTTATCCTAACTTTGATCTTCCACTTTCTATTTGTACATCAAGAAAAGAACAAAGAAGAAATCATCGATAAAACAATCTAACAAGCGTGGACACCCACCAAGCTTTAATACCCATTACCAAGTATTTTCTCAGCCGTTCGATCGCAAACTTGGACTTTTACCTAAACTCGATGACCAATTTAGCCCTCTTATCACGGCGAGACTATAACATGTTTTTTTTTTTTTTTTTTTTTTTTTTGGTCCTAATCGAATAAATGAAAGGGTAACAAAGAAAGATCATTCACACTTATGATCCAAAAAAAAAAAAAAAAAAAAGTGGATGATCCTATAAAAGAAAAAGAGGTGGCCTCCCTTACAATAGACCCAAACGAAACTAAAATAGTACTTAAATAAAAACAAAATGTAGGAAATAAATCAAACAAGCAACCCGGTCCTCTCAAAGGACCGCACAAGGCGATTAAAAAAGCTAAAGGGGTGCAAAATAAGGCAAGCTCATCTATACCCGCACTTTGGAACAACAACAACCACCCGAAGATAGCTGAAGCGGTAGAAGTACTAAAATAGTCCAAATCTGGGATTGCAGAAAAGATAGGCACGCACCAGTACAAATCCAGATACAAGAATCTCTCCAAAAGGGATATTAAAACCCAGGCAACAAAATAAAACATAAATAAATAAACAGCAAAAAGTCCAAAAATCAACAACTCCAATGACCGGCGGAGCAAACCACAAAAAGGCATCCGGCGTCGGCACGTACGTGAGATCCACGTGCCAGCGGTGGTACTCCACCCGATGCTTGAGCGCCACGCGTCATAGGCTCATGGGAGGTGGAATGTGGTGTGGCTAGTGGTGCCGGTGATGGCAGTGAAGTGGCACGTGGGAGCTAAAGACTCTCAAAGGAATATAGATCTAGCTTTAAAAAAACTAGATCTAAGAACTTGAAAAACGGCTACCGACGCTAGGGAGAAGACGACGAACGTTGAGGAGAGAGCCACCAGCTCGGTGAAGAAGCCAAGACATCAAGGTGGCAGATTCGGGTAGGCCGGATAAGTCGTACATGACGACAGATAAAACTTCCAGAGAGGTGAAAAGGACTAAAGAAACCTCTAACCAACAGTAGCATAAAAAAAAAATTTAATAAAAAAAATAAAAAATAAAAACTCTTATCTGCACAAAGAACACTCAAGACTATACCACGTATACGTTCGCAATTCCAAGCTTTCTCTCTCTAACCTAAATGGTTATTACTTATTAAAGATGTTTACTGACAATGGTTAAGTCTCCTAAATGGTTATTAAGGATGTTTATTGAAAATGGTTAAGTTTTGTTGTAAATTACTAGTTTAATTTTGGTTGAAATGAAGCTCTTTTGAATTTACATAAAATATATTTTCATTGCTTTGGATTTATTGATGAGTTTATAAATATTATATTGTGCATTTAAGGATACAGAATCTCCACCTTGATATTAGGCTGTGACAGTTTGTGTTACCCTTGAAGCCCGATCTACTCATTTGCTCAAGAACACTCTCTTCCTCCCAAATTAAAGCTCCCAACTTTCTTTCGATCCTCTTTTTCTCTCTTTCTCTAACTCGATCTATTCTCTCTCTTTCTAGTGGTAGCTGGATTAACCGCCCGTATGTACACCTGAATTTATAGGCATTAGTTCAATTATGGATTAACAGTCGTTCAGCAACAGATTTAGAATTCTCTAGACAATTATCAAGGAACACTACAAGAAATTTACACATTAGCGGCCAACCTTTTAGCGGCAACCCTAAAGTTGCTGCTAAAGATCACTCATTAGCGGCGACAATTTCAGGTCGCTGCTAATAATCGATCTTTAGTAGTGGCCACAAATATACACCATCTCATTAGCGGCGACAAAATATCGCCGCTAATGATTCATCATTAGCAGCGACATTCACAAGTCGCCGCAGATGCTATGTTAATAGCGGCATTGGACGTCGCCGCTAATAATGATTAATAGCGGCAATAATTGGAGTCGCCGCTATTGACCCCAAAAAAATTAAGAAACAAAATTATGCTTCAATAGCGGCGACATGTGAATGTCGCCGCTGATTCTAGGTTATTAGCGGCGACATCCTAGAGTCGCCGCTAATAATGCTTCAGTAGCGGCGACAATTGCAGTCGCCGCTATTGACCCCACAAAAAATTAAAAAACAAAATTATGCTTCAATAACGGCGACATGTGAATGTCGCCGCTGATTCTAGGTTATTAGCGGCGACGTCCAAGAGTCGCCGCTAATAATGATTAATAGCGGCGATAATTGGAGTCGCCACTATTGACCCCAAAAAAATTAAGAAATAAAATTATGCTTCAATAGCAGCGACATGTGAATGTCGCCGCTGATTCTAGGTTATTAGCGGCGACATCCAAGAGTCGCCGCTAATAATGCTTCAGTAGTGGCGACAATTGCAATCGCCGCTATTGACCCCAAAAAAAATTAAGAAACAAAATTATGCTTCAATAGCGGCGACATGTGAATGTCGCCGCTGATTCTAGGTTATTAGTGGCGACATCCAAGAGTCGCCGCTAATAATGCTTCAGTAGCGGCGACAATTGGAGTCGCCGCTATTAACCCCACAAAAAATTAAAAAACAAAATCGTAATCATCAGCGGCGACTTGTGAATGTCGCCGCTGATTATAGGTTATTAGCGGCGACATCCAAGAGTCGCCGCTAATAATGCTTCAGTAGCGGCGACAATTGGAGTCGCTGCTAATGACTCTACACAATAAAAAATAATAATAAAATAAAATAAAATAAAAAATAAACTCATATTTTAGCGTCTTAAAATAATATTTGCCTTAATAAACTTTTTTAAAACAATTAAACCCTATACAGAAAAATTGATATTTTTAAATATTATTAGTAAAGTTTTCTATTTACTATTCTTAATTAATATATATTCACCGTTTAGTAATTTTTTGCTTTTATAGTTATATATTAATTGTTTTTGTCATGATTGATCTTAGTGCATTGTATTGTAGACTTAGTCAAATGTATCATAAACAAAATAGAACGATCTCATGTATTGAACATCCAATCAAACCTATTGCATTAGTCTGACTATTCATGATAGTGTTCGACCGATCAAACTTGACACAGTGAAGGTTCAATCGATCATAGTGTAATAGTTCGTTCGATCGATCATGATAAAATAATATGATTGATATACCATCTGATCGATCCTAGTGCATTAGTATGATCGATCGTGATAGAGTTTCCTCAATCAAACTTGACACAATAAAAGTTCGATCTAACATGTGATTGATCCTAGTCTGATCGATCATCACAAGATCATAGGATCGATTAGAAGATCTGATCAATTCAAGCAAATTACTCTGATCGATCGAACATTCAATCGATCCTAGTGCATTAGTCTAATCAATCGTGATAGACTTCGATCAATTAAACTTGACAAAGTGAATGTTCGATAGAAGATATTATCAATCATAGTGCATTGGTCCAATTTGACAAAGTGAATGTTCAATAGAAGATATGATCGATCATAATAAGATTGATAGAAAATATGATTGATCTTAGTGCATTAGTTCAATCAATCATGACAGGATCATAGAATCGATAGAATATCTGATTAATCAAAGTATATCATTTTGATCGATTGAACCTATTGCATTAGCCTGATTAATCATGATAGAGTTTGACCGATCAAACTTGACAAAGTGAAGGTTTGATCGAACGTCTGATTGATCCTAGGGTAGGAGTCTGATCAATCATGATATAATAATATTATCGATAGACCATTCGATCGATCCTATTGCATTAGTCCGATTGATCGTGATAGAGTTTGATTAATCAAACTTGACATAGTGAATGTTCGATCTAACGTGCGATTGATCTTAAGTATTAGTCCGATCGATCATCATATGACATAGTGAAGGTTTGATTGATCATCCAATCAATCCTACTATACTTGTCCATCCAATTGATCAAATTAGACGCTTTTTCATTTTTTGGCCCAAACTGCCCTATAAGGGTAGCTAAATTGTAATTTTCCCATATATATATATATATATATATACACACACACATCATATATACATATTATAATTTTTAAGTAGTTATTAAGAAATATATAACATTATTTTTTTAGGGGGAAAAAGTACATATATTCCCCTTAAACTAACACTCAATTGTCAATGTACCTTCCAAACTATCAATTATGTCAATTTCCCTCCTAAGACCAACAAAAAGAAAAAATTGACCATAAATTATTCTTTTTGAAAAAAATAAACAAGGGGAAAAAAAAAAAGAGAAAATAGACAGTTTTTAATTTTTTCTTTTAGGAAAAATTGCATTTTAGCCCCCAAAATTACCACCCGTTTTGCAACTAGCCCTACAAACTACCAATACTCCGACTTTGGCCCTCCAAACTACAAAAACCTTTGAAAAAGACCCCATTTGACAAAATATCCCCATATTATCCCTGCCACGTGTTATTTTTCAATTAAAAAAAATAAAAAATAAAAAATTGAAAACTAAAAAAACTGTATTTTTTTTTTTTTTTAAAAAAAAAAAGGAGACCGGCAACCACCTCCTTGGGGAGGGGTGTGGCCGCAAGTCACCCCTAGAGGTGGTGCTCGCAAGCTAGCCTATTTTCCTTATTATTATTTTTTTAAAAAAAAAAAAATTAAGTTTGTTTTTTAGTTTACTCCTTTTTTTTTTTAAATAATATATTATTTTTGATTGAAAAATGACACATAGCAGGGGTAATATGGGGATATTTTTCCAAATGGGGTCTTTTTCAAATATTTTGGTAGTTTGAGGGGCAGAGTTGGAGTGTTGACAATTTGTGGGGCTAGTTGCAAAATGGGTAGTAATTTGTGGGGTAAATTATAATTTTTTATTTTTTGAAAAATTACGGTTTAGCCTTTCAAATTACCACCCGTTTTGCGTTTTGCCTCACAAACAGTCAACACTCTGACTCCGGCCCCTCAAACTACCAAAACTTTTGAAAAATGTCCCATTTGGCGAAATATTCCCGTATAACCCCTACCACGTGTCATTTTTTAATTTTAAAAAAAAAATTAATTTTTTTTTTAATCAAAATAAATAAGGAAAATGGGATGGCTCGTGGCCACCCCAGTGATTGGTGGGTGGCTCGCAGGCCACCCCCCGAGCCCTAGGGGTGGCTTATGGGCCCCAGAGGTGGTCGAGGCAGCCACCCCAAAACACCGTATTTTCTATTTTTATAAAAGGGAAAATTGCACCGTTGGTCCCTGTGGTATGTCATAATTATTTTTCACTCCCTATAGTTTAAACCATAGGAAGTAAAAAATAATTATGGTATACCATAGGGACCAACGGTGCAATTTTCCCTTTATAAAAATAAAAATAAAAATTTAGTTTTTTAGTTTTTAATTTTATAATTTTATAATTTTTTTTTTTAGTTTTTTTTTTATTTTTTTAATTGAAAAATTACACATGGTAGGGGTAATATGGAGATATTTTGTCAAATTGAGCATTTTTCAAAGGTTTTGGTAGTTTGGTAAGTCGGAGTCGGAGTGTTGGTAGTTTGTAGGGTTAAATGGACAATGTATGATAATTTGGGGGACTAAATTAATTTTTTTTTTCTTACCAAAAAAAAAAAATCAGTCAAATTATTAGCAGTGACCAGCTGGTGTCGCCGCTATTAATGCCCAATACTTAACGCGGGAATGAAAGGCGCTAAGGCGAAAAAAATTTCGCCCAAAACTAAAAAAAAAAAAATTGAGCTTCCAAGTTCCAACATATCAAAATCAGATTTCTCTCTCTCTCTCTCTCTCTCTCTCTCTCTCTCTCTCTCTCTCTCTCTCTCTCTCTCCTGCACATCTCACTAATCCAACATATCAAACTCTCTCTCTTTCTGGGTTCGCCACTGAGACCACAGCTCACCACTGAAGAGCGTGGGTAGGCTCTCGGAGATTTAGACGTTTTGTAATTTGAAAGCTTAATGGAAAACGACCTGATTTCTTCTGTATTTCGAAATTTTGTTTGGTTTTGTGTGATTCCAACTTACTGATTTTATGGGGTTTGATTTTATAGGTGAGAAGGGGAGGAGGATCAGAGAGCTCTGCACTTTTGCCCAGGCCAAATCTCTACGCTACAAGCTCCTCTGTGGTCTCACTATTCAGAGGTTAGTCTTAATTCGTTGCTATACTTTTGTATATTAGGATTTCTTGTGGGCCTAGAATCAGGGACAACTGAAACCCACCCTTGCAATTGAGCTGCAAAAATTCTAGGTTTAAGTGAACTGAAGCTGCAATTTCAATCTTCAGTACTCTTTAGAGCCTTTAGTAAATTAAAACTTAGATGAACAATAGAACATAAAAGGAAGAATTTCAGTCGTCTTCAAGTCTTTTAAGGAGCTCAAAAGAGGAATGCAAAAGAAAAAAAAAAATCAAGAACGAAGAAATTTACTTCGGTCATCAACTTCAAGTCTTTCTCGAACAAAGAAGGAAGAAATTGGATGTGTTTACTGTTTAGAATGTCTCATCTTGTACGGTTAAAAAAGAGGAAGCAATTTGCAAAAGAAAAGTTTTCAAAGTGAAAAGAAAAAGCAGAGGCAAGTGTAAAACAGCTGGCTAAGAGCTGTTATCAACTTCTGGAGCTTCTAGAAGAGTTGCACTGCAGTGAACATTTACGTTTTATATGCAACCGATTTCCTTGTAGAACTTGGCCTTTCAGGTATTTTGTATGTAAATAAAGGGGAGGCTTGTATAAAAGCCCAAGAGAAGAAAGAAAAGAGATCTGATTTGATTTATTGGTTAAGAGGAAAAAAGGTATTAATGGTGTACAATAAGTTCTAAGTATTAAACGTTTCATTCCTTAATTAAATTTCAAAATTTCTCGTATAGCCCCTAATTGGATTAAACTCAATCACTTACGATTGAAATATATAATTGTAAATTATATTTATATGTTTTAAATAATAATTAAATTTTATTAAATTAATTTATTAATCATATTTTAAATATTTTTATTAATTTTATTTTTTAATATTGCCCCTCCTGGCTTCTTCCTTTCTTTTTTTTATTATTATTTTTTGTAAGTTGCATTTGAGGCGTTAGTGGGCTTAGGAGAAAAAAAAAAGTCTATCAGGTTTGGTTGACTTGTGTATTACTTATCCGTATAAACTTTAACTTAGTGTAACTCGGACCTTATTTTGAAGTTTTAGTATCAATGTACCTCTTCTGTCCAAATAAGCTATTAAGTTGAATAGAAAGCATGTATAATGATTAAATTGCCCTTGACAAGGATGTTTATTTTACATTTTTTTGGATATAAAAGTATTCTATATTTGATTTTCAAAATTGACATAAAGGGTATTTGAGAATTAAAATTTAAATCTAATAAAAAAATTATTTTTTAATCTATAACAAAATTTGTGTTTCTTAGTTGCTCAATACAAGTCTAAAAAACATAAAACATGAAACATGATTATCTAGTCCTGAAGTTGACGGTTGCACCTATCAATTTGAATTGGTAATATGCTTAAAGATTGATATTATTATTAGGAGAAAAATCTCTAGATCACTTCAATTACAATTAGTATAACAATCTTCGACATTTCAGGGAAATTTACAAAATTTTTATTGTATTTTTTTCCTGCATAATGAAACTCATACCTTTGCATGGACTAGAATGGCTCTAGCTCAAAACATACTTATTCAAGATTAAGATATTTAGAAACATGTTTCAAGTGAATTCTGAAAATTAGCCGACTAGTCTTTTTGATTGTTACAATTTTATTAATTCTTATAAATAGCTTGAAATGAGTTTGATGTGATTAAATGTAGGCAATGAGTAATGAAACTAGTGATAGAGACATCAATATGGATAAGAGTTGGATGAAAGAAACTACCCGATCTTCAGAGCTATATCAAAAAGGTGTTAAAGAATTCCTGAGAATGGCACGTAGATGTGTGGATGTCTATAATATGGTGAGGTGTCCATGTCGTGACTGCACAAATCGATATTATAAGCATATTGAAGTGGTCGAGCTTCACTTGATTCATTTCAGAATTGATCAGACATACACTCGATGGTTATTTCATGGGGAAGATTTGGACAAAGTGAACGCGACTACCAACTTGGACGCTGATATGAATGCAATGATAGAGGAGATTGATGGGGTTGAAGAATTGTTAGGCGATATTCGTATGGGAACATTTGTGGATGCTAACATAGGTGAATCATCTACTACTCAGGGTCCAAGGACTGACAATCACGAATAGAGAACCTCTTTTGATCGAATGTGGGAAAATGGCATGTGTGAACTTTATCCAGGCTGTAAGAAATCGTCAAAAATTGCTTTCATTTTGAAGATGCTTCATATAAAGACAATTTGCAACATGACTAACAAGGCATTCGATATGGTGCTTAACTTGATTAAGGAGGTCCTTCCAAATGGAGAGACATTGCCATGCTCGTACAGAGAAGCAAAGCGGTTTACCCGAGACTCTCATTCCTTGGTGACCTTTTTATCACTATATTATATCTCTGGTTTGTTGATATTCAAGGTTGTGCTTTGGAAAATTTGACAATTGAATTGTGCAATAATGCTGTCAAAGAGAGATTGGGTCATTGTTGGGTTCTTGTTGCTTTGAATTATTGTTATTTGATACTTTGGACTAATTTTGAGGTTTTGGGTATGATAATTTGGGTATGATAATTTCAATGTTTTTACAACATTATTTTGGAATATCTTGAATTTCTTTAATATGCATATATGCTTTTTTGTGGATTCTAAATTTATGCATATGCTAGTTGAATGTAGGATTAGTATTTGATGCTGTTTGTATAGTTGAACATTACTAACTTCATCAAATTATTTCCTTTTTTTTTTTTCCTCTTTTTCTCGTCTTTTTTTTTTTTGTCCAAATTGGATATGCTTTTATTGTTTCTCTAGTATTCATGGACTTCATTCTTTGTGATGATTTGGATCCTGCCATGAAATACTATTGGAAGTCTTCACAGTTAGCAGAAAAGATAACATCGCTTAACATAAGCACATAGAATTTCTATTTGTAAAATCATATACATAAAGCTTTTACATTATGCAACTGGATGTGCATGATCATGTGCAGGCGCAAGTGGGTAGTTAAGCTTTTTCTTTGCAACCATGAGATTAGTCTTTGCAAGATGATAAATTTAAAGTTGTTACTATATTGCTTCTTGTAGGTACAACAAGAATGCAACTATCTAGCAGGATGGTTTTCTACAAGAGAAGTTGATGCTAGAAGAGCACATGCATTAGAAAATCTTCAAGTGGAGCTTAGAATGGCACAAAGAAAGGTCTAAACATTTAAAGAGCTATACTTCTGTCATTGGATTACTATTTTCCTTTGTTGATAAAGTAAATATTATTGCAAATAGTTTATGGTATGTATGTATGTTCTGCTTACATGATCAATGAAAATCTAAATGGTAGCATTACCTTAGATTTGGTTGAGAAAATCAATTATCTATGATAAATATGAATATGAATGATGCCTTTATTGGTTAGCCTTTTACTGGATCTGATCATATTATTAATTCTAAGGAGATAAACAGGAGAAATTTTGGGCAAAATATATTTAAAGCCCTATGTAATTGTAGTGCGCAGAAGTGCATGTGCTTGGTATCCTCAATATAGTGACAGTTTTATACCAATTTTCAATTTTTTTTCATTTATGTTCAAATGTCAACCTCCAAAATTGAATTATTGTTATTTGGTACCTTAGACTAATTTTGAGGTTTTGGGTATGATAATTTGTAGAAGGTGCATTTTTTTCCCTCTTTTTTTGTTGGTTTGAGTTCTAATTTGGCATCTGAAAATGGAATTTCTAAATTTATGCATATGCTAGTTGAATGTAGGTTTAGTATTTATTCTAGTTTGTATAGTTGAACATTACAAACTTCATCAATTTATTTCCCTTTCTTAGGTTATGGTTGAAGCTTGTCTATTCGAACAATTATTGTTTGTATTACAAGGTAAAGATTTTATGCGATTTTTCGTTTAAAAACTTTGAATAGTAAACCTCCCTTGACATGTTTATCAAGATCAAAGAACTTTGAGTAAACAAAGCAAGGGAGTAAAATTATATAACACAATTTTCTTTTTAAGTGTAAAGGATGACAAGAGAAAAAGATAAGCAAGAAATTGCGATGCTCAATGGCCCAAGTGATGGTAAGTTATTTCAATCCCATTGTCACTCACTTATTGGTGGAAGCACTGTGAAATGTAACAAGCGGGAGGCTTGCATGGAGTTATAAGGATGGGTACAAATTATTTGGAGTGTTTGGCTATTGACTACATATTGGCTACTTTTTAAGTATTAGACTTGTCTACAATGCTTTCACCACAAGAAAAACACATTATGTGAAAAGTTACATCAAGTATGTTGCATTATGCCATTCTATTTAGTTTGAGAATTTTGTTAATGATAGTGTTATTGTCTATATGGTCTTAGTGTTATTATCTCTCTTAGTTTTGTGTCATATTTTATTTTGACGTATGTGTTTGAGTTTTGGATGTGGGTACGATTTGTCTTGTGAATTTTTTTACTAGATTATAGAAAATTAGCATGTGGGTAGGGTTTGCTGGTGATATCATAACATGTGTTTTGATCTTGTAGTCTTGGTTGATGGTTGTTTAGATTTTGGGGTGTCAAAAGAAATGTGTGCATGTCACAGAACTTTCCTCTGTTCATGCTTATTTAATCATTTCCTTCCATTTCCACACTCCAACGCTTAGGCAGAGATAATTTGAATAACTGCAACTGATTTGGCCCAGCAAATAAGCTCTTGAATACATATGAATTATCATGAAATGTTTCCCAATTCATATTAGTTTGAGTAATGGGTTGAACCAATTAATGGATTGATTCTAGCAAGAGGCAAAGTTTTAATAGGTAGAGAGCTATAGAATATTGTGAGAGACTATCAATGCAGCCAATAAGTGAATCACGGCATTTCTTTTATTTGAAGACAGCCTAGAAAGTGTGAGGAGTAAGTTGACAGTCCAACTTATCTTTAAAATCATTTCCTTTTTTCCATAGGATTTTGCTTGGAAGCACCAAATCCAAGTGAGGCAGTATGTTTTCGATATCAAAACATCAATTGTTGTGTCTATGATTTCTGAAATCCAAAATTTCCAAATTTCCACGGATGTATTTAACATTTTTGTAGTAAGTTGCTAATATTCTCCTTTGCTGCATGAGGTTAAGAGATTAAAACACCATTTTGATTATCATTTATAACTTTGGAGGGTAAGATATAATGCAGGAAATACTAGGACAACCAACAGCTGCATTTTAAGCAATCCTTCTACAAATATTTGAACTCCATTAGACAAGGGGTTTCAGGAAGTGCACGATTAAATTAATTAATGGTTTATCATTTACTTAAAGGATTTTGATGGTCATTTGGGGTATTTTAGTTCTATCATTAGACTCAAAAATTGTATCTACTTTTCTATTGTTTTTATTGCTCATGACATTTATTTTTGACATTTTCTAATGTTGATCATATCATTATCTTTGTGGGTTTGTCTTTATTATGGGGACTAGTCGTTCATCTGCTACCAGTGCAAGGTGTGGTTAATTTTCTTCTAGATGGTCCCGCACAAGGTTTGGTTATGAATATGGTGATGACTGGGAATTGCTTCTTTGGTTATGACTGATTTTATGTATTGTCGTGAATATTCTGCTTTGGCATGCTTGTTCCTTTAATAGAGAAGGGACTTGGCATTTTACTCTTTGTTGTGGGGTTGTCACGGATTGGCCGAACAGAATTTTGAGTTGATTGTTGTTAAATGTCCTTTTCATTCTCCTGATTTTGTTGATGCTAGTGTCACTACTAAATGTAGCCAAGTGGTTGATGCCCTTGTATTATTTTTTAATAGCTATTTTATACAATAGCCCTTGTATTATTTTTTTAAGTACAAGTGTTTCGTTTGGTAATTTTTGTTTTTAAATAGCATGTATAAAACAAATGACAAAAAGTAGGAAAGAGAAAAAAAAATAATAAAATAAGAATATAGAGTTAAGAATAAATAATCGGATGAAGTGTGCCTTTTAAAACCCATTAGCTAAACAAGATAAAGTGAGTTTTGATTAGTTATTTTAGATTGAATTATACACGATACAATGTGAGTGTTCTTAGGTGGTCTTTTGATGTTTTGAAGTTTAATAATTAGCTTTTACTGTATTTGGTGTTGGTTAGGTATATGAACTAGTCTACTTAACTTATAGGTTATTAGTTTTAATTATAAATGAATTATTGAAAATTAATTTTTTGGTATATATATATATATATTTTTTAAAAAAATAAAACATTATTAGCGGCGACTATCAAGTTGCCGCTAATAATGTTTTATTTTTAATTTTTAAATATTATTAGAGGCGACTTTATAGTCGCCGCTAATGATTTTTTATTTTCTAAAATGTCATTAGCGGCGACACTTATGTTGCCGCTAATACTATATTATTAGCGGCGACTTATTATGTCGCCGCTAATAATGTTTTATTTTTAATTTTTTAATATTATTATAAAGTCGCCGCTAATGATTTTTTTATTTTTTAAAATGTCATTAGCAGGGACTTAAGTGTCGCCGCTAATACTATATTATTAGCGGCGACCAAATAAGTCGCCGCTAATACTATATTGTTAGTGGCGACCAAATAAGTCGCCGCTATTGGTCAAACAATAGCGGCGACCCATGATTTTGGTTAAAAGTTATTTTGCGGCGAAAAAAAATGTTTTGGCGGCAACAAAAGTCGCCGCTGTTGAGGTATCAATAGCGGCGACTTAGTGTGTCGCCGCTATTGATCATTAGCGTCGGAGTGTTTGTAGCAACCACATCAGCGGCAGCATGTCGCCGCTATTTCTCAATAGCGGCGACAAAAAGACTTTTAGCGGCGACTTTTGGTCGCCGCTAATAGTCTTTTTTTTTTTTTGTAGTGGAATCCGCATTTCAGAACAATTAATGCCCTTTTTTTAATGCAGTTTTAGGATATATAAACGGCATAAAATACTTGGTGCCGTTTAATTAATGCCGCTTCTTAAATGGCATTATTTTTTTTTTTTTTGATAAGTAAGAAAATTTTATTAAAAATGCGTAAAGCATCCCTAAGTACACAGGTATACACATAGGAGCAACTCAGCTAGCCCACAAAAAGAACCCAAGAAAACCCACAAGGACCCACAACACCCAAAGCTCACATAAAACCCAAAATACAGTAGATGCCCCATTAAACACCCAAACCAACCTCGAAACTACAACAACCCAACAAACCCCCCACACCCACCAAAAACCCCAAACAACCCTACTCAAATGGCATTAATGTAGTGGTCTTAAATTAATTTAATGCCGCTTAAAATGCAAACGGCGTTAATTTATGCTGTTTTTTGAGAACCGGCATTATATGTATTAATGCCGCTTACTGTTCAAACGGCATAAAATTTATGCCATTTTTACAATTTAATGCTGCTTATTGTTCAAAACGGCAATAAATGTAATGATTCATCCAAAAAATAAAAAATAAACCTTCTGTAACACATTAGGCAGGACAATTCCAGTACATTAAGAACGCATATTAAATCAAAATTTTACTTTCCAGACTAGGGAGATAATGTGCAGAAATTGTATGGAGCCCAAATGATTCAAGACCTTCATCAAAAAGACGTTTTCCCAGTTGACTGCTGAGAATCACAGCTAGCCTGCTGAAAGAAAAATAAAGTACCAAACTGAGAAAGTAATTTTAAACATTAATCTTAATCTGTTCACTTTGAGTATATGATAATGCAGTAATGCACAGGTTTTAGAGTCATATTAGGATCTTTTCAATGAGAATGATGTGAACCATTTACAAGCACTCGTAGGCTTGTTTTTTCTGAATAACAAGTCCCAAATACAGCCACTAATCAATAGCTCTTTTCAATAAAGAATGTTTTATGGCATGCATATGTCCCTATAACAGCATAACAAATGCAACAACCAGCCATTTTTTTAATTTGAAACATACGGTATGACAAAAAAAAAACAAATAAGCCTGAGAGAAATTACATTAAATACCCAATCTCCTTGCATGCAGTATGTCCACTTCGAACAAAAGAAAGATAAATGATTTCTTAAAGATTAAACTTAGAATTTTTAAAGGAACATACGTGAAAGATTTTCCTTTGAAAAATATAGGAGGAGCAACCGCAGCTACTATGCAGAAGCCAATGTGGACCTGCAGCAGAAGAGAAATTAGGTGTCTTTTGATCCTTAAATTAAACAGAAGAATTGAGTAAGGAATGTAAGAAGTTTACCATATAAAACATGAAAAACCATCCAAAGTTCATGGCACTGTCTTTCCTGCAAGAGAAATAAAAGAGAGACTTCAAACATACTCAGCACAGGCTTGAAAATATGAGTGTTTTTTTTTTTTTTGTTTTTTCACTTGGTTCCTTTTGCATTGGTAAATGGGCAGATCCATGGCATAAACACTATTTTTCAGAAGATCAGACTATCCAAGTTCTTCCAAGAGAGATATACACCTTACAGTCATAGATATGCATTTCTATTAAAACTCCTCCATATATCCATTAAGTATTTGCACCCATCTAATCAGATTAGTGGTGGAGAACCTACAGCTAAACAGGCCCCACATATATTGTTAAAAACATGAACTAAGTACTTTGATCAGCTAATGAAAATCACACCCTAAGTTATAAAATAAACCAAATGTAAATCGTATCAAAAATAAAAACAAATACTATAAATGAAGCCCCCAAACTAGTTATGGTGTCTATCCCCAAAAGGGCCTATATTAATAAATCCAATGCATTTATGATGTTGTACAGATAACAATTACTGACATAAATGCGAAGCTAAGTAAAGCACCGGTTGGGGTTGAGTTCCATTAACCTTGTAACGGAGCCATCAGAGGCAGCGGTGAATGCAACAGATTCGTTCTGGAAACAACAATCGAGAAGCGCGGCTTCAGACGGAGCTTCGAACCTAAGTGCAGAACCATCCACATCGTACAACCGAATACTCTGCGTAGAGAGATCACTAGTTACTTCAAAAGCGAACAAAACAGAATTAGAAGCCCCAAAATTTAGCGTAAATAATGAAATCAAAACAAAAATAAAACTCACGGAGTCCCAAGAAGAAATAAGGAGATTGTTAGACTGTGGAGCGAACCGGATTCTGAAAATATCACAGCCACTGTTGACACACACACAACCAACCAAACACATAAGCAATCCAGTAACCTATTTGGCCAACAATAGAGACCAAATCAAAACTCTAACAACATCACACCCGAACTCCAATCGGTTAACATCAACCCCAAATCTACCAATCTAAAACAATTGGAAATCATCCAACAACAAACCCATAGACCCACTACTCAATCGGTTGCTACAAGAACCCAAAGAGAAAGACTCATTCGGCTACCACAAATCCAACTCCAATCCAATCAGGATTGAAGGACACAACCCAAGGTCACCGAGAACCAACACAAATTTCTGCCCCTAATACCCATTAGAATTTTCAACTAAAACCCCTAAGCAATTCGGTCACAAACTTAACCAACCCAAAAATCACCTACACAGAAAACCCATACCAAAGCCCCAATCGGGAACTTCTAAATCAAAGATTTAAGCTCATAAATTCCAACAACCAACCAGATTTAAGCTCATAAATCTCAACGGGTATAAAGAAATCACAAGACCTGATTTTTGTGGTTTTTCCCCATGGCCGAACTCTCCGTTTTTCTTCTCCTTCTCCTTCTTCCGCGTAATCTTTCTCTCAGGTCTGTGTCGTCTCTTCATCTCGGGCTCTCTCTCCAACTCTCTGTCTCTCCTTCTCTCAATCCGTTCTCTCTATTAGTCTGGTCTGGGCTGATCTCTCTCTCAGTCTTGATCTCTCTCCCGATCTGTTCTCCCTCTCGGTAGTTCTCCCTAATTCTTTCCATCTATCTCGGTCTCGGTCTCTCTCTAATCTCTCTCTCGGTTGGGACGAAAAGAAAAGAAGAACAAGAAAGAGGAAAGAAAGGGAGGGGAGAAATAGGTCTTCCAATACGTACGTACCTAGCCTGCATGCATGGGGTGTATTGGGTTTTTTTTTTTTTTTTTTTTTTTTTTTTTTTTTTTTATATATTAACTAATTCGATCTAACATGTGCCCTAATTAAGTTCCTTTATATATTATTTTTGGATTGATTTAGCTTGTAATTTATTTGAAGTTAACACTTATTTGTTTTTTTAATGTACCAATTAATTAATTCTTGAATCCTATGGATTTTGGGCATGCAGGTGACTCATTTCTAATGATATAATTATAAGTTGTTGAATCATACAGCAAATTAACACTACAAGAAATTTGATTATCAACGGCCACATTATTAGCGGCCACTTTTAAAAGTACTATTAGCGGCCAAACATAATTGGCCGCTAATAGTCGCCGTTATTTGTAAACTATTAGCGACCACCTAATTGTGGCCGCTAATAACTTGGCAGGGAGTTGCGGAAAATTCCAGGAAACTATTATATAGCCGCTAATAATCCATTATTAGCAGTTACTTTTTTTGCCGCTAATAGTTTTATTATTAGTTTCCCGCAACTCCCCCTACCAAGTTATTAGCGGCCACTTTTTTATATGGCCGCTAATAATATTTTTACTTTTTTTTTTCTTTTTTTTCTTTTTTTATGTTTTCAAAATTTTCATTTTTTTTGTTTTTATTTTAAATATATATTTTTCATTCTTAATTTTTTTTTTGTTTTTCTTTAATTTTTTTAATTTGTTTGTAAAAAATATTTAAAAAAAGTTTTGGTTTTTTAAAAATAATAAAAAGAAAAGTTTTTTTTTTTTAAAAAAAAAAAAAAAAAAAAAAATCATTTTCATTAGGTAACCACTAATAATATTTTTACTTTTTTTTTTTTTTTTTTTTTTTTTTTTATGTTTTCCAAATTTCCAATTTTTATTTAAAAAAAAAAATCATTTTCATTAGTAACCACTAATAATAAAACTATTAGCGGCTTACTAATAATAAAACTATTAGCGGCCAAAAAAGTGGCCGCTAATAATATTTTTATTTTTTTCTTTTTTCTTTTTTTTTTTTTAATTTATTTTACGTTTTCAAAATTTCCAGTTTTTATTTTTTTAAAAAAAAAATCATTTTCATTAGTAACCACTAATAATAAAACTATTAGCGGCCACTTTTTTATGTGGCCGCTAATAATATTTTTACTTTTTTCTTTTTTCGTTTTTTTTTTTTTTTAATGTTTTCAAAATTTCCAGTTTTTTTTTAAAAAAATATATATATTTTTCATTTTTAATTTTTTTTTTGTTTTTCTTTAATTTTTTTAATTTGTTTGTAAAAACTAATTTTGTTTTTCGAGATTTTTTTTTTTTTTTAAATAAATAAAAAAAAGTTAAGTTTTGGTTTTTCTTTAAAAAAAAAAAAAATTCGTTCTTTTTTCTTCTTTTTTTTTTTTAAAAAAAAAATTAATAGAAAACTAGTTTTTTATTTTTATTTTTTAAAAAATTGTTTTTATAATGAATGCATTATGGTCAATCAGATGGTTTATCAATCATATTAATCGATCAAACCTTCATTGTGTGAAGTCTGATCAGTCGACCTCTATCACGATCGATCAAATGATCTATCGATCATATTGGTTTATCAAGATCGATCGAATAATCTATCGATCATATTGATCGATCACGATCGATCGGATGATTTATTGGTCATATTTATTTATCAGGATCGATCGGATGATCTATCGGTCCTATCGATAAATCACGATCGATCGGATGATCGATCGCACGTTAGATCGAACCTATAACTGTATCAAGTTTGATTGATCGGATGTTCCTGTCACAATAGATCGGACCGATGCACTAGGATGAATTAGATATTTGATCAAACCTTCACTTGTGTCAAGTTTGATCGATCATTTGATCTTATTACGATCGATTAGACATCCAATTGTAGGTGTTTTTGTAATGGGAGGAGGAAGAAAAAAAATAAAAATAAATGAAAGAATTAGTGATGTTTTACATTTGACACATCACTAATTAGTGACAGATATTATATTGATCATATGACCCATTCTGTCATGATCGATTGGACTAGTACTTATTAGGATCAATCGCACGTTAGATCGAACATTCACTATGTCAAGTACGATTGATTGAACTCTATCACGATCGATCGGACTAATTAATGCACTATGATCGATCGGATGGTCTATCGATTATGTTGATCCATCACAATCGATCGGATGATTTATTGTTCCTATTGATCTATCACGATCGATCGGATAGGATCGATACTATCACGATCGATTGGATCGATACTATCAAGATCGATTGGATGATCTATCGATCCTACGGATCGATCACGATCGATGGGATCGATCCCATTAATTGATCATGATCAATCAGATAGGAGCGATACTATAATGATCGATCGGATGATCTAACGATCCTCGATCGATCGGATAGGATCGATACTATAACGATCGATCGGATGGTCTAACAATCCTATCGATTGATCAGATTATCTATCGATCCTATTGATCTATCACGATCGATCGGATATGATCGATACTATCACGATCGATTGGATGATCTAACGATCTTATTGATCGATCGGATGATCCAACGATCCTATTGATCAATCACAATCGATCAGATGATTTATCGATCCTATTGATCTATCACGATCGATCAGATGATCTATCGATCATATTGATCGATTACGATCGATCGGATGATCTATCAATCATATTGATCTTTCACGACCGATCGGATGATCTAACAATCCTATTTATCGATCACGATCGATCGGATTATCTATCGATCCTATTGATCTATCACGATCGATTGGATAGGATCGATACTATCACGATCGATCAGATAAGATCGATACTATCACGATAGATCAAATGATCTATCAATCCTATTGTTCGATCACGATCGATTGGATGATCTATCGATCCTATGGATCGATCACAATCGATCTGATGATTTATCGATCCTATGGATCGATTACGATCGATCGGATGATTTATCGATCCTATGGATCGATCACGATTGATCGGATGATCTAACGATCTTATTGATCGATCACGATCGATCGGATAATCTATCGATCCTATTGATCTATCACTTTCGATGGGATGATCTATCGATACTATTGATCGATACAATCACGATCGATCGAATGATCTATTAATCCTAATGATCGATCACGATCGATCGGATGATCTATCGATCATATGGATCGATCACGATCAATCGGATGACTTATCCATCCTATGGATCGATCACGATCGATCGGATGATCTATCGATCCATAGGATCGATCACGGTCGATCGGATGATCTATCGATCCTATCGATCGATCACGATCAATCGGATGATCTATCGATCTTATCGATCGATCACGATAGATCGGATGATCTATCGATCCTATTGCTCTATCACGATTGATCGGATGATCTATCGATCGTAGTGGAGTAGTCTGATCGATCGGATGATCTATCGATCCTATCGATCTATCACGATTGATTGGATGATCTATCGATCTTATCGATCAATCACGATAGATCGGATGATCTATCGATCCTATTGCTCTATCACGATCGATCGGATGATCTATCGATCCTAGTGGAGTAGTCTGATCGATCAGATGATTTATTGATCCTATTGATCGATCACGATAGATCGGATGATCTATCGATCCTATTGCTCTATCACGATCGATCAGATGATCTATCAATCCTAGTGGAGTAGTCTGATCGATCGTGATAAAACAATAGGATCAATAGACCATCTGATCAATCATAATGCATTAATTAGTTCGATCGAATGTCCAATCAATCTTAATAAGTACGAGTCAACTAACAATTGTGGTACTTTCTGTACTGAGGCATCGGTCCGATCTATTGTGACATGAATGTCCGATCAATCAAACTTGACACAGTTATCAGTTCGATTTAACATGTGGTCGATCATGACATGATCGATTGAATCATCCAATCGATCTTGGTGTATTACTCTGGTCAAAAAAAAAAAAATTTCGAAAAAAAAAAAAAAAACTAAAAAAACCAAAAGTTATTTTTTAAGAACAAATTTAAAACATTAAAGAAAAACGAAAAAAGATTTTTTTTTTTTTTTTTAAAAAAAAAGCTGGAAATTATGGAAACTATTTTTTTTTAAAAAAAAAAAAAAACAAAACAAACGAAAAAGAAAAACCTGTTTTCTATTAAATTAAAAAAACAAGAAAAAAAAAATGATTTTTTTTTTATTTAAAAAAAATAAACTGAAAATGAAAAAAACCAATTTTTTTGAAAAAAAAATTAAAAAAATTAAAGAATAAAGAATAAAAATTAAAAAACGAAAAAAGATGTTTTTTTTAAAAAAAAAAAAAAAAAAAAAAAAAAAAAAAAAAAAAACTGAAAATTATGAAAACAATTTAACAAAAAGGATAAAAGAAAATCCTGTTTTCTATTAAATTAAAAAAATGAAAAATAATAATTTTTTTTTTTTTTTTGTCTTTTAAAAAAAGCAAATGAAAAAAAAAACTGAAAAATTAAGAAAAGTAAACAAATATACTCATGAATGAGCTTGGGGGGGGGGGGGGGGGGCTAGGCGGGACACGAAAGTTTCGTGTCCTGCGCGCGCCATATCCCAAGACTCAGAAACTTTTGATTTTATTTATTTTGATTTACTTAATTTTTGTTTCTTTCTAGAAGTCTCCCTATATCTCCTTTCTATCTCTTTCTCTCATTTTTTTTTTTTGTGGACAAAACCTCTCTCTCAGCTCTCTCTCTTTCGTTACTCTCTCCCTCTCATCTCCATTCTCAAATCTCTCATCTCTCTCTCTTGCTCTATCACAGACACCGTCGGCCACCGCTCTCCGTCACCAGTAAGTCCTCTCTCTAGCTCTCTCACTCTCTCTGATCTCTTTTTCTCAGATCTAAAATCTCTTCAGCCTTCCAAGAAGCCTCAAATGGGGTTCTTCATGCTCTCACCAAAGGTCTCTTCCAGAATACTTCTTATGATTTTTTAGTTGAGTTGCGTATTTAATTTTTGTCTGACTTTGTTTTGTTTGCTAATTAATAAATATTTAATATTTATCTGTTTTTTTTTTCTTTTCTTTGTTTGGTTTGTTTTATTTTTCAGTTATGAAGGTTGCATTGTATGAGCAGAATGAGAAACCTTCTTCTGCCCTTGAGTAAGTTCATTTCTTTTATTTTATATATTTTTTTTAAGCAAATGCGTTTTTTGATCTGATTTCAAATATATGTGTGTCACTTTGTATTTGGGCATGAACTGGTGATAGAATTTTCTTCTTCTATATATAGTTGTGCGGCACTTTCTTCTTCTTCTGTTTTTTTTTTTTTTTTTTTTGGTTTTCTGGTATACCGCAAGGAGCCGGCATCACTTTCTTCTTCTTCTTTTTTTTTTTTTTTTTTTTTATTTTTTATTTTTTATGATGTATTTGTATTTAGTTTTATTTATCACTTAACATTGTTGCGAGGAGGTCTGAGAATATATATATATATATATATATATATATATATATATATATATATATATATATATATATTTATATTTATATTTATATATTTTTTTTCATTTTTTAATAGTATTAGTTGCATATAGAGATTTAATTAATGCAGTGAAAATAAATGGATCTAATTTTTTTTTTTTTTCAATTTTTTAATAGTATTTGTGGCCGCTAATAGTTAAAACAGTCAGATATTATTAGCGGCCACATGTGTGGCCGCTAATAGCGGCCACATACGTGTCGCTGCTAAATAGTCTAGTATTAGCGGCGATTTTAGACTCAGTTAACAATTATTAGTGACGGATAAAATTACTTTTAGGGGAGAAATTGGTGGCCGCTATAAAACAATTATTAGCGGCGAGCAAAAAAAGTGGCCGCTAATAGTCTTTAGCGTCAGACTATTAGTGGCCACTCTTTAGCGGCCAAATTTGGCCGCTATTTATTAATAGCGGCCAAAATAACATCATTAGCGGCCAAATTTGTTGGCCGCTAATGATCAAATTTTTTGTAGTGATATAAGTGCGGAAACAAGGGAGAGATATACCCACGTGCATTCTGCCTCACTCAATCTCAGGTGGTGAAATTGGAAAAGCATAGCAGCTGTGATGGCTATAAATAGGGCAGGATACCTATTGCAGCAGCACAAGCCAACTTCTTTGTTCTTCCCAGAAGAGGCTAAATTTAAGAGTTCCTAAATTCTAACCTCTCGCACTTTGTTTAATACGCAACCCTATGGCTGCCAATACGATAATTCATTGAGTGAGATAGTGTAGATAGTGTAGATAAAAGTGATCTGAATAATTTATTGAGTAAAACATTTAAATAGACTTCAACTAAGAAACAAACGACCCTACAAACAAGCACCCACTTGACCACAACTAATAACAACATGAACCATTATGTAACTAGGACTTCTAAACTAAAGGACTCAACGTGTAGTAGGAGAAACTAAGAAAATAATAATGCTCAATAAATGACTCACATAACTAGCTAAGAAATAAGAACATTAACACACTACTCACATAACAAGTTAATAAATAGGAACACTAACTTTTACATTATTTCTATCACTCCCCCTTAATGCAGAAAGTTTACAACTCCTAACATGTCTCTAAAACGAATGAATTTATCCGAAGGAACGGGCTTTGTGAATATATCTGCAAGCTGATCATTGGTATCACAGTAGGACATCTTGATGCTTCCTTTGTCAACCAATTCTCTAATAAAATGATGTATTGTCTCTATATGTCTTTTGCGGCTGTAAGACAACGGGTCTTTGTCATTGCATTGGTAGTCACAATTGATAATTGTAGCTTCCTGCTGATGTTGCTTCATGTCTTCCAAAATTCTTCTTAGCGAAATAGCTTGACAAGCTGTTGAAGTAATTACAGCAATATACACAGCTTCAAAAGATGACATTGCAGTAGATGGTTGCTTCTTTGAGCTCCAAGCAATTACTATTGAACCAAGGTTGTGCTTCTACGATCATCCAATGAACCTGCCCATCAAATTTCGGTCCTTCGCTTTCAGAAACTCCTTCAAGTGCTTCTCTTGGGCACTGCACCTCACTAACATATGCTGGATCTCCACAACCTTCGATTAAATCCCCTCCTCAAATCCTCAAACTCTTTGAAGAGCCTCGCCAAGCGATTTGATGACTAAACATCAGGAAAAACCCGGCAATAAAACACACACAAAAAAAAAAAAAAAACAAAACAAACAGAAGCTAGACAGCCAAACAAAAGCAGAAAAATCAAAGGACTAACCTTGAAGTGGTCGTGGATGAGCATGTCCACTAAACATTAGGCCGAAACTCTCCCGAGCCCCTTCATGTAATCCACCAAAAGAAGGTTGGTAAGGGCTTCAAGAGGATTCGCTTGAAGATCGTCTCCGAGAGACCTAAGCAGAGGCGTTCTTCAACTAGAGGGCTTAATCATCGGAGGACCTCTATAGACCGCAATTGTACTCCCAGGAGCCCTAGATGAAGGAGGAACTCTCAGAGAACTTACCAGGGGCTCAAGAGGAATACCGCTCCCGGATGTAGAGAGATCGGGGAGGCGAGACACTATTGTCGGCGTGGCATTGTCAAAAGTCTCCCCTGTTACCAAAGGAGTGACTGAAGGGTTAGAATCCTCCAGCTTAGAGAAGCTTGGCCGGGGAAAAGAAGAAAGGGTCCCCGAGAGGAGGTCAGCGAGTTGCCCCTCCCGGGAGCTTGGGCCTTTTAGAAGATTCGCCAACCTTGGCCTTTGCCTTGTTCGCCTTACGTTTCTCGACGGGACAAGGTCGAACTTTGGGCAGGACTACTACCCATTTCCCTCCATCAAGCCGAGACCCTGGCGTATCCCCCGAAACATGGCCACCCGAGTTTGAGCCAGAGGAGATGTTCATAAGGTCGTCGCCCGGATGATGTGACTCAGCAAACCCCCCAACGACATCCTCTGGCAAGAGAGAAGGTTCCACCATCCAAGCGAATGAGGACAAGTCATCAGAGGAGGAGGAGTAGCTTCGAGGGACTTGGGCAGTGTCTTGTTCACACCTTGGACTTTCCTCTTCGCCCAGACCTTTTCCCTCAAGGTTTTCTTCGCAGGAGATGCCTCGGGAACCAGCGGCTGTGAAGGCCCAGCGGCTTTGGCTTTCTTCTTATTCTGCCTTCGCTTCAGCTTGACATTGCCCTCAAAAATCTCGTAGCCGAACATCTTTTGTACAACAGCATCATTGACAATGATGTCGTAGTTCATCTTTGAGGAGTTCTCTACGAGCCAAGAGAACTTGAGGGGCCACTTAATGCCCTTCTTCTGTGCGCGGGTCAAGTCGGGGAAATAGTTCCCTTGCTAGAAGATATGCGAAGAATCAACAAAAAGAAATATATGTAAATCTAACACTAAGAAGTAGTGAAATGCTTACAATCTTTCTTCAGTGTGCCCTACTCCCAGGCACCCTTTGATCTTTAAGCAATCCTTCGGGGAGATTTGACTCTCAGGTGCTCGAGACATAGAAGAAATCTGCAAACCAGTTCTTTTTGTTGGAGTAGAGCTAATTCATCATGATGAACTGAAGCTTCGCTCGGACAGTGAAGGCCATGACCCCCGTCTTAGAGTATATTGGCCGATAGATAGTGAAAAACTCCGAGATAGACATTTGATGGCCGGGGTTTATCTCCGGCCATATCATATACGAGGTGAGAAAAGTCTTTACCCATTAAGCATTATCTAGAAAGAGGAAATCTCGTAGTTCATCTTCGAGATTGCCTCCTGTACAGCAGCATCATTGACAATGACGTCGTAGTTCATTTTTGAGGCGTTCTCTGCGAGCCGGGAGAACTTGAGGGGCCACTTAATGCGCTTCTTCTGTGCGCGGGTCAAGTCGGGGAAACAGTTCCCTTGCTAGAAGATATGCGAAGAATCAATAAAAAGAAATATATGTAAATCTCGCATTAAGAAATAGTGAAATACTTACAATCTTTCTTCAGTTTGCCCCACTCCCGAGGCACCCTTTGATCCTTGGGCAATCCTTCAGGGAGATTTGACTCTCAGGAGCTTGAGATGTAGAAGAACTGTGCAAACTAGTTCTTTTTGTTAGAGTAGAGCTGATTCATCATGTTAGTTTTTGTGTTGGCTGCATTCTGTTGGACAAAATCACTTCTATGTAATGTTGCTGCTTTCACAGGGATGCTGCTTTATCCAGAGTCTACTCTTTAACTATGTTCTTCGAGAAGATTCTGTAAAGTTTTCAAGGATTTATTTCGGTTCCTTGTCAGCCGTCCGGACGACGTGGTATTCCGCCCGGACGCTCATCAGTCATCAACATCCATCCGGACGACGAGATCTTTCCGTCCGGACGCCTATCAGTGTCTAGAAGCTTCGAACAGTTCAAGGTTGCATCCGTCCGGACGTAATGGCAAATCGTCCTGACGCTCTTCAGAGTTTGAAAAGATCCCAGTGTTCCAGTGCATCCGTCCGGACGACATGGTTATACCATCCGGACGCCATTCAGTGTTTGACAAATATTAGGGTTTCTGCCTCAAGACACATTTATGGGAAGACGGCTGCTACCGTCCGGACGATGTGTGATCCTATCCGGACGATGTTCTCTATAAGGCAAGAACGTGCAGACCAAGATACCAAGTTCAACCGTCCGGACGTCAGCCTTCATGGTCCAGACGATCAAGCTTCATATATGGAAATTGCGTGCACCAGTTCAATCGTCCGAACGACCATCCTCCTGGTCCGGACGCTCCAAGCCTTATTATGGTAATTACGTGCAGCCAAAGTGCAACCTTCCGAACGCTAGGGCAACACCGCCCGGACGCAGCCTTGTTATGGAAGCTTTCAGTGCTATCTTGGAGAGGCGGTTGCAGTTGACCGTCCGGACGCTCGGTCATTCCGTCTGGACACCCTCAGGTATTTTGGTCATAACATTTTACTCAAATATCGGATTGGGACGAAATCAGCGTCGTTGGAAAGCTAAGAAAAAGTTATATAATTTGAGCATCCGGATAGACCCCATCCGGACAGAAATATTTGCCCGTTTGGACGGCCCTGCAGAAAATTTCATAATTACTTTTCGGACAAGAAAAACTTAGCCTGTCCGGACAGCCCTGGCTCTCGTCCGGACGCGCGTGCCTCAGACTCCGTTTTTGACTTGATTTTGGGTTTCCAAAGCCTATAAATAAGAGGCTTGAGGCATGCTTTCAACATAGAATTCGGTAGTGAATTTTCTACAGCTTGGAGAGGGTGTTTAGGGAGATGTTGAAGATCTGCTAGCTCTCTAGTTTTGCCAGTGTGTGATTTGATCAGCTGTGAAGTCTATCTTAGGGGTTGGCCCTAAGGTAAAGGATTCCATTGAAGACCCCTTTAGGTAAGAGACTTGGTTGGGAAGCGTTTGTGTTGGGTTACACGTTAGAGAGTATGGTACGACCACTGCATCGGGTATATGTGAGTGTTACTATCTTGTATCTAGCTTTGTCTTCTGAATAGTGGATATCCTGGGTTTGGTTGCCCCGGAGTGATTTTTCTCTTAATAGAGTTTCTACTTCGTCAACAAAATATTTGTCTCCTTTAATTCCGCATTTAATATTTTGTTGCACACTGTTCACACACACTTGTTAAAATTAGAAGTCCAATAATTTTTCAATTGGTATCAGAGTAGGTACACTCTGTTTAGGATTTATTTCATGAGTGTGATCCTCATCTCTTTGTGACTTTTATTTTTTGATTACACCTTTTATCATGAATTCTTCTCAGTTATCTAATGAGGATTCTGATATTAAAATCTTTAAGGTTTTTAATAAATTGAAGAATGCTCAACATTCTAAAATTTCACATAAAGAGCTTAAAAATGTGAAGCAAGAAAAAGAGTCATTAATTATGAAATTGTCTGAATCACATGCTTTGATTGACTCTTTGAGATCTGAAAATATCATGCTATTTGACATTATTAATAAACTTGAGAATAAATTAAAAGAATCTGAAGATCTCTTGAAAAAAATTCTCTAGTCATAATTTGAAGAGCATGCTTTGTATTCATTCAGATGTTTCTAACAAGCCTGGTTTAATTGTTGATGATTTGAGTACTTCTACTTCACATGTTTCTGATTCTGAATTAGATTTCACTATTATTAAGCCTGTGATAGTAGACACTGCTTGCTTGGATAATTCTTGCTTGAATAATTGTGTGATGCCCAAGCCCAAGGAATCAGGAACACAAGGTAAGTTTGTTCCTACTTATCATAATTGTGGAAAAATTGGTCATATTAAGCCAAATTGTTATTTGTTGAAATCCCACAAGCCTTGGATTAAGCAGGATGCTATGAGGAAAAGTGAAGTTGATGATTCTTCCTCATCAAAATATGTCTCTCCGCATAGGAGACATATAAAAGGTAAGGGCATTGTTATTTGTAAGAATGCTAACCATAATTTTGCAGAGAATGTCCAGAAGCATTCAAACAAAAGAAGCTTGCCCACCTGTCATCACTACGGAATCACCGGTCACATCCGATCCAAATGTCCACAGCTCCAAAAGTTGAAGGTTCAGAGGAAGCTGCCAACAAGAGCTACATCAGGCACTCTACCTCCTACGACACTTCAGGCTTCACGGCATCAGCAGCAGTTTGTTCTTGTCTATCAGAGTGGCAAATCAAAGAAAAACAAACCAAGACGCTACAAGAGAAAGCCGCAGAAGCCCAATGGCAGCCATGGCTATGAAGGGTTGCTGAGCCTAATACAAGGTATGCTATGGAGTATGGCCAACATGGACATGACCCTCAAACCATCTCTACGGGTGAAACAGATATGAGTCAAGAAGGATGAGACCATTCACCCCATGAGGGGGAATGAACGCACTTAGTAGGAGAAGGTGTTCATGCCTAGGATTCCTTTCCTAATCCTAAGGCATCAGATTTGATTGCTTGCACTTTTACTTGTTATATTTGTGTGCTTACTATGCAATCTAGGAACCAGTTTGTTGTGCCCCCTGTTTCTCTTGAGAGGACTTTCCAGGTACTTTTTGGGGAAGACAGAAAAAGCAGGTCGAGCGACTGTTTTTCTGTATTGGCATCATCAGGTTTGATCTTGCCTTGCATATGATGTCATTTCCATATTGCATTTTTTTTAATAAAAAAAAAATATGGGGAGAATTTGCAAGATATTTTTTTCTTTTGGCATATCAAATAATTGCATGTATTTTCTCCTGATATCTCAATTCTTTGGGTATTAATTTACTTTGCTTAGATATAATTGAGAGTTTCCTGACTATAATTTGCCAAGTGTTTTCCTGTATATGCAAAAATTGGATATCTTCTTTTCTCATGCTATGAAAAATATGCACTATCCATGACTCCCCTAAAGGTACATCTTTCCTTCTATGACTTTTTGTTTCTAGAAATTCTGGATAAGAGATGAGGTTTTTGATAAGATAGTCAAATTGACTACATGCTAGTTGAACCTAGAACCTAAAAACTCTGGCATTCCCTTTAGATTGCAGCACCATAAGAATCAAGCAGTAAATCATATGAATTATGCACTTTAAATTGTATATTCACTGCTTATGTGCTGAATTTGCTATATGCCTTGCCTTCTACGTGCAAGTAAAATTTTTACTTTGTCCTTCATGGTACAAGTAAAACAATTAGGTGCTGCATCTCAGGGGGAGTGTATCAGATGAGGGTGGCTAGGCCCTAGTAAGTTTTAAGGTTTGACTTTTGGCTAATCTGTCACAGATTTTCTCTCTTGTCTAGAAAATCTGGCTGCTCTTTGTCATTTCTATGATAGTCATACCTTGTGGGTTAAGTCTTCACACACACACACACACACACACACATTGCATGAGTTGAGCTGTCTATTTGAATTTTCTATGTCCAGAAAAATGTTTGTGCTGATTGAACTCTCAACTCTCTTTTATATCTCTGCTTAGTTTTGAGATGCTCCCTGATTGTGTTATCAGTGGATTATACATGCGTGTTCTGATACTGACTTGAGAAAAATTAAAATTCTGTAAATTTTTCTTCAGTCTTCTGTTTTTCAGTGTGAAGCATCCAGACGGACCTATTCTTACGTCCGGACAAGCGCAGTCTTACCATATGCTGACCTAGCAGTTGCCATCCGAATGGTTAAGTGACACATCCGGACAGGATCTCTACAGGTTTAAGACTTGCGTCTCTTTCTCTGCCATACACACATCTTTGCATTTTTATTGATTTATCATGGCATCTTGTGTGTTTTTCTCGTGGATTTCTACCGAGATTTTGGCATTTTTTGCACATCTCTTTTCATCCCATGATCTTCATTGTGTCTTCCGTTATTCTTTTAAGTCTTTGTGCTTTTAGAATATTGGAATATTTATTAGGATATTTTCTTGAGATAGTGTGCATGAAAATCTTTCTCTGTCTGTGTGTTGGGCTGATCTTGATATATTTATGCCTTATGAGTAGCTGTATTGCTTATATTTCTCTTTGGCATCCATTTGACAGTCGTCTTAAATACCACATTATTTTTGGAACTAATAGGATTTAATGGTATTTTTGGAAGTATTTCTGGTTGCTTTTGATTCAGGAATATGACATCCAGCGGCTCCCAGCACAATGTTTGACAGATGGATCCTTTGGAAAACTGATTGTTGTTGAAGTTGGATGTTCAAAATCCAAAGGTCTCAGGATTAAGATGAGCTTTTCCCCCTAGCTCATGCAGAGCATTCCGTAGCATTCCCTTAGATTTGCATCAGTTTGAGGTTCAATGGTGACTTTCCTCAGTTATCTTGCAAACCAGTTGCTTAGAGGATGTCAATCTGCGAATAACCAGTTTCAGGCTTTGTAAAATCAAGAGATTGAAGGATTTTTCAGTTCGTGGTTCCAAGCTTCCTAAGCTAGAAGCCGAAGTAGTACAAATCCAGCTTTTACGGATTTCGCTCCGTTACTTGATTTCAGTGGATCAGCAGGATTTGGTACTTGGAGGATTTCTGTTCCTCTCTTTTGAGCCACTTGCAGACTTTTCTCTATTTTCCTATTGTTTTGGATTTTAGAAAGTTTTTTGTTTATGGATATTATTACTTTGTTTACCCTTGTACTTTTGAGACTTTGAGAGAGAGTAATTGTTGTGTGGTTTTTCTCATTACTCTGTTTTACCCTTTGTCCTTTTGCGACAAAAAGGGGGAGTAATTTTTGATTTGGACTGGGATTGTATTTTTAACCGGTCAAGTGATTTTTGTCCCAGAATGGCCAAAGGGAGAGTTTGTTAGTTTTTGTGTTGGTTGCATTCTGTTGGACAAAATCACTTCTATGTAATATTGCTGTTTTCACAGGGATGCAACTTTATCCAAAGTCTACTCTTCAGTTATGTTCTTCGAGAAGATTCTGTGAAAAGTCGTAATAATTGCCCCATCAAAAAAAGTTATCGACGACGACCAATGTTGTTGTTGATAATATCAAAGGTAATTATATGTAACGTAAAAACCTAAACCGACATATTGGCAAGATTGAAAGGTCGATCGATCTCAAGAGAAAACCATGCAGAAGAAAAAGTTAAACAAAATGGAAGCTAGAAACATTAATATAATTAGTACCAGTGGGTCATCAGCGGCAGGAAGTACTGAACGCAGAGTGGAGAACAAAACATTAATCCTTCTACGACGAGTACGCTCCCTAGCATTGTGGCAAAGCTTCTGGACCGTCATGGGGTTGCTGTTGATTGAGGTGGATGGCGTGAAGACGCTCATCAGTCAGCAACATCCGTCTGGACGACGAGATCTTTCCGTCCGGATGCCCATCAGTGTCTAGAAGCTTCGAACAGTTCAAGGTTGCATCCGTCCGGACGTAATGGCAAATTGTTCAGACGCTCTTCAGAGTTCGAGAAGATCCCAGTGTTCTAGTGCATCCGTCCGAACGACGTGGTTATACAGTCCGGACGTCATTCAGTGTTTGACAAGTATTAGGGTTTCTGCCTCAAGACACATTTATGGGAAGACGGCTGCTACCGTCTGGATGATGTTCTCTGTAAGGAAAGAACGTGCATACCAAGATACCAAGTTCAACCGTCCGGACGTCAGCCTTCATGGTCCGGACAATCAAGCTTCATATATGGAAATTGCGTGCACCAGTTCAACCGTTTGGACGACCATCCTCCTGGTCTGGACGCTTCAAGCCTTATTATGGTAATTACGTGCAGCCGAAGTGCAACCGTCCGGATGCTAGGGCAACACCGTCCAGACGCGGCCTTGTTATGGAAGCTTTCAGAGCTATCTTGGAGAGGAGGTTGCAATTGACCGTCCGGACACTCGGTTAAACCTTCCCGACACCCTCGGGTATTTTGGTCATAACGTTTTACTCAAATATCGGATTGGGATGAAATCGGCGTCGTTGGAAAGCTAAGAAAAAGTTATATAATTTGAGTTACCAGACGGCCATTAATATCGTCTGGATAGAAAATATTTGCCCGTCCGGACGGCCCTGCAAAAAAATTCCAGAATTACTTTCCGGACAAGAAAAACTTGGCCCGTCCGGACGGACCTGGCTCTCGTCCGGACGCGCATGCCTCAAACTCCGTTTTTGACTTGATTTTGGGTTTCCAAAGCCTATAAATAAGAGGCTTGAGGCATGCTTTCAACATAGAATTCGGTGGTGAATTCTCTACAGCTTAGAGAGGGTGTTTAGGGAGATGTTGAAGATCTGCTAGCTCTCTAGCTTTGCCAGTGTGTGATTTGATCAGCTGTGAAGTCTATCTTAGGGGTTGGCCCTGAGGTAAATGATTCAATTGAAGACCCTTTCAGGGAGAAGACCTGGTTGGGAAGCGTTCGTGTTGGGTTACACGTTAGAGAGCAAGGTACGACCACTGCATCGGGTATATGTGAGTGTTACTATCTTGTATCTAGCTTTTTCTTTTGAATAGTGGATATCCTGGGTTTGGCTGCCCCGGAGTGGTTTTTCTCTTAATAGAGTTTCCACTTCATCAACAAAATATTTATCTCCTTTAATTCTGCATTTAATATTTTGTTGCACACTGTTCACACACACTTGTTAAAATTAGAAATCCAATAATTTTTCACATCATGATGAACTAAAGCTTCGCTCAAACGGTGAAGGCCATGACCCCCGTCTTAAAGTATACTGGCCGGTAGATAGCGAAAAACTTCGAGATAGACATTTGATGCCCGGGCTTTATCTCCTGCCATATCATATACTAGGGAAGAAAGAGTCTCTACCCATTAGGCATTATCTAGAACGAGGACAACTGGAGGGAACACAGCAACTCTCGGGGGATTGGTTGAAGAGGGAAGCAAAGACTAGCTAAAAGCATCCGTTTGTGAAAACAGATGTCCCCGAAGCTGGGTTCCGGAAAGACGTTATGTTCAGTCCCGGGAAAGTGAAAGCGTACGGACAATGGGATACTGAAATTGTGCTGAAGGAAGAACTTGTCTGCCACCGTGTAGATGGAGCGTAACCCATAGGCGTACTCCATGTCGGAAGGAATGTCTCCGGCGACTGTGATCTCGTTCGTAGCTGAGGCTTCCCCATCTTGAATAACCCCCGTGGGTTGGTCCTCGCCACGGAAGGCAGGACTAGAGGCGGGGTTATCTTCCTCGAAGAGATCGTTGCCAGAAAAAGAAGAGCTGCCGGAGGACAACAATTTTTTCCAGTAAGAGAATCTTGGATTGCAGAGCGTGAGAGAAAGGTGAGGAAATTTTCAAAGGCAACAAACACAAACGAAGGAGTGGTGAGTCAAGAAAGAAAGGGGGTATTTATACTAAAAATCCCCAGGACACATGGCGATAATACGACGGCTGTCACCAGCGGGTAATCATTAAATACAGTGTACAAAACCCCGGACTGTAGCATCTCGGGAAGTGTAGCGGTCAAAATGTGAGGGGGGTGGAGTGACGCTTGAGGTACGGAGATAGCTCATCATGAGGGATCCGTTAAATCCCCGAGACAAGTGGTAGTATTACGATGGGTGACAACAGGTAATCATTAAATATATCGGGCAAAGCCCCAGACAGTCGCATCCCTGGAAAGGCAACAATCGAGGTGTCAGGGGAGTGGAACAACGTTTGAAGTACGGAGACAACTCATCTTGAGAAATCCATTAAATACCTACGGCTAAACCATCAGATTATGGATGAGTGTCCCGGGTGACGCTGCAGACATGGAATCTCAAGGGTTTACAGCTAGCGGGACTTCAAAGCAATGGCACGCAAGCACAATAACGATACATTGTAGGAGGAAGCAAAAAAACCATTCGAAACCCCAGGAAAAATCGAGGCTCAAGTTATGAAATGACAAAATTCCCATTATTTGAACTCTAAGCTCGAATAAGAGAATTAATAGGTAACTGTTGGGAATAATCATATTTGGCCCGGTTCATTTCGGGAATGACAAGCCTTTGAGTCCACATTGCGATCGCGGGCCCATGGCCCATCAGATATGAACCCGCGAGTATGAATACCTAATAGCCTCGGGAAGGTATTGTGCTGGGACCGGCACAACGGATAGGGGATTCGCTATACGCGATCCTGGATATTTCGGGTCCACCTAGTCCCTGTAAATCTGGGACTACAACTAATCCCTGATTTGTTGTCGAGAATCTCGCTTTGAGGTTGGTAAAGGAAATAATCTCGATCTAGGAGGTAAAGAATTCCGAGTCAAGGCCAGACTCTGACGGCTCTCCTAGGTCCAACAAAAAAAAAATGAACACGAAACCCTAATGCAGTGAAGGTTCTCATCATTCAAAGAGACTGAATTATTGTGCTTATACTTTTCACTAAAATACTAACTTAGGCATTGGAGTGAGGAACACCGGCCAACCCGGCATATTCTCTTGACATTATCTATTTTGTAGCAATCAGGAGACATGATGATTGAACATCAAAGGCGTGTTGTCAAGGCCATACCGAAAATGTACCAACATTGTGCTTCTTTGGTTTAGAAAATAGAAGATCAACTTAATTAGATCCAAAAACTTGTCTTGTTTAATTGGTCAAAAAATAGAAGACAACTTTCTTTCCCAAGATATTGGGTGAATAGAAATCCTAACTCTTATTTTTTGTCGGGCCCGAGTCTAGCTCACCTGTCTTCATTCCTTCAATGATATTTTCTCTCATTTCACTGAGGCTCGAGTGATAAAGGATTATGAAGGAGAAAAAATTTTAAACACATTTTTTCTTAAAAAAAAAAAAAAAAAAAGATTCCCCTTTCTTTTGGGAAAAAAATAAAATAAATTGAGAACATCCTTATTCCTTGTTAAAAGAAAAATGCCATTTTATTAGTGTTGGAGAACCGTTGAAACATTACAACGTGCCTGAGCTTCTTTTGTAGTGAATTCTGCAAATCAATTTCTTTCTACTAGAACGTATCAAACATTAAGTAAAGGAAAAATTATATTTTAGCCCCCCAAATTACCACCCGTTTTGCAACTAGCCCCACAAACTGCCAACACTCCAATTCCGGCCCTCAAACTAAAAAAAACCTTTGAAAAATTCCCAATTTGGCGAAATATCCCCACATTACCATTGTCACGTGTCATTTTTCAATTAACAAATAATATTTTTTAAAAACTAAAAAAGAAAAAGAAAAAGAAAAATGGGGTGGCTTGCGAGCCACCCCAAGGGTCCCGAGGGTGGCTTTTAGGCCACCCTAAATGGATTTTGGGGTGGCTCGAAAGCCACCCTAGGGGGTCGTCGGGGGGGGGGGGGGGGGGGGGCACGGCCACACCTAGGGGGTCGGGGGGGTGGCGCACGGCCACCCCTAGGGGCCAGGGTTTCAACCACCCCCAAACACCTTCCTTTCTATTTTTTTTTTTTAAAAAAAAAAAAAAATTTAGTTTTCAATTTTTTTTTTTATTTTTTAAATGAAAAATGACACGTGGCAGGGTAGTATGGGGATATTTCGTCAAATGGGGCATTTTTCAAAAGTTTTGGTAGTTTGGGGGGCCGAAGTCGGAGTGTTAGCAGTTTGTGGAGCTAGTTGCAAAACGGGTAGTAATTTGGGGGACTAAAATGTAATTTTTCCCTTAAAAAAAAATTGTAGGAATTCTAGAAACCAAAGTTCAAGATCAATGATATTGGTAGCTAAAAATTTGTGCCTATGTGGGCCAAACACTTTGCTTCTTTGTTTTGGTAATTCGTACTATTATCTTCTTAAAGCATTTATCGTTTTGGGGTGGCAGAATCAAATCAGGATCCTATATAATTATTTGTCCAAATTTAAGAGAACTCAGACAGGTAATTGTGAGATGCTACTTATAAAACCCACTGACCAGATAAGATAAGTGATATGCATTTTCATTTAGAACATTAACAAATTTTGACAACTTTTTAATCATATGCACTAATTTGTTCTTTTTTTCTTTACTCCAAAGAGCGATTAATCAGCTTTTTAAATTCAAAAAATTATTTTTCAAAACCCCAAATTACAGAGACCAAAAATAGATTTATCCATAGAAAAATAAGATTCTTTAAGACTTGAAGAATTATAGAAAGGATCTAAACATGGATGTTTCTTATTTATGCCTACATTCCTTGTTGGTTGACCTTGGTTTGACACGCATTTTTGGGGGGCTTTAGAAATTTTGTTTGCTCAATCTGGCTTTATTGAGTTTTAGAGATACGTTAGATTCTATTTGTTAGGTGTGTCAATTCGTGTTTACGCATTGGGTTCAGCTCGTGTTAAGGTATGGGTATGAGTCTATTTAGATCAAGCATAATCTAACTTCTTTAATTAAACATATCAGACCCTTCAACTACAATTTGTTAATTTCGTGTTGTGTTTGTGTCGGAGCCGCAAGTTGTGTCCCAAATTATCAGCACTAAATGTCAAGTGTCGGATTCTAGTCGTGTTAAGATATGTGTATAAGACTTTATAAGTCAACCATAATCTAACTCATTTAATTAAACGGGTCTAGCCCTTCAGCGCTATCCTACTAATTTTATATTGAATTTGTGTCAGATTCAAAGATCTTATCGAAAATTGATAGCTTTACCATTGATAATTTTAACAAATGGATTTATTAATAACCACAAATCGATGGCCCTAAATGTAATACCCCTTATTTTAAGATATTGAATAAAATATCTTAAAATATAATTTAAAGACCTAATAATAAAATAAAAGAATAAATATAAATATTTATGAAAATAAATAATTATTTAGAAGCATTTATAATTTTAAGTTGATAAAAATTCAAACGAATCTTAAACTTTAGAATAACGAAAGTAGGGTCAAACGAACTCCATTTTGGTCGATTTAAAAGCCAGAACACTTGTGAAAAATAGTAGCCTGATTTGGACGAAAATTGATATCTAACATTTGTTGGCCCATTTTATTTCTTTATGAACCCAACTCATAAAACCCAGCCCATATGGAATGATAGACTCAGCCCACACGTTCAGTGCCCAGCCTAGTCCACGCAAGTCACGGACCTTATGCCTGTTGTTCTTCCATTTTTCTGCATGTACAAGAGCCCAACCCAGTAGCTACAAAATTAAAATGAAAGAAAACTCAGTTAGAGGAAATTTAGAACCTAATCACTCATCCGTTGGAGATAAGAGAATCTTTTATCAATTGCAGATTTTCTTCCACCTACGATCTAGCTCATAGGACACTTGCCATTACCCCAACCATCGATCAAGAGCTACCCGGTGGAAATCCAGCCGTCCAAGCTAAGTGCAGACCCCTTTTCACGCACGTCATGCCCAGCTCACTCCCTCAGCTTATCAACAACGTGCTGCCTTCTTCACCGAACACTCAGCCATTGATCAATTCCAGCTGCAAGTGATCTCAACCCTTGAGGTAGTCTATAAATAGAGAGGTCCCTTTGTCCATTCATGCACAGCCTTCTTCTTCCCTAAACTCTTTGTGTCTCACCTATAAACTAGAAGCAGGAACTCTTCCTAAAAACTAGAAATAAGTTCTCTCAAAACTCTTTGTTTCTCTCAATTTTCCAAACCAAACTCCCCTCTATACCTCTCTCGGTTCTGTGCAAGTAAGAAGAGAAAAGGAATGTCCCTCTCTGTTTCTCTATTTCTTTCTGACGGTAGATAATAGAAGAAGAAAACAAAAGAATAGGTAAACCGTAAGCCCTCTCAAACTCTTCCTTTTAGAACTCTCCAGAATTTCCTTTGTAAGCTTTCTTCCCTTTTTGTCTCATATGCTCTTCAAGAAGAAAAAGGAGGGGAATATATATATATATGCCGAATCAGATATGTATTGTATATATATGGGCTGCATGATATACTTGTTTAAAAGTATAGTTTAAAAATGGTATATTTTGTGATATACCTTAATTATTATGATTTTCAAGTTAAAATATTCTAATGTTTTAAGTTGTGTTTTAACAGGGTATTTCAAGATGCGTATTTAAATAATAAATCATGCCGTTGTGATGCCCGAGTAAAAAGTAATATTTTACAAAAGCGTTGTTATGCCGCAAAAAAATTCTAAAAGTATTTTTAGGCATTAGTAACACTAATACTGTTATTCCACCCAAATTTTATAATAAAATTAAAATAAGAATTATTTATACTGTACCTTGTGTACTTTTAAAATATAAAATCTATTAATTATATTAATGGAGTCACTATGTCGATTTGGTACAAAACTATATATAAGCTTTTAATGCTATTGCCGTGGTAATACTCCTTTTAATTAAAGGGTATTTTAGTCCCTAATTAATAAATGTCGTAATAATGCCCACACGAAATACGTGGTATTATAATTAGGGGTGTGCAAAACCCGCAGCACCCGCCCCACCCCGCAGCACCCGCCCCACCCCGCCCCGCAGAAGACCGGATTTTCGAGATTTTTTGTGGGTTAGGATCCTAATTTGAGAAATTTATGCGGGGCACGGCGGGTTGCGGGTTTAGACTTTTAAAAAACGCGGGTCCCCGCCCCGCCCCACCCCGCACAAAGGAGGAGAAAAAAAAAAAAAAAGGGGAAAGAAAGAAACCTAGAAGGCTAGAAGAGGGAATCTCTCTCTTTCTCTTCATCTTCTTCATTTTTTCCTTTTGTTTTAAATTGTTTTGGTTCACTATTATATTTTTGCATGTTTACTAACCAATGGACTGTTATATTTTTGCATGTTTAGTTGTTTACTAACTAGTAGACTCATTTCATTGTGTGAGAAATACAATTTTTATGGTTCAATTTCATGGGATGTTAAAGTGTATACATTTTTATTGTATTGTTATTTGAAATAATCTTTTCATTTCTTTTGGAAAAGACAAGAAAATTGATGACATAGAATAGTGAAATATTATAGCTTTTTATTCTTGTCATTTATTCATTATGCTTTGTTGATGGGAGAAAATATAAATCATGTTTCTTAGAATTTTATCTTATAATTAATAGGACTTTTAGTTTAAAAGGCTAATCCATGAAAAATGTTCTTGAATGGAAATATGAATTTAATTTTTTATTTAAAAAACCAGTATTTTTTTTTTAATTTTTTATTTTTTACAAAATAAAATCAAAATTACGTAAATGCCACTCAAAATACCCGCCCCGCCCCGCAATCCCAGCCCCGCGCGAACCCTCCCCGCAGTGAACCGCCCCGCACGGTTACTCTTTAATAAGTGTGGTTTGCGGGTTGGAAATTTCCAACCCGCAAAGGTGCGGGGCGGGGCCAAAAAATGCGGAAACCCGCCCCACCCCGCCCCATGCCCACCCCTAATTATAATTAACCTATTTTATGCCGTTATAATATCTAAGCGATATTAGAAATTGGTATAAGTGATTTACAAGTCGAAAGTGATAAAATGTTAAAATAGGTTCTTAGTATTTTATACTAATATATTATCAAATGTATATAATTGTGCAGTCATTATTCCTGTGGATCTCTCTTTGTAGCAGAGAACTGTGAGTATTTCTTACTCACTGAGGGTGATGCTGAATTTCCATAATGTTGTGGTTTCTGTTTTATTTAATTGTTTGCGCATGTGGATTTTGTATATTTTGTTATTTTAATTAATGAATTTAATTATAGCAAAGTTGGGAGTGACGTCTGCCAACGGATCAGGGCGTGACGTCTGCCTGAGCCAAAAATATTAATAAAGAACAGAGTAGGGAGTGACGTCTGCCTACGGACCAGGGAGTGACGTCTGCCTGTACCAAAAAGATAATAATTATTAGAGGAGTGACATCTCCTTAGATAAATTGTTAGAGGAGTGACGTCTCCTATCATTCGCTAAACGGGAGTGACGTCTCCTATAATACATTAGATAGAAGTTACGTCTCCTAAGATTCTAATAATTGGAGTAACGTCTCCTTGATTCTATTTGTTATAGTTACGACTCTATAAGATGAATGCTAGAAGAAAATGGTTATTTAAATAAATAAGACTGTGCATATAAAACTGTCATTTTATTATGTCATTGCATTATGTTCTTTATTTCTAATAAATCAGCAATTATAATATCATTGAAAACAGTGGACTCACTAGGTATTTTTGTATTATTGTTTCTCTCGGTATTATATATTAATACAGGATATGAAGAAGAGGAGTATCAGTATTACCCAGACCTTTAGGTGATCTTGGTAGCAGTGTCTGAGGCTGGGATGCCTCCCATTTTTGTGGACTACTATGTCTAATTATCACAAACCATAAATCTTATAGCATCTCCAGCAATAGTAGTTAAAGCATATAATGAAAAAGTACAAATTTTTATTTTAACTACTTTTCTTTTTATACACATTCCAACAGATTATCTATTATACTCTCTATTTATTTATATGTTATCTTTTAGATTTTTTTTTATTGTTTTATTAAAGAAGAAGAGAAACAAAGGATTGATATTTTATTAATGTAATGTGCTACAGTACTGAATAACCAGAAGTGGCTATTTACTGCAGTACAAAAAGGTAATTTGACTAGTGTGTTGGAGGAGAAAAATAACTCATATTAGCTAAATATAACGAGAGTGAGCAGATCAACACAATAACTCTTACAATGTTCTCTCTAAGCTCTACGAAATTCACTACCAAATTCTTACAATCAACATGCCTAGGAGCCTCCATTTATAGGCTACAGAAAACCTAAATCGCATCTGATTAGGTTTTCCTAGGCACCATCATGACGGTACACATATGGCGTCTGGACAAACAACTGTGCGATCGACTTTCCAAATTCGCTAAAATTCTTTCTTAAATTGAGCCGCGTTCGGACGGTATTGCCCTAGCGTCCAGACAGCTACACTTTAGCTGCACGCAATTTCCATATCAGGCTTGGAGCGTCCGGACCATGAAGGCTGACATCCGAACGGTTAAACTGATGCACGCAATTTCCATATATGAAGCTTGAGCGTCCGGACCATGAAGACTGACGTCTGGACAGTTGAACGTTGAATGCATGACTTGCCTTATGAAGGAGAGCGTTCGGATGGGAACACACATTGTCCGTACGGTTGCAGCTGTCTTCCCATATTTGTGTTTTGGAAAGAAATCCTATAATTAGTCGAACACTGTACGGCGTCCAGACGTATTGCTGAGACATCAAGACAGATGCAACTTTGGAACAATTTGAAGCTTTTCGACACAGAGGAATGTCCAAATGGAAAGTTCTTGTCGTCCGGATGGATGATGCTTGGACAGTTGAGCGTTCGGACAGAATATCATGTCATCCAGACGGATGCAAGGGATCCGATTTCTTTGACTTGGAATCTGCGCAGAATGTTTTAGAAGCATAGCTTTGAAAAGAAGACTTCTGAAAAAGACTGAATCCCTAATAAAAAGCATCATTACATGAAAGTGATTTTATCCAACAGAATACAACCAATTACAAACCAACAACCTTGCACTTTTATGTATTTTCCAAAAACAAACCTTCTTTCCTAATCCTACTAGGAATCCTAGTTCGGGTAGTAATTCTAGTCGAACTAGAATAGCCCATCCTGTTAGGGCCCTATTTTAATTTAAGAGTCATAATCTTATTAAGAGTTTATCTTAAAATATGCGTTCAAATTTGATAAGAAATTCTTATTTTGAACTAGGTTTTCTTATCTTGGTATGGATTTTAGTCGTACACTAAGAATCCTTTACCAAATTGAACTTTGGAATCCTAATTGTACGTTAGGGTTCCATATCCAACTAGGTCCTTGCTATTCTAATCTTATTATAATATTTTTATATGGAAAATCTTTCCTAAGACGGAAACTTTTACAAATAAGATATGGTTATCCTAATCTTATCAGGGTAAACTACATTTCAATCTCATTGGAATCATATCTTCTTCTAAGTCTTAAGGAGTTATATCCCATTCCATATAGGAAACCTAATCTTTTATTATAATTTCTTTCGCTAAAGGACCTTAAATAGTTATGGCATCTTAATCACATCTAAGGCTTGGCACTATTCTAAACCAACCTCATCAAGAAATTAACTTACGAAATAAGTTTGAGACGATTAAACAATTTAATGGTCAAATCATATTTGGTTCAAGGATTAAAAGTTTGAGCTAGGATTTCAAAAAATCCTAGTGCTACTTACTTGTGGTGACTGAATTTCCATCACCTAGTGTTTAGCTACCAAGGCATACCTAAGTGTGTGATGGTAGCCCCTAAGGCTCCTTGCCACTACCACTAGGATGGTGCTTCAACCATGAAACAAACTCATGCATGCCCAAGGTGCCCTAGTCATGAGTCTTACCCATGACTTACCTTGATGTGGTGCTTTGGTTCATAATCATACTACAACTATGGTGATGATCCAACCATCATACATGCAACCCATATAATTCTTAATTATATATCAATGATTAGAACATCTTTTTGAATCATTGAGTATGATGGTCCGACCATCATGCAAGTAACTCGTATAATTCTTAATTATATGTCAATGATTATAACATCCTTTTGAATCATTGAGTATGATGGTCCAACCATCATACATGTTACCCATTGAATTCTATACCCATATATTCTGGCATTCTTTCTAGGTTGCAACACCAAGTGATAAAAAGCATTTAAATTTCACTAAATATGGATAATTAAAAAGATCTACTACTTATTGTGCTATAAATCTGTTCTTAAACTTGTCCTTATAGAAACAATCAGTGACCAAATCATTGTGGAAATAGACGGTCACTAAAGGATTAAGTAAAAGAAAAGTGCTGCATCTTAGGAGGAGTATATCAGATGAGGGCGGCTAGGCCCTAGTAAAATAAGGTTTGACTTTTAACTGATCTATCTTTGAATTTTTCTCTCATTTAGGTTGAGCTAGCTACAGCAGCCTTCTCATTTTAGACTGCTCCACCTCCTCCATCTTATGATGCTGGCTTCGCTCAGATTATGGATGCTTTGAGTACTCTTCAACAAGAGGTCAGCACTATCGGTGTCAGAGTTGAGCAGTGCCAGATTGACATCAAGAAGTGTCTCAAGTACTGTTAGGGAAATTATCATCCCCTAGGCAAATGGGCCTATACCCGAACCAGGGCCCAGTTGATATTGCTGGCCCAACTTGACCCGCTCAATCATTAGGGCCTAACAGAGTCCTATAACATCTTGAAGGCTATATTTGGAACACATGGGATAAATACATTATCCCATGAGGAGTAAGTGTCACACTCTCCCACTCTCCCACTTAACCTCTATCTCATCCCACTAAGGGTCCCACTCACCCATGACATGAAGGTGGAACAATGCGGTTGAGAATTATGTGCTTATAAATAAGCTGCTACCCCAGGTACAAAATACACTTTGAATATGTGCTAAAAATATACTAAACTCTCGACTCTCGATACTCTCCAAAATTGCCCACTGACTTAGGCATCGGAGAGGGGACGTCGGGAGACCCCCCCTCTGACGCATTGTTTGTTCTTCCTTGCAGATTACGAAGAACACGGCGAATTAAAGATCTACATGTCACCGGACTGAAAACTGTTCTAACAGTTTGGCGCCGTCTGTGGGAAGCGATGAATCGTTTCTTGCGAAAAATAAATTTGGAATAGTGACTTGTGATCAAATTACGCCCCTCACCAAACAAAGGTAGATTTGTTCGGATTTGGGCTTACATACAATAGATCTGGACTCGGGCAAGGCCGACCTACGCTCAGATTTGACGCATATGGATCCACTTGGATAATCTTCATCGGCTCATCCGACAGTACAATGATGATTTCCCAAACCACCATAAAAAATGAGATAAGTTTATTCTAATTCGTTTTTAGTCAATTTGTTAATTTTTAGCATTCGACAATTGACTCAGCAACCTTTTGTTTGACTAATATTCAAGAGATGTCATACCTAATCTCAAGAATAACAAGAGTATCACGATAATTGATAAAGCACTTCTATCTCTTTGTTTTCTAACAAACAAAAGTTAATAGGAAGAGCTGCTTCTAATCTCCGTACACTTTGTACAAAGACATAAAAAGAGGCGGCATATGAGTTTGGAAATTGATAATTGTGTTTGACAATAACCATTTACGTTTCATATATAATGGAAAGCGACATGTTCGCCACCGAACCATCTTTCATTCGCAGGCAGTTGAATTTACGACTTCTTGAAGATCTCCTACTTCATGGGTGCAATCCGTGTCAAAAAAAAAAAAAAAAAAAATCTGCAATATTAATTGGCACGGAACTACCTTCATATGTGACGAAATTAAGCGGATCTACTCCGATGGATCTCAGTCCCCAGATACGCAGATGTACAATTGTAGATTTGTATTCAAAGAAACCCAATTGGTGCTCGTCTTCATCAGGAGTCCGCACTGTACTAGTTCTTCCATGAGCGCTGGGCTTGGTCCCGGATCTTAGGCCCGAGCCAGAACAAAAGTTAGAGGTGCCACCACGGTACCCAACTACAAATTTCTCTGGCAGCCGAAATCGAAACCGAGACCGAGCCACTAGGCCGAGTGCTCGGCCTCCCTTTACACTACTCTCTCCGGGGAGGTACTCAGAGATAGTTGCAAGAGCCCGATCGTCTGGGGTGTGGACCCGGTTCGTGGTCGGACTGAACCCAAACCTCCGTTGTGAACGGGCTCGAAAAAACCTCAAGGACTCCATGGACAGCTTCGATGGCCTGAGGAAGCAGATTTTCTCAGAGTACCGGGAAACCGCGCAATAGAGCTAGAAGCTTACAGATTCATTCTTGTCAACCGAGCTTGAGGACCTGCATGCCAAGTGTGGGTATATTGAGTACGTGTTATGCTGTGCTTGTTGGGCTTGCAACACATGGATCAGCATGGTCACTGCCACCTATTATTGGATCTCCTAGGCTCTTTTTTATCGGAAACCTGCTCAGCAAACTTGTTAAGTGTCAGCCTCTCATCTGCTTGGCATTTGATTATCAATGACCGAGGACCCAAGCTTGTGCTCGCAACAATGATTACAAAAAGATCTATGATCACCAATACCAGATTTACGTTAAACGGACCCAGATCTGCATCCAGCTAATCGGTAGTCGTGGAAAGCATTTGTAATGACTTTTCTTCAACTCAGAGGCTGCCATGTGGAAATACAAAATACACAAGTCTTGGGGATGAGGAGAAATTCCTCAAAGCTGCTGTGCCGACAATGCCATTCATCTTCGCCAAATTCACAGATAAGTCCATGATTTGTTTTGCAGACATCACTATTTATTGCGATTCGTAACATTCAATCATGCTTCATAAAAAATGGCACATTACTGGTACACAGATTTGCTAGACTTTGCTACACATGCTGAACTTGAAAGCAAATTTTCGAGTCAATAAAAATACATCTCAAAATCTGATTTTCTAGCATCAAGATTAATTGTTAACAACAAAGCATGTACTCATCTATAGTACCGACAAGGTGCTTTAGTTAACACTTCTATGCAAAGACGATGAAAAACGACGAGAAAATTGTGGTGTTTTTACGCCAATCGTCGTTAATAGACGCAGATGAATATGATTCTATATGTGTATATATATACTTGTCTTTTTGTATAATGTCAATACAGGAACCGGTTGGATTTACTTTTTGAAAATTCAATCTTTTACGCTTGGTGAAACAATCTGACTTTCCAGCTGAACAAAATCAAAGTCGGCTCTCACCTGATCTACGGTTTCAAGCATAGATATAAGCTCCAGAAGACTAAAGGGCTAAAGGCCGCTGCTTGAACCTGGATCCTAGAGCCGAACTGTTCCGAGACGTGAAGAAAACATTTTTTGAAAAAGAATCGAGTCAATGATGTCAACAGCTTGGGCACAACCGCAAGGCACAAATTTGATCGATGGAAACCATTGCAGATGTCTCCGGTTCAGCCGACACAAAGGCTCGTACCACCATCTCACAAAAAGAGACTAAATCCTAATCTGTGTTGGGCTTGTGCCTCCCCAGCGAAGAAGTTGTTGGGCTTGTCGCACGCAGTCCCGATTTTCTTTTGTAATGGTGATCCAAACCGATTATAGAGAAGTGCCAAATGGGACTCCAATCAGTTCTGAACTTGAGAAGCAACACGTGATCCCGTGCCCACAAGCTGCAGTTGAGAGAAGAGAGACAAATCGCAGCTTAGTCAAGGTTAAAGTGTTCTAAAAAGGCTGCCACTAATCACTGCCATCACATGGTGTGGTGATTTCCAAATCGCCAGGCTTGGGACATATCTAATTCTCCATGCTCCCACCTTTATCCAAAACAACAGAGAATCCTTGAGGCCACGGTAGTGGGGCGCGATACACAGAAGATAAAAACAAACGGTGTCGAAGTAGTCAGATCTTGAAAAAATTGAAAGGAAGTTGCCGGTTCATCTGTATAAATGGCATTAAAGAGAAGTACTCCAATAAAAAAAAAAAATCAGGAGTCGGGAAAAAACCATACGGAAAGTCCCTTGGTTCTATTGGGGCCAGAAGTAATGAATAAGAAAAAGAAATGCAGCCATGAAGCAAAGATTAGTGACAACGTAAGCCAGGTTCTGAATCCAAATCATGGCAGAGAAGCCATACAAAAGAGGCTAGACAGCAAGCAAAGCGGCAAATAGATGTAGCAGCAAATGTTGCAATATGTGCTACAGCAACCAGGGCAGCAAATGCCTCGGCAAATGCCACCGCTGTATCTTTCATCTTCATCGAATTCACAGAGAGAAACAAGCTGTGGGAGAAATTCCAAAGAGAGGCCAAATGTCAAGCTCCATACGTTGCACAATGTGGGGAAAAAGGAAGAGCATGACGCTTCGGTTTCAAGCCACCATAGAATACGCTTTGTCCTTAACAAACCCATATAATGTGCCTGCCTAGGCATTAGTCTCAAATGGAGGAATGGGTAGAAAAGCACACAATGTCCGAGCCGAGGATACAAAATTTTCCGAGGATAAAAATCCGAGCCGAGGATCCAATCCGAGTCAAAGGAAAAATCCGGGTCAAGGATAAATCCGACCGAGGGTCCAATTTTCCCGAGGGTTCAATTTTTTCGAGGGTAAAATCCAAGTCAAGGAAAAACTCCGAGCCGAGGTTGAAAAATCTGAAGCCATGAAAATCCGAGCCGAGGGTTCAATTTTCCCGAGGGTGAAAAATCCGAAGCCGTGAAAATCCGAGTCAAGGAAAAATCCGAGCAGAGGATCCATCCTGAACCAAGGATAAATTCGACCGAGGCTCCAAATTTTCCGAGGATAAAAATCCGAGCCGAGGATCCAATCCGAGTCAAAGGAAAAATCCGGGTCAAGGATAAATCCGACCGAGGGTCCAATTTTCCCGAGGCTCCAATTTTTTCGAGGATAAAAATTCGAGACAAAGATAAATTCAGAGCTGTGGAAACATTCCAAGCCAAGGGAGCAATCCGATCGAGGCTCAATGCACAACTTCATCGAATATGGAGATAAGTTTACTCTTTGCATTTTCATTTATGCTAGCCTACTCATAAATTTTTAGACAGTCAAATATATCTCATGCATTGATCAGTGAAGTTTAAAATGAACTTCTCACCGCAACATATAAAAATGATTACACATCAAGTCTAAAAATTGGGTGGTACTCACAAACTTTTCCTCCGGTAGTACAAAACAAATATCCTAAACTTTCATACTTAGCTAACAATTAGCTAAGTATAAAAGTTGGGGGGGTACCAACTCGGTAAAATAGAGAAAACTGAAATAGAAGACTATATCAAATCGCATGATTGAATCTTAGTGCAATTTTGCATACTTTGCATTAATAAATTGTTAATTGCTAGATTCTGCTGCATATATGCATACTTATGTGCCTTTTAGACACAATCAAGGCTAATATTTCATACCAGAGGTCTCTATCTAGCGAGATCAGAAAATTCTGAAAAAATACTCATGCTTTGTCAAGCTTCTCCTACGTAGGTCTTCCTTGGCTACAAAAGTCAAGAGCTCGTCAAGAGGGCCCGTCGAGAGAATTTTGATGACAAACAACTAAAGAATATTCTTTGGAAGACAGGTGGCGTCCAGAAGACCCTGTGTTGCATACTAAAACGCAAAAAGCCATCACAAACTCTGAGACTTGGATCACGTTGAGGGGATTCAAGTCGCAGAAATTCCGAGATTTGAATCACGTTGAGGGGATTCAAACCGGACCAATGCCAAGGCTTGAATCACGTTGAGGGGATTCAAGTCGTTCAAGCTCCGAGTTTTGAATCACGTTGAGGGGATTCAAACCGGACCAATGCCGAGGCTTGAATCACGTTGAGAGGATTCAAGTCGGTCAAGCTCCAAGTTTTGAATCACGTTGAGGGGATTCAAACCGGACCAATGCCGAGGCTTGAATCACGTTGAGGGGATTCAAGTCGTTCAAGCTCCGAGTTTTGAATCACGTTGAGGGGATTCAAACCGGACCAATGCCGAGGCTTGAATCACGTTGAGGGGATTCAGGTCGTTCAAGCTCCGAGTTTTGAATCACGTTGAGGGGATTCGAACCGGACCAATACCGAGGCTTGAATCGCGTTGAGGGGATTCAAGTCGAAAAAATTCCGAGATTTGAATCACGTTGAGGGGATTCAAACCGGACAAATGCCGAGGCTTGAATCACGTTGAGGGGATTCAAGCACTACAACCTCATCCTGCCTCGAGATTACTCGGCACTATTTGAGCGCAAAAAAGCCTCGACACCAGTCAGAGCATCCAAAGCCTCAGCCAAGGCTCTAAACATCATCAAACGCCAACAACCACATTTGCTTGGAAATCAGCCTATCAACTCAGGTGTGCAAACTAATTATTATTTGATACATATATACATCTGTTCTAATAGATTTCAGGGATCCGGCTTCGGCAAAAGTCATCACAACAAACCAAACAGGGAGACAACCCTTCCAAAAGAAAATGTCTCCGAGACAAAAAATTTTCCGAGACTAAGGAAGTCTCCGAGACGAAAAATTTTCCAAGTTTGAAAATGTCTCCGAGATGAAAAATTTTCCAAGTCTGAAAATGTCTCCTAGACAAAAAAAAAATTTCCGAGACTAAAAAGGTCTCCGAGACGAAAAATTTTCCAAGTCTAAAAAAGTCTCCTAGACGAAAAATTTTCAAGTCTAATAAAGTCTCCGAGATGAAAAATTTTCCAAGTTTGAAAATGTCTCCGAGATGAAAAATTTTCCAAGTCTGAAAAAGTCTCCAAGATGAAATTTTTTTTAAGTCTAAAAATGTCTCCAAAGTCTCTGAGACGAAAATTTTCCAAGTTCGAAAATGTCTCCGAGACAAAAAATTTTCCGAGACTCAAAAAGTCTCCGAGATGAAAAATTTTCCAAGTTTGAAAATGTCTCCGAGATGAAAAATTTTCCAAGTCTGAAAATGTCTCCGAGAGGAAAAATTTTCCAAGTCTGAAAATGTCTCCTAGACAAAAAATTTTCGGAGACTAAAAAAGTCCGAGACGAAAAATTTTCCAAGTCTAAAAAAGTCTCCTAGACGAAAAATTTTTCAAGTCTAAAAATATCTTCGAGACAAAAAAATTTTCCAAGACTAAAAAAGTCTCTGAGACAAAAATTTTTCCGAGACGAAAAATTTTCCAAGTTTGAAAATGTCTCCTAGACAAAAAAATTTCCGAGACTAAAAAAGTCTCCGAGACAAAAATTTCCCGAGACTAAAAAAGTCTCCGAAACGAAAAAATTTTCAAGTCTAATAAAGTCTCCGAGATGAAAAATTTTTCAAGTTTGAAAATGTCTCCGAGATGAAAAATTTTCCAAGTCTGAAAATGTCTCCGAGATGAAAAATTTTCCAAGTCTGAAAATGTCTCCTAGACAAAAAATTTTCCGAGACTAAAAAAGTCTCCGAGATGAAAAATTTTCCAAGTTTGAAAATGTCTCCGAGATGAAAAATTTTCCAAGTCTGAAAAAGTCTCCGAGATGAAAAATTTTTTAAGTCTAAAAATGTCTCCAAAGTCTCTGAGACGAAAATTTTCCAAGTCTAAAAAAGTCTCATAGACGAAAAAATTTTCAAGTCTAAAAATGTCTTCGAGACAAAAAAATTTTCCAAGACTAAAAAAGTCTCTGAGACAAAAATTTTTCCGAGACGAAAAATTTTCCAAGTTTGAAAATGTCTCCAAGACAAAAAATTTTCTGAGACTAAAGAAGTCTCTGAAACGAAAAATTTTGCAAGTTTGAAAAAGTCTTTGAGACAAATTTTTCCGAGACAAAAAATATCCCGAGGCTGAGATAGCCCGTGTATCTCAAATAGAACATTGTCAAATGAAAAAGATTGCCATATTGATGCAGCTAGGAAATCTTCTGATTTGTCAACGGCAAGTGAAAGGCTTCAACTGCGAACAGTTTCGAGCATTCAAAATTACTACCACATGCAAAAAGTCACAAGCACAAGGGGGTAAAAGCTATGCCGCTTACTAGACACTCCGACAACTATGATCTCCACAAGCGTCTGACCATCAACATTGAATCCTCATTATCAACGGACAAAAATAGCCCCATCTGCAAGTACAAAAGAAGATTCCCAATGCCTGACCAGTTGGACAAATCAGCCAGTGGGAATCGGGGGGTATCTGTTAGGGAAATTATCATCCCCTAGGCAAATGGGCCTATACCCGAACCAGGGCCCAGTTGATATTGCTGGCCCAACTTGACCCGCTCAATCATTAGGGCCTAACAGAGTCCTATAACATCTTGAAGGCTATATTTGGAACACATGGGATAAATACATTATCCCATGAGGAGTAAGTGTCACACTCTCCCACTCTCCCACTTAACCTCTATCTCATCCCACTAAGGGTCCCACTCACCCATGACATGAAGGTGGAACAATGCGGTTGAGAATTATGTGCTTATAAATAAGCTGCTACCCCAGGTACAAAATACACTTTGAATATGTGCTAAAAATATACTAAACTCTCGACTCTCGATACTCTCCAAAATTGCCCACTGACTTAGGCATCGGAGAGGGGACGTCGGGAGACCCCCCCCTCTGACGCATTGTTTGTTCTTCCTTACAGATTACGAAGAACACGGCGAATTAAAGATCTACACGTCACTGGACTGAAAACTGTTCTAACAAGTACCATCATCCACATAATGATGATGATGATCGAGTGTTGTTGTCACTCATTTTTATTGTGGTTACTTGGCTCTTATTTGAGACTTTTTACTTTTATTCATGTTATGTTAGATATTAGTAATTTTATAACCGTGGTTTTTCAATATTCTATTTATTCTTTGTCCTTTTGAGACAAAATGGGGGCGTATTTTTATTTTTGGACCGGGATTGTATTTTTAAACCGGTCAAGTGATTTTTGTCCTAGAATGGCCAAATGGGGAGTTTGTTAGTTTTATTGGCTACATTTTGTTGACAAAATCACTATCATGTATGGTTGCTACTTTAACAGGATGCCGTATTATTTCAGAGTCTTCAAATATTCAGAGTTTAATTCTCTAATATGAAAAGGGCATTAATATGACAAGTTTCAGTGTCACAAGCATCAAGAAGGCAATTTCAGAATTTCAGAAAGATTCTGCGCAGTTTACAACTCAGTAAAAGTCGGATCCATTGTTTCCGTCCAGACGGACCAGAGACACGTCCAGACGCCTATCTGTGTTCAAGAAGATTCTGCCAGCTCAGCATGCCTCCGTCCGGAAGCTAGTCAGTGTTCGAGAAGAATCCAAAATCCTTTGCAGACACAGATTGGGAAGACAACTTGCAACCGTCCGGACTCTAGAGCAACATCTTCCAGATGCGGCCTTAATAAGAAAACGCGTGAAGCACATTATGGAAAGGTGGTTGTAGCTTTTCGTCGGGACCTGGCCTAGAGAAATCCGAATCAGACTCGATTTAGGTCTTCTAAAGCTTATAAATAGAAGCCTCTAGGCATGTATTATTTACAGAATTCGGTATTGAATTCTCTTGAGCTTAGAAATGATGTTTAGGTAGAAATTGTGAAGATCTGTTAGCTCTTTAAGAGTTGTCCGGTGTGTGACATGATCATGTGATGTTTAGATTAGGGAGAAGCCCTAAGCTAAAGGAATCCATTGAAGACCCATTTAAGTAGGAGACCTAGTTGAAAAGCGTTCGTATATAGATACACGTCAGAGTGTAAGGTATCGTTGCATCGAGGTATGTGAGTGTTACTGCTTTGTTACTAGCTTTGTCTTCTGAATAGTGGAATTCTTAGGTTTAGCTGCCCCGGAGTGGTTTTTCTCTTAATTGGGTTTTCACTTTGTTAACAAAATATCTGTCTTATTTAAATTTCGCATTTAGATATTCTGTTACACATTGTTCACACACACACGGTAAATTAGAAGTCTTTTATTTTTCAAATGCCTACTCTGATACCATTTGTTAGGATCATGTGAATCAAATACACACAATAGAATAAAGATCCAAGGATTTGAACTTCATAAAAATTAGGAAAAACTTTACTTAAAACTCATATTTCATCATTTTTGCAATTAAGTACTAAAACTTTGAAAAGTGTTAATTTAGAGTATTCATCTTTCAATTTTTTTTTCAATATCATCCCTCTATTATAATTTTCCGTTAAATTCTATCAAAATTTTCAAAATACCCTTGTGTTTATTTTATAAAAAAAAAATCAAAAATTAAGGCATGGGTATTTTTGCAAATTCCATTAAATTCTAACCAACGCCTAAATCCTTGCAAATTTTTTTTTTCTTTTTTTTTTCCCTAAAAAAAAATAGGGGTATTTTAGGAATCTTGACAGGATTTAATGGAAAATTCTAACAGATGATTGAAATTGAAAAACAAAAAAAATGAAAAATAGATACTCTAAATTGACACTTTTTAAAGTTTGGGTACCTCCATTTGTTTAGGTGTAAAATATTTTCTGTATTTTTCGGTGTTTGGTACATTTGAAAATGATGGTTAACAGAAATCATTTTCAGCTTGACTGTAAAAGCCTCTTTAATTTTTGAAAAACTATTTACAGTTTTAAAAACCGTAAATCGTTTTCTGGATTTAAAGTCTTCATTCATACAGGCACGTTTGTGGGAATCTGCCACCGCCGGGCATTGGAGTTTGTTTGTAGCTTGAATCAACTGCCGAAGGTCCCTGAATTTTGGTATCAGATTGCTGGATTTCGATGCCAGATTCTATCAAAACAGACTAGAATCATGTGACGTTTGGCACCGTCACCGTATTCCGACGACCAGATTCTGCCTAAATTGGCCGGAATCCAGCACAAATGGCTAGATTCTGGCCACCTTCGCCAGAATCTGAGCAACCCAGATTTCGACGAAACTAGCTGGAATCAGGCCAGTTTGCCAATGGCCAAATTCTGGCGAAATCAGGCCAACCTAGATTTTGGTGAAACTGGTTGGAACTGGCCATTGTCGCCGGATTTCGGCTTCATCGCCAGAATCCAGCAATAGTAGCCTGAATCAGGTGAAAGTGGCTGGAATCATGCTGGGTAATGACGGAATCTCGTCACCGGTGATTTTTTCGTACGAGCCAAACGCCAAAAAATATTTTCAAAGAAATCATTTTGTCTAAAAAATGATTACGTTGAAAATATTTTACGACAAAAAACATTTTACGTCTAAACAAACGGAGCATTAATTGTAAAAGTGATGAAATATCAAAGATTATAAGTTAAGTTTTTCCTAAAAATTATGAAAAGATCATGCAAAAACTAAATAACAAGACTTCATAGGGATATAGAGACCTCTGGAGTCATTTTCCCAATGACTGAAGATGACCAGAGAGTGGAGTATGATAAGAAGATGATAAATCAATCCCCTATTATATTGAGAGTGTAGCACGCCTAAATGATTATTTTTCACTCTCGTAAACTCCATTATTTATAATTGTGATTTACTTAGAGAGGTAAGATCTCTAAACAATGTGGGACAGCTTAGGAGTACTGGGAATATTCATGGGACGGCCAATTCCTCCTAATATTTGCATGCATGTGCAGATGTGCTCTTCCATGCTCCTTTCAGCGTTTTTGGGTTTTGTTCCAATCTCAGCTCCTATCCATTATCTCACAATAGCCCAAACCACTGTCTCATATGTTCTTAAAATAAAACATTATCCAAATAAATAAAAGCCTATTATCTTGGTCAAATTACATTAGCTTTGAAGACAAATTCAAAGAGAAAAATATTTCTAGCTCCAATAGGCATGTGACATTTGTCATCTCATGACTTGCCACATGATATTATTAATTACAATTAAAGGTTACCCTTCCCATGTAGTGTATTTTGAATTTTGTTTCAATTTTAATAGGATAAATAACTATAATACAAGATATAAAGGGTTAGAAGATGATTAGAAATTGAGAGAACAAAATTAAATAATGCATCTAAAATTAGATAAGAAAAACTTAAGACATTAAATATTGAGAAAATAATCTTATAAATTTTATTTTTATCATATTTAAAAATATTCGTGCTACAAAGGAATCTGTGTCCATGTGAGGTCTACAAAGTATAAAATGTGCATATAGTAAAGAAAAAAAAAAAAGAAGACAGAAGGTTTAGTTTGGAGTTCATTGCCATATAAATCACTACAAACGAGATGGGCATGGAAACAAAAGTGAAATGGTAGATGTAATTTAAAAGAGAATAATGGAGTTGTGGCACAAACTCATATTTGTGTGCCCTCCAATGAGAGAGTGATAAGTTATTTTGGAACAACTTAAGAATAGTAAATCAAAACTCCAAATTATTGCAAATTTGAAGGAAAAAAAAAAAAAAAAAAATCTTTCACAAAAACTATTGCTGCCGCCTAAGCCCACCGCACCACAACTGCCTAGCTTAGACCAACGCCATAGAACGCTGCTGCTCCACCAATTCTACTATTGCTCCTCCATTAGTAAGTTCTTAAAATATGATTTATGATTTAATGTACCAATTAATTGATTTTGAACATTTTTAAAAGGTTGGGGAGTTGAAGTCCATATTCTTTGTATATCACTTGCCATTACTTGCCAGTAACCACACTTCATGCCAAAATTAACGGGCGTAGATTAAAAAAAAAAAAAAAAAATTGAGGAAGGATCTCATCTTGTACAAGTCTTTGGGGGTGACTTTCGGACCACTCGTATACTCATTTTGAGGTGGCCTGAAGGCCCCGGGAGTGGCCGCGCAGCCACCCTCGACCCTAAGGGGTGGCTGCGAGCGCCACTTCTGGGGGTGGCTCGCAGGCAACCCCCTTTGGCTGCCACCCCTAAAGCCTAAACCCCTCTTTTCAATTTCTTTTGTTTAAAAAAAAAAAAATTAATTATAAAATAAAATAATATAATAAAAAAATAATATTTTAAAATGATATGATGAAAAAGCTCACGTGACACTAATGAAAATTGTGAAAATAAACGGAAAAATTAAGAAATAATCTCTTTCAAATTCACAAAAATTAAACTTTAGCATCAAATACTAATTTTTAAAAAGTTAGAAACCAAATTCATATGACGCTCCAAATCAAAAACTTAATAGACATCTACCCTAAAATATAAAACCCTCAAAAGTTAAATAGTCGGAATTACACGCAGTCTTTCTCGAGACAAAAAGACAGCGAGCGATGGTGTAAATGGGGTCAAATTAGTGAACACGCACGCACGCACGCATTCATAAACCATATCTTAAAGCCCCCGATCGAGAAGGAAAACAAAATTAAACTTTTTTTTTTTAAAAAAAAAAAAATTTAATAAGAAAAAAGGAAAAGGAAAAAAAAAAAAAAGGGGCTTTGCTCACTTCGGTCCACCGTCTCCTCCAATTGCCGGACCCTTAACCGCACGGCGAAGGGAAAGCAGCAGCGGCCACCCGCCACTACCATCAGGTTTTCCTCCTTTTCTTTAGCTTTTTTATACCCTTTTCTTCACAAATATGCATGTATTGTTTCGCTCTTTTCATGTATATATCAGAGAAAACAAAATCCTTTTACGAAGAAAACATCTGATGTGTTCATATGCATAGATTCCAAGAGAGCTTTTTTGCTTAATTCGGTTCAATTGCAGTTTGGGAACTCCTAAAAGAAATCCCGACCAAATAGTCTTCCGATTTCTGTGTTTGCATTTGGGTAACCTGGAATTGACGCTATTAGATCTGCCTCAAGTGCCCTAATTTGTGTTCCGAGCACGAATTTGCCACCACCATTTTTTTTTTTTTTTTTTTCCTGAAGCAATTTCTGAGGTTTTTGGTTTTTGTGTAATTATTGTTGTAGTTTGTCTTGGGTTCTATTTTTTCCTTTTTATAGTGGCAGTTATTAGGATTGAATTGGACCAATTTTTAGTTACTGGGTTAAGATGATTTTGGCTAGTGACTCACCCAAATGTGCAAACTAACTCTAGTACTTCAAAGAAGAAATATTGACTCTTGCCCGTCTCTGTTGAAGTGCGATGCTGTTTCAGAGGTTTAGTGTGATTCTTGGAGACACATTGTACTCATTGGGCTTGATTGACTTTGCTGTTTATGAACTTATTTACCTTCTTGATACTCTCTAAGACAATTTGATGAATGCAGTTTCCCTGCCAATTAGAGCTAGTGCTTTTAACTTTGTATGACCGTGTTGTGGCGAAATGAAAGGTGGCTACGAGCTTAAAAAGATTGTCTTACAGTTTCTTTTAGTAATGCAACCTCTTTTTTGCTGTCAAATCGAGTATGCTAAAATGAGTTCATGTATACCTGGCTTCCTTAGTAGTGAAATAAATCATGCTTAAACGATTTGGTGGAAAGGATGTCTTGTTAACTCACAATGAAATAAGGGATTTAGTGGGGCCGTGAGATATATATATATATATATATATATATATATATATATATATATATATATATATATATATATATATATATATATATATATATATATATAGAAGGTTAGTATCTGTGTATTATCCAAAAGAAGAAAGCAAGAACGATGACAACAAAGCTCACAACGGGCAAAAGGGAAGCTGAAGCCCTAATGCACCCTAAACTTACACCCCTAGGAAAAAAGAAAAAGAAAAAGAGCTAGAGACTAATATACTAGTCAAGGCTCTCGCAATCCGAGAGGATAGTTAAAACAAACAAACATAAAGAAACCTTGCTAGAAGAGACAAACATAATGGTACTAGAGGGCCAAACCACAAACCTTCACCGCATGGGTGAACCAACGGGATCAATGTCACCAAGTGGGGAGGTTCTTTAGGGTTTACCCCTTGCCATCTTCAATTCCCTGATTTTGGCACTTAACTTCCTCTTGTTCTCCTCTCTGTCTACAATACCTTCTGTAAGAGCGCAAGGCTGACTATGCACTTCCTCTTGTTGCTCTTTTCTGCCAATCGAATATATTTTCTCCCCTGCCATTTTCATTTCATTATACTCCACTCTCAAAATCCTTTGATTCTCCTCCTTTTCCACGTCATTTTTTGTGGAAGCACTAAAGCTGAAGACTCATTCAAGTCCTCTTCTTGCTCCTCTAGGTCAATGCCTGAATCCTTTGCTAGACTATTCTTCAAAGCTTAGACCTTGTTCGTTGATGCCTTTCGCAGATCCTTCTCATTAGGGCCACTTTGATGCTCTTTACACAAAGATGTTCCTTTGTATGAGATATTGTTTGCACGCAACTGCATAATTGGCTTTTCTCTTTAAGTTTCCTATTGAAATTGAGCTTATATTTGAGATGGATGTACTAATTTGAGTAAATGAAACTGTTTTGCTGTGAGATGAGGGGATTATCATAATAAGATTAGGGAAAACCATAAGCTTAGTCCCGTACTTACCTTGCATATTGTGTACCGAGCGGTTTAGTTGGCATCCCAAGATGGATGGCCTCTTGCTTGATAAAGCCCTTAATGGTGACAAGGCCCCGGGTTTAGATGGTTTTACTATGGCTTTTTTTTTTTTTTTTTCCCAAGCTTGTTGAGTTGTGCTGAAAGCAGACATCATGAATGTCTTCCATGATTTTCATGCTAGAGGTACGTTTGTAAAAAGTTTCAATACCACCTTCATTTCTCCTCTTATTTCGGAGAAACTAGGAGCCGTTGACATTAAAGAGTTTCGACCTATTAGCCTGGTGGGTGGAATGTATAAGATTCTGGCCAAAGTTCTAGCTAATAGGTTGAAAATGGTTGTGGAGAAACCCATTTCTAAGCCTCAGAATGCTTTCATTAAAGGTAGGCAAATGCTTGACTCATTTCTCATTGCCAATGAGTGCGTTGATAGTAGGCTTAGATCTGAGTTCCAGGTGTATTGTGCAAACTGGATCTTGAAAAGGCTTCTTTTTTTTTTTTTTTTTTGATAAGTAAATGGATCTTGAAAAGGCTTTTGACCATGTCAATTGGGACATCCTTTTGTATATGTTGAAGAGATGTAGTTTTTGGGGGAAAGATGGTGTAAATGGGTGGCTTACTGTATTTCCTTTGTGCCCTTTTCAATCTAGGTGAATGGAACCTCGTCAGGTTTCTTTAGTAGTTCACATGGCCTGAGACATGGTGATCATTTATCTCCCCTTCTTTTTGTTATTGTCATAGAGGCATTAAGTAAAATGATTTCAACTTTAGTGGATGGGGGTCTTTTATCGGGCTTTATGGTGGGGTCAAGGAGCGGTATTGCTATCAACATTTCTCAACTTTTGTTTGCAGATGACACCTTGATTTTTAATGAGGCAAATCTAGATCACCTTCGCAATTGCGCGGTTTGTTTTTATGCTTTGAAGTAGTTTCTGGTCTAATGATTAATCTGGCTAAATCAGAGTTAGTCCTAGTTGGCAATATAATGAATGTTGAAGGTCTGGCTTGTATTTTGGATTGTAGGGTATCTTCTCTACGTATAAAGTGTCTAGTCTTCCCTTGGGAGCTTCATTTAAAGCCAAATCTATTTGGGATGACATCATTGAGAAGGTAGAGTGTCATTTGGTTGGATGGAAGAAGATGATATACTTATCAAAGGGTGGGAGATTTACTTTGATTAAAAGCACTTTATTTAATCTACCTACCTAATTCATGTCCCTTTTCTCCCTTCCAGTTGGTGTGGCCAATCGCCTAAAATAGTGGCAGTGGGATTTTTTGTGGGGTGGCATGGGTGAAGAATTCAAATTTCACTTGATTAGCTGGACCAAGGTATGTACTCTGATATCTGAAGGAGGGTTGGAGGTTCGGGATTTACTTGTGTTAAACTGGACGCTTCTAGGGAAGTAGTTGTGGCATTACATTCATGAGAGAGAGGCCTTATAGAGTGTGGTTGTGGATTCCAAGTATGGCAGTGCTTGGGGTGGGTAGTGTTCTAATGAAGTTCATGGGTCTATGGGATCGGGCTCTAGAAGAATATTAGGAGGGGCCAAGGGAGCTTTCTAGCCACACTAAATTTGAGATGGGGATGGCTCCAAAATTCGATTCGGGCATGATGTTTGGTGTGGGGATAAGCTCTCAAGACATATTTTCTGGACTTGTTTAACATTGCTCCCTTTAAGGATGCTGTTGTGGCAGACCATTTGGAGGTTTCTAGTGCCTCGAATCAATGGAATATTAACTTTCTTAGAGTAGCACATGATTGGGAGATGGATCTCTTTACTTCTCTCTTCACTTTGTTGTATTCCATTATAGTGAGACAAGGTGGTGAGGACAGACTTTGTTGGATTCCTTTCAGGAGAGGGTTGTTCGACATTAGATCCTATTATAATGTTCTTGTCCCCCATGATTACATTCATTTCCCTTGGAGGAGTATTTGGCAGAATAAGGCTTAAGAGTGGCTTTCTTTGCTTGATTGGCTGCCTTAGGGAAGATCCTCACCATGAACAATATAAGGAAACCACACATTATCATGGTTGAATGGTGTTGCATGTGTAAGAAAAATGGGGAGTTAGTGTATCATCTTTTGCTCTATTGTGAGATCGTAGGTATACTTTGGAATACTATCTTCAGCTGCGTAAGCATGGCATGGTAATGCCTAAAAGGGTGGTAGATCTCACAATGGAGCACTAAAGGGTAGGTTTCAACTTGATGCAGTTTGGAAGATAATCCCGCCTTGCATTATGTGGTGCCTATGCAAGGAAAGAAACGATTGCAGCTTTGAAGATCATAAGAGGGCCTTATTGGAATTAAAAGCTTTATTCTTTAAGACTCTTTGAGTTGCTGCCTTAAATTTTTTTAGTATTTTAAACTTTTTATGTTTTCTTAGATCTCTTTACCGCTATTAGCTAGGCTTCTCTTTTGTATACTAAAAAAAGTATGTTCAATCATGTTTTCCTTTTTTAAGAAAAAGGAAATCTCCCTTCAAGACATTTTTTTTAATCGTATTTTTAATTAAGAGAACCCAAAACCTTCTTCTCATGGTTTTATAAAGAGTTTTGAGTGTAAATATGGTAGATCCTTAAGCTTTTCTTCTAATCAAATGTTGTTGAAGTATGGCCTTCAGCGGACTGTCCTTATTTTGCCATGACATGGCATCCTTATCTTTGCTCTCCTATCACTGGCATTGTGCATGAGATATTTACAACCAAGCAACATAGCGGCACCCTTCTCTTTGGAAATAGTAATTTTCCATTCGAACTGGGACTTTACACTCTTTTTAGAAGTTCTAAGAAGCTCTTGCCTAGCAGATTAGGTGCCACTTTAGGAAGGATTAAATTTTGTAGGTGTTTCTCTCTGTTAGCTAAATGAAGTTTTTCCCTCTTTTACATCTTTATATTTTTTTTTTTCTCTCTATTCTCGGAATTTTCTGACTTAAGAAAGAAGTGGGTCAATTTCCCTTCATCGAGACATTACCAATCCCTGCATCAAGAGCATAACCGAGGGAAATCGAGTCATTGCCTGCTTAACCAAGGGAAAGCAAGGTTCACATTTTCAGTCCAGAAATATTTTTCATGGAAAAAGCATTTGATGAGGCAATGATCTTGCTATAATACTTCATGAATTTACGGTGATGGCAAGTGTAAGGTGTCATCATTATGCCTTAACTGGTTCTTAAAGTTTTTATCTGGTTGGTAAGGCACTACTTGTTAAGAATGACAGTCAAAATGAGAAATCTACATACATCTGAATTGGCAGTTAGAAAACAAAACATTTCAAATGGCGCTTTTTAAGAGTTTCAAACGTAAGTTTTTGCTGTTTTGTGGGTTTTGGGTTTGAGGGCTTGTCGGGTTTTGGGTTTGTGGGGTTTGGGTCTGAAGACTTGGGTTGGAGCCTCTGTGTTTATTGCTTGTGTACTTAGGGGCGCCTTACACTTTTTAATAAATTATTATTCAACAAAAAAAAAAAAAAAGAGGTTCAAATGTAAGTTGAAGGTGGGAAAAGTGGTCATCTCAAGGGTTGCTATACTCCAGCGTATCATTAAACATAACAAGTGGTTGCAAATACAATTTAATAGACTTGGAAAAGGGAAAGGGCAATAGTAAAGCCCAAATTGTGTGTAAAGTGTTAATTCATGAAGTCCAATTCTGCATTCTTTTCTCAAGTAATCTGTGCCTTAATGCAGTCAATAATGAGCGGCACAAGTTTTATGTAGATTTAAGATAGGTCATTGTCTACCAACATATGTCAAATCTCCATTCTGTGTAGAGTTGGTTATTTGTAAATTATATTTCTAATACAAGAAAATTTGATCATAGGCTCATGGAGTGCTTTAGTCTTGAAGTCATTCATGGATGCTTCTTCAGTTCCTATGCAACTTTCAAGGTTGCACTTCTTTAGATATAATTTCTAGAGAATGCATCGAGTCATTGAATCAACTATGTCAACAAAGTGGGGAATGGGGAAAGTGATGCAATTTTGTTCACGGTGCTTCTATTTGAGTACATTTCCCCAGTTTATTTCTTGGAAGGAAGTGATGACACCAGCATTGTAAGGACTTTTCCATGAGGCTTGGTGTGACTTTGGTCGTGTTTGAATAGGGCCCTTATTGGGGTTAAGATTGAAGTCATGCTCCTAAATTTGATAAGGTGACACAGTTGGAATCATTACCTCATGGGTTTAAAAATTTAGTGGATGGCCATATATAATTGCATTTGTTATAATTGAAAAACAGAAGAATTGGGCAGTCACGTAGTCAAAGTATTCTGCATGGTGGACACATCTTTGGATGCTTATTCAATACTCTCAATCAGTTAAAAAGTAAAAGCTAGAAAAGACGAGAGCAGGGCAAGCTACAGTGTGTAGAAGATTGTGGATAATTGTTTTCTGTTGATCAATCAAAGGGAAAACTATACAAGAATATAAGGGATTATGAAGGAAGTCAAATTGGATCATCGGCGAGCATCCAAAAGAATTGCACAGTTGATAGTATGAATGCTATTGATCTTGACATGTTTGGCTGAAAATAAATTGATTAAATGTATATGTAGTTGCCTAACTCTTGGTGGAACCTGTTAGTGAGGTAGGCTGAATAATGCAGAGAATCTTATTGATTGAAGCACCTTTAAATGTAGTTTGTTCAAGCCTTATTGTTTGCTACAACAAATGCATGTCAAAATACCAATGTGAGTAGAATTGATCTCTTCTGATATGCATGGATTTGCTTCGTCTTCATCATTCTTGTTTTCTTCATTTCCTCTTCTTCTTCAATAATACTCCCTGCTTATCTTTTCTGCACTTCCATAAGATTTTTTGGTCACCTCTATAGTCAATACTTTAGGTTTGTTTTTGTAAAAGTTCATACTTGAGCAAGAGGAATAGGGAGTGGCTTGTGATTATTTTGATTCTTTGAATCGGGGAAGCCAGTTTTATTGAACTGCTTGGTTTTTGAGTTTCCCTTGATTTTCAATTAATACAAGCAATTGTCTTTCTGTATTAGTGGGTCTCTTCAAGTCAAAATTGTGTTTGTTCTGTGTGGGTTGCTGCTGCATGAAGTGTTGGTTCCCTTCCCAATGCATCTTAGTTAGCACTGGTACAATTTTTCATTTAATCGACTTGCTTTCTGCTTGTGTTATTTGTCATGTTTAATTGTTTCCTCATTTTTGTGTTTTCTATTGCAGAATCTGTACCTGACAGGAGTTCTTTTTGCTTATTTTTTTGTGGTGGCACTGTTGGAAATGTACACTTGACAACCACTTCTATTCCATATTGCGCAGGATGGGGGAAATTCTTTGAATCATGTGACCCTGATTTTTCCAGGTTTGATGTGGATTAAATGGCTAATCATTCTTTAATTGTACCCAATGCTCCTCATGATATAATAGAGCATCCGTTGGTCATTGGCCAAGAATTTGCTGATGTGGAAACTTGTCGAAGAACATTGAAAGATATTGCTATAGCACTGCATTTTGATCTTCGAATAGTTAAATCAGATCGCAGTCGGTTTATAGCCAAGTGTAATAAAGAAGGTTGTCCATGGCGTGTCCATGTAGCCAAATGTCCTGGAGTTCCGACCTTCACAATTAGAACCCTTCATGGAGAGCATACCTGTGAAGGAGTTCACAACCATCATCATCAGCAAGCATCAGTAGGTTGGGTTGCTAGATCTGTAGAGGCACGCATTCGAGATAATCCACAATACAAGCCAAAAGAAATCCTGCAAGATATCCGTGATCAGCATGGAGTTGCTGTTTCCTACATGCAAGCTTGGCGTGGGAAGGAGCGAAGCATGGCTGCACTTCATGGAACTTTTGAAGAAGGGTATCGACTTCTACCTGCGTACTGCGAGCAAATGAGGAAAACCAACCCGGGAAGCATTGCAACAGTTGTTGCCACTGGACAAGAAAATTGCTTCCAGCGCCTCTTTATTTCTTATCGTGCATCGATCTATGGGTTTATAAATGCTTGTAGGCCGCTATTAGAACTTGACAGAGCACATCTTAAAGGGAAGTACTTGGGTACATTACTTTGCGCAGCAGCTGTTGATGCTGATGATGCATTGTTTCCATTGGCTATTGCTATTGTTGACGTGGAAAGTGATGAAAGTTGGATGTGGTTCATGTCAGAATTGCGCAAGCTTCTTGGGGTAAATACTGACAATATGCCTAGACTTACAATATTATCCGAAAGACAAAGAGGCATTGTTGAGGCGGTGGAAACTCATTTTCCAAGTGCTTTTCATGGTTTTTGTCTGCGCTATGTTAGTGAAAATTTCCGTGATACATTTAAAAACACAAAATTGGTGAATATCTTCTGGAATGCAGTTTATGCACTCACGGCAGTCGAATTCGAGAGCAAGATTGCTGAGATGGTAGAAGTTTCACAGGATGTGATACCATGGTTTCAACACTTCCCTCCCCAACTCTGGGCTGTAGCATATTTTGAGGGTGTGCGATATGGCCATTTTACGCTGGGGGTCACAGAGTTGTTGTATAATTGGGCCCTTGAATGTCATGAGCTCCCTATTGTGCGAATGATGGAGCATATTCGCCATCTGTTGACGTCTTGGTTTAATGATCGCCGAGATATGGGCATGAGGTTGACCTCTATTCTTGTTCCATCCGCTGAGAAGCGGGTTTTAGAGGCTATTGCAGATGCTCGTTGCTATCAAGTACTTCGTGCAAATGAAGTTGAATTTGAGATTGTGTCAACCGAGCGGACAAATATCGTGGACATACGTAGTCGTATTTGCTCATGTCGCCGTTGGCAGCTGTATGGTTTACCTTGCGCGCATGCTGCTGCTGCTCTTATTTCCTGTGGGCAAAATGCCCATCTATTTGCAGAGCCTTGTTTCACAGTAGCAAGCTACCGTGAGACCTATTCACAAAGTGTAAACCCTATTCCAGATAGAAGCCAATGGACAGAAGCAGGTGAGGGGGCAGAGGGTGGAGGTGCCAAGGGTGATATCATAATACGGCCCCCGAAGATTCGCCGGCCTCCAGGAAGACCCAAAAAAAAGGTTCTTCGTGTAGAGAACTTTAAGCGGCCAAAGAGAGTTGTTCAATGTGGTCGCTGCCATATGTTAGGACATTCGCAAAAGAAATGCACAATGCCAATTTGACCTGAGTTAGCCTGTTTAAATTATCTTGTTTTTGTTTTTCTAATTGTTCTCAAATGCAATAGGTGTGCTTGTAATATCAATGTAAATTTGACTATTTAGTTGCCAAAACAAGGATGCTGTCCTTTTTTTTTTTTGGCATTGTTTCGTCTGAATGTCTTGTGCATGTGATGGCAGCATAAATTATGGGGAGGATAAATCTTTCTTTGTTCATTTAGTCCCACTTACGAAAATCATTTGACCATTTGTGTCTTCTGTATTGCAAAGAGGTCTCCTGGTAATTCATTGGTGGTGTTGTAAAAGCTTTTGGAGATCTCATCGTGGGATTTCAGTTTCATGGCCCTGGTGGAAAAGAAACAGTTTGAGAACATGAGAAATGCCAGGTCAAGTGTATGTCTGTCATAATATGTATACAATTTACTTCTTGTGTTGCTAGCTAATCCTTTAACCAACGTGTTTTTCATGTTATTTTCTGCCGATTTGATTACGACAAGCAACAACTACAATTTTATTTATTTATTTGTGTGTGTGTTTAAGATAAGATTACATAAAACTAAAGAAACAGAAACACGAGAAGATGTACACCAAAACTAAAGAAACATAAAACTCAGGTAATCTGTCCATGCAAGATGTGTATTTAGATTATGCTATTGGTTTATAGGGCTAGCCAATTTATTGCAAGTCCCAGATATGTTGAGCAAATTTTGCATTTCAATTCATATATATTTACATTCATGTTATTATTTTTAAGATTAGTAGAATGGACAGAAAAGTATGACGAAGATTTAGTTTAATATCCCATACCGGATGTTTGCAATGTTCTTAGTATTGGCCCTGATCGTAGTAGTCCCATCATTTTTATTTTTATTTTTTTTAAGTAAAACTTTTGGGAGTTGAGGGTGTTGGAAGTGTGCTACAAAACCCTATGATGGTTAAGTGGGGAGAATATGCTTAATGACCCTCTAATGGTTAAGTGAGAAAAATACGCTCAACAAAAACGGCCTAATGGTTAAATGGAACTAGTACGCTTAACACACCCGCAGCGAAGTCGTGGAATACACTTAGCACCCTAATGCTAAGAATGGAGAGAAAATACTAGCAAAACCCTTTGGTGGTTTGGTGGGGGAAATACGCCTAATAAAATGTATAAATGAATTTATTAGTGTATGTATTTACATGAAGTATGCATAAGTTATGTGTCGGTTGAATTACTTATTAGAAATTGTTTTACTGCTTTATATTATAGGCTATTGAGTTGTATACCTAACAAAGAAAATGCAAAGGAAAATATGTATGATTTTATTATTACATATAACCAAACTCTTTTGCTTGGTTTGCAAAACTGGCTATGACTTTTGAAACAAACCCTTTTGTGAAAACCCTGCATGGTGATAGTTGTATAGTAAACACTAGTTGAAGGAATTTTTCAAAAGAAAAATGAGGTTTACATCACACACGTTAATATTAAGAAAGTTAGTACTTGCTGAGCCGTGGACTCACAAATATACCTATAAAATTGTGGCAATTTTACAAATGTCGTCAATGAGGTATTTTACGAAGACCCCGTACATGTGTCTAGAGTTTTATCTATGATGCTGGCAAGAGGCTTCCCTTTTGAAGGGCTAACTTACTATGAGTCAGTTATAGTAATGTTTTACGCCGCTTAGGGCTACTTTTAACGTGTATAATGATAATAGTTGTTAAGGTGTAAAAACATTGTAAGTTTATGTCTATAAATTTGTATTTTTAGTAGCAACTCTGGTATGTTGTGGCATTAAGTGAGTTTGTGATTTAAAAAATTAGTAGAGAATTTTACACTTGATAATTTCAGTTGCATGAGTTTTAGTAAACAGTAGCGTCATGTGAAAAATCAAATATTTTCCACTACATTGCTTGTTTTAAAGCTGGGGCTTTACAGGTTGATATCATAACAATCAGCTCTAAGGACCATTAGAGTTCATTCCTGCTAGAGAATAGAGTCTAGAGAATAATGCCAAAGCAATAAGTTAAAAGGACCGAAAAAAAAAAAAAAAAAAAAAAAAAAAAAAAAAAAAAAAAAAAAAAAAAAAAAAAAAACCTTAGGATTAAAGATAAAAGTCATAGGTTTTGTTTGATTGTGTTGGTTGACAGCAGTAAAATGTCTTCCAACAAAGTCCCCAAGAAACCAGTGTACCTCATCCATAGGCCAAGGTAGATATGCACAATAAGGGACTTTCCTGTAGGCTGCGGGCCAACAAAGAGAATCCTTCAGCTCTAGAAGAAGCGAGCAATCATCAACTTTTTGATTCGGATGGAATGGGAGTGTCTGGAGCCGAGATGCCCCTTAATCCTTGTAATACTCCGTAGTTTAAGATATTAAATAAAATATCTTAATATATGATTTAAGGCCTAATAATAGGAATAACATACATATGAATATTTGCAGAATAAATATTCATCAAGATATGTATAAATATTTAAGAGATTAAATATTTATTAGAAATATATGTATAAGATTATAGGAGTTAAAATGGATTAGAAATTAGAATAAGTCTAAATCGATCGATCGATTATAGAGTCGATCGAGCGATTGTTTAATGCCTTAGAATCGATCGTGCGATTAAGGAATTGAACCCTTATTAGAAGCCAAAATCGATCGAGCGATTTAGTTATCTAGGTGCTGAAACAGGTGAAAATTTGGCTAAGTATAATAGATCGATCAATTATATTATAGGGTAAAAATAGATCAATCGACCTACTATTCAAGAAGATTGATCGACATAAAAATCAATCGATTGACCTACTATTCAAGTAGATCGATCGACTTCGAAATCGATCGATTGACTTTCTACAGAATACATATCCATGCACCAAATCACCTAGGATTCGATTTTTAATACCAAATCTACCCGAATCTTATTCCCAGCCGTTGATATGATCATTTTAGAGTGATCTAGGCCATCCATTTCACTATATAAGGAACCCAACCCCCTCGTTTGATCACACATTTCAATTTCTCTCAATTTCTCCCCCAATCTCTCTCAAATTCTCTCTCTCTCTCTCTCTCTCTCTCTCTCTCTCTCTCTCTCTATATATATATATATATATATATATATATTGGGTCCAGCAGCAAAGGCAGAAGAAATCCGAAGTTTTCTCTCTCCCGTGGGTAAGTCTCTCTTTCTCCCGAGCTCTCTTTCTCTCATTCTCCATCTCTTTCTTTTTCGTGGGGTACCTGCAGTAGATAGAAGTGAAGAAGGAAAGAAAGATAACAGAAGGAGAAAAAAAGGAAGAAAGAAAATGGGGAAGAAAAGAAAAGGATATTAGTTTTTTTTAAAGGTGTTATTGACTTTATGAGTTTTTATCTAACGTTTTAATGTTGGTTTTTAAACATGATTTTCAAAGTGGAGTGACTAAAATATAAATATGCCGTTATAATGCCTGAATTAAAAGTCACTATTTTACAAGCGTCGTTACGCTGCCCAAATACTTGTAAGTATTTTTATACATTCAATTTATTAATGCCGTTATTCTGTCCAATTTTATAAAAGGATAAAATTAGGATTATTTTTTAGCTATGACAATTAGTTATATTAATTGTTATGTCTAAAAAGAAATATTATGCGAATATGATTTAAAAGTAAAAAGGGCAATTTTTATTAAAAAGGGGTATTTTGATTATTATTTATAAATGCTATTATAATGTCCGCATGAAATATGTGATATTATAATTAATCCATTTTATATGTCTTTATAATGTCCAAACGACATTACATTATTTAGAGATCAAAAGCGATAAAAAGAATATCAGTATTTTATACCGTTGTGCCATCCATTTTTATTAATATAAAAAGGATTATTTTATTTGTTGGTATAAAATATAATGATGAAGTTATATTTATATTTTATGTATGGCCGTTGTGATGTCCGGATAAATAGTGATTTCTTTATGAAATAAAGAATAGGTAAATTCACCTAGTTTTATTTGATAGTTTATTAATGCATGGATATAATTGTGCAGTTTCTGTGGATAATCTTTTAAGCGTAAACTGTAAGCATCTCTATACTTACTGAAGGTGAAGCTGGTGGATTTTTCCATAATATTGTGTTTACTGCTTTATTTAGTTTGTTTGCGCATGTGAATTTACATGTTTTATATTTTAAAATTAAACTGATTAATAACAAAGCTGGTATGCAGCGAGGGGGTTGATGGCTGCCAGTGGAACCTTTGGCTTCCGTGACACTTAATAAATAAACGGGCTAAGACCTTTAGCTCTTAGTCTACTGGGACCTTTAGATTCCAGTAACAAACAAATAAGCTTTAAGTGAGAGTTGGCTAATACAATTTTTTTTTTGGGGGGGGTGGGGGGGGGATGATATTGCCAACTGGGACCGTCGGCTCCCATAACATGCTAATCCGGACCATTGGTTCCATCACGAGAGGAGTGGTTCCATCACGAGAGGAGTGCAAAAGATGATAATTAAACTTTGCATATAAAACTATCATATTACTATTTTATAGTTATGTTTATATTCAATCTATGACTGTGATTAGCTACCATGGATCATATATTGCATATACACATGGCTATAAAGCTATATCTGCATTATGTTGCATTTATTAAATAAATCAGCATTCATATTATTATTGGAAACAGCAGACTCACTTAGGGTATTTTGTGTTTTATTGTTTCTATATATATATATATATTGGTGTAGGTTTTATAGATGAAGATTAGAGCTCAAGAAGTTTTAAAGTTAATGACACGTAGATTGTATTCTGTTTATATTCTCCTGTGTTTATAACCTTTTTATGTTGATAAAATTGCTAAAATTTCCTTGTATTCTTTTTTTGTCACTATTGACACTTGTTTCCATGTATTTTTTCTAAGTATTTTTAATGGATGTCTAGAGGTATTTCAGTTAGAAGCTCTGATGTGTTAATTAATTCCTAGTCTATTGGATATATTATATTCCGCTACCAAATCTTAACTCTGATGATGTCGTAATATCACGTGGAAATTTAAAATTTTCACTTACGCCTTTTTGTAAAAGGCGGGGCGTTACAGTCCTCAAGGATGAGGAGTGGGAGTGTGAAGAGGAAAAGGGCCCAAAGGACGAGGTCCTTGTTGGGGAGAAGTAGTGTAGTACCAATTAGCTGTTAGAATAGGGTTGTACATACACTAGGAGGCTTAACCTCGTGGCCAGCAGCAGTACCCCGGCTAATAAATAAACTTGTATTTACTGCTTTCCCTAAAGATACAGACTATGAATGAAATGGCATATGCGCCAACCTTTGCATAAAATTTTGAGTACATAAAATAATGCTTGTCATAAAATTTTTTAAAAAATAAACACCTTGGTGCAAAGCAATGTCTCGAAGACAACGATTTTGTTATGGAATGGGTGACAACCATGAAGACCTGAGCCCAATCAAGATGACGGTGTACCACCACCACCATCACCTCCACCTGATAGAGGGATCCTGGACACCGCCCACTCGGTGATGGAAGTCGCTCGACATTTGGCCAAAGCTATGGCTCAAATTCAACATCCCGTGAACTAGGAAGGAAAAGTATAGGGCTGCTATTTCAAAGAGTTTTGCACGCACCGCTACCCAACTTTCAACAGTTTTCTAAAGTTCATGGTGGCAAAAGCCTCAATTATTGACATCCAGAGGTTGTTTGAAGTAACGGGCTACACAGAAGAACATGGGGTTCTATATTCCAGCTACAAGTTTACAGGTGAAGCTGCCAAATGGTGGCAAGTTAAGAGAGATCTGTTGACCCTGGAGTTGGTGCTATGACCGTGGTCACCTAACCCAGTTTAAAAAGGAATTTGATGATCAATTCTTACCTAGGACTCAATAGCAGCTGTGAGCCCAAGAATTTCAGAACTTAGTCCAGGGCAGCATGCTAGTTGAGTAATATGTTGCCAACTACATTGAGCTTGCAATGTTTGCTCTGTACCTAATCCTTGATGATGAGAGAAAGGTGGAGAAGTTTCAAAAGAATCTTCACCTGCGAATCAGGGAGAAGGTTGCATGCTTTGAAATTAAGTATTTCTCTAGACTATTGAATGTCGCCACCATCATTGAGGGAGAACTCCGAAGTGCCATTGTTGCAATGGAACTGAAAAAAAGACAGATGCCTCAAGCATCTCAACTAGTTAAACAAGCCGCCTTCACCAGTGGCTCGGGGTAGAAACCAGGTATGAGCTTCCCTGTCTTTAAATTGGACAAATGTCCATTTGATCTAAATGCAGAAAACCGCATACTGCAAAGTATAGAATGAGAGTAGGGCCAGCTTTCGTTATGTTCAGACGGGCTATTTCATCGGAGATTGCCCAGTGGCAGCCACATGAGGAGCAGGGCTATAGAGAGGCGGCAATCAATTGGGTCAGAGACCACCTGCCTAGGCACAAAGTGTATGCGCTCACCCCGGGAGAGGCAGACACAAAAGTAAAAGAAGCCGAAGTGGTCACAAGTACCCTTCCACTTTATGGTAGCCATGCTTGCACACTTTTTGACTTGGGTGCTACACACTCTTTGATTTCTACCACATACTTAAAGTTGTGTAGCATAAATAATGAACCCCTAGGGAAAAACATATATGTAGCAACACCTGTAGGAAACACTTTAATGTGTAAGAAAATAGTGTAGGATTGTCCCCTTATCGTTGAAAGGCGAACGCATCCAGTTAATCTGGTTGTGTTCAAAATGCTCAGTTTTAATGTCATCATTGGGATAGATTAGCTATCGAAACACACTACGTGAGTATCAATTGCTGAAGGAAGGATTTGACTTTTAGACAACCTGGTGACGAGGAGTTCAAGTTCTGTGATGCGCAATTACGAGCTACCTCGCCACTCCTCTCAGCAGTTCAAGTAATGAGGTGTATTGAGAATGACGACCATGCTTTCTTAGCTTGTGTCATCTCAAAGTTTCACATAGTGGTGAAATTTGAAGACATTTGGCAAGGAAGGATTTATCTCAATGTATTCTCAAAGGATATCCTAGGGTTACTTCCTCATCGCGAGATTGAGTTTTGCATTGATTTAGTGCTTGGAACCACGCTAGTACACAAGGCACCCTATTAGATGGCCCCTGAAGAGCTTAGGGAATTGAAGGTGCAGCTCCAAGAGCTGATTGACAAAGGGTTCATCCACGGAAGTGTCTCCATGGGGAACACCCATATTATTCATGATGAAGAAAGATGGTACTATGCGGATGTGCATAGATTACCAGGAGTTGAATCGAGTGACAGTAAAGAACAAGTACCCCTTGCCAAGGAACAATGACTTGTTCGATCAACAAAAGGGGCAAGTGTCTTTTTTAAAGATAAACCTCTGGTCAGGGTACCACCAATTAAAGGTATGGAGCGAAGATGTCCAGAAGACGACGATCAGAACTAGGTACAAACACAATGACTTTTTGGTCATGTCATTCAATTTGGCCAATGCGCCATCAGTCTTCATAGACCTAATGAACAGGGTATGTCGCAAGTTCTTAGATTGGTTCATGGTCATGTTCATTGACAACATACTGGTCTACTTGACCGATCATCCAAAACATGCGAGCCACCTGAGAGTAGTGATGGAAATATTGTGGGAGAAGAAATTGTACGCTAAACTAAAAAAAGTATGAGTTTTGGCTAGAGAAGATGTCATTCATCAGACATGTTGTATCAAAGAAAGGAATCTCGATTGATCCAATCAAGATCAAGGTTGTGATCAGCAGGGAAAGACCGTCTAGTGACCAAGAGACTCAATTTCCTAGGGTTAGCCAGATATTATTGGAAGTTCGTGGAGGGATTTTTCAAACTATCTAGTCCTTTGATCTCTCTAACAAAGAAGAACGCACGATATGACTGGTCTGAGGCGTGCGAAGAAAGCTTTCAGGAGCTAAAGCAAAGATTGGTGACTGCGCTTGTCCTTACTCTTCCTTCAGAGTCACGAGGGTTTGTGGTATTCAACAACGCTTCTCATAAGGGATTGAGATGCATATTGATGCAGCAATGCAAATTTGTGGCATATGCCTCACGCCAGTTGAAGGACTACGAAAGAAACTACCCCACCCACTACTTGGAGCTGGTAACGGTAGTATATGCCTTAAAGATTTGGAAGCACTATCTCTATAGGGAGATATGCGATATTTTCACTGACCAAAAAAGTTTGAAGTACTTCTTCACTCATAAGGAGTTGAATATGAGGCAGCAAAGATGGTTGTAACTCATAAAGGACTACCACTAGGATATCCAGTACTGTCCTTTCTTTTTTTTTAGACTATATCTAGTACTGTCCTGGTAAAGCCAATATGGTCGCAGATGCACTGAGTAGGAAGTCACAAGGCTAAGAGTCAACAAACATGCCTACCTAGTTGCAACTTATTCAAGAGATGGAGAGGATCACCTTAGATGTGGTGTCTAACGTGGAATTAGCATTTGTCGCAATGCTAGTAATCCAGTCATTGACACAGGACAGAGTAAGGGAGGCGCAAGAGAAGGATCCTAAGTTGGTCAAGCTTAGGGAAAAAGCTAGATATGGTGAAGCTCCCAACTTTTATATCACAACCGACGACATTCTGAGATATGAAGACCAGGTATGCGTACCCGATGATGAAGAGGTGAAAAGATATAGTTTAGAAGAAGCTCACCAGACTCCATACACAGTACACCCTAAAAGTAAAAAAAAAAAAAAAAATGCACTAGGACATGAAGAAAAATTACTGGTGGGATAACATGAAGAGAGAGAGTGCAAAGTATGTAGTGGAATGCACCACTTGCAGTGAGTAAAGGCTGAACACTAGCAGCTGACATGGCCCCTTCAGCTGCTTCACATCCTAGAATGGAAATGGGAGGAAGTCGCGATGGTCGTAATTGGTCTGCCAAAAGCGCCATGATACGTTCAAAATTTTACAGCTTACATGGCAGCACACGTGGCAGTACCTAATCCCCAAGACAACAGTGAATAAGGAGTAGGAATCTCCATATTTTATTTCCCTACATGTTTTAGCTAATAAGGAATGTATTTTCGCTAGTTTATTTCCTTCCTAGTTAATTTTTCTGCATGATGTAATGACGGCTAGACCTAATGGTTATGTCTTATGAGTTAGCCGTCTTCTATATAAGTGTAAACCTAATGAATAAAATATCATGCTGAATTATTATCAAACCTACAACCTTTTGCTGATATCTTGGAGGTCATGACTCCCTCGAAATAACCATTGGAGATCACGACTCTCTCGAAGTAGCCCATATCCTTTTTCCTTTGTTCTTTTATTGTTTGATTGCATCAAGTGGTATCAGAGCAAGGTTGATTGTTTTCTACAACAATCTCCAATTCACACCATTATCATGTCTTTCCAATTTTTCTTGAATGAAGAGCAACAAGCAAGGCTAGAAAAGATGCGGTCAGAATTCCTCGCGTGGAAAGATGAATCTAGCAAACGGATGGAGGAGCACATGAGAAGAATTAAAAGTTCTTCTCCACCATGCACTCTCCAGCAAGCCAATCCTTGCCCATAACACCTACCTCACCAGCTACCCCCGTCACAAAAAAGAAAGAAAAAGAAGAAGAAGAAGAAGAAAAAAAAGTTGCCAATTTTTGTGTTGAAGATGATGGGAAAAGAAGATCATGTGATCCCAACAACTACAAGAAAGAGACACGAACCAGAAACAAGGAAGCCGAGGTATTTGTTTCGCGCTCAAGTGGTGAAAAATATTCTACAGTACTATGCCCAGGGAGCCCAGAGATGCTTAAAGAAACTGTAGTTTTAGGGATTGGATCTTGGGACTGGAATCTGAATGGACACAACTATACATGCCATGCTCTATTCCCCAAGGGCTTGGCCTGTATATGAGGGTGAACCTGATCCAGAGCTTAGAATATTTTGTCGTCAAATTTCGCTTGTTATCCCCCATAATTATGAGGAGAGTAGTTTCCCAGTCTCAGCTTTTACTTTCATGCTTTACAATTCTAGAAAGGTTGCTGCAGATGTCACCTTGATTTTCACAAGGGCAAATTCTGTTGGAGGGCTTTCTGAATTTTCTGGTCAGCACTCTAATTCTAGAATAATGATGAAGGATGGTGTGCATGGTGTACTTCTACATCACAAGATAGCAAATGGACATACCCCTTATGACCTTTGCAATTCTAGTCGAGGAGACAAATGGTATTCACTCTCTAAGTGCCCTTGCTTTTTGATATCGGGTAACTCTTAGGGTATCTCCGCAAAAGAGATGTGGCGGGAAATAAAGGAGTATGGATCATTTGACCCGGCAGAGGCTACATGGGAAGATCAAGACATGGTCCAAGTTCAATTTCCGGAGTTCTTCCTTGGGGAAAAGGAAGGTGTTAGGGGAGAAGGATGATACGTTCAGAATTTTAGGGCTTATGTGGCAGCACATGTGGCAGTACCGAATCCCGGAGACAGTAGTGAATAAGGAGTAGAATCTCCATATTTTATTTCCCTACATGTTTTAGCTAATAAGGAATGTATTTCCACTAGTTTATTTCATTCCTAGTTAATTTTCCTGTATGATGTAATGACAGCTAGACCTAATGGTTATGTCTTATGACCTAGCCGTCTTCTATATAAGTGTAACCCTAATGAATAAAATATCGTGTTTAATTATTATCAAACCTAGAACCTTTGTTGGTATCTTGGAGGTCACAACTCCCTCAAAGTAGCCATTGGATATCACAGTTTTCTCGAAGTAGCCCATATCCCTTTTCCTTTGTTCTTTTATTGTTTGATTGCATCACGCCAAGCGGACAAGATGCCATCTAGATGATAATCGATAGAGTTACGAATAGTGCACAATTTATCCCCGTTAAGGTTACAGATTCAATACAGAAACTGGTAGAACTATACATCAAGGAGATAGTCATGATGCACAGGATACCAGCTGCTATAGTCTCTGATCGAGACCCTTGGTTCACATCAAGGTTTTGGACAAGTGTGCATAAGGGAATGGGGACGAAGCTGAACTTTAACATGGCCTACTACCGGCAAACTGATGAATAGTCAGAAAAGACCATCCAAATTTGGAGGATATGTGTGCTTGATTTCAAGGGTAGCTAGATTCAGTATCTGCCTTTGGTCAAGTTTTCCTACAATAATAAGTCCAAGCAACTATTGGCATGGCATCGTATGAGGCTTTGTATGAACGTAAGTGTAGACCACCCTTGAACTAGGACGAGGTGGGCAAACGACAAATTTTGGGACTAAATTTGGTGCAAGAAACGAGGGAGAAAGTTGCACTCATCCGATAGAGGATGTTAACTACTCAAAGCCAACAAAAAAATTATGCAAACAAGCACAACCTAGAGTTAAAATTCGAGGCTGACAACCAAGTATTTTTTTAAGGTATCACCAATACGTATTTATGAAACAAAACTAGGAAATCAATATTTTACATGCGTCCTTGCATATGTAAGGGCACAGCTGAACATCTTCCATTGCTTGTAAGCTAATCATTGTTGGCTACCATGACAGTGATAGGCTAACTAGAGTCTAGGGGCAGTTGTGCCTTTTCGGCAACGCTGGAGTCAAGGAAGTTATAGGTACTCCCAGAGTCAATTAGAACTTCCACTCACAAAAATTCAATCTACCCTTGAGTCTTCATGGTTTTGGAGTGGGAAGAGCCTATAATAACACTAAGCAAGACCTCAAGAATCTCTCCTAGGATTGTTTCTTCATTTTGCAAGGTTCACCTTGTTGGCCTGGGTCTGGTGGCTCATCTTCAGTTGGAGGAATGTCTAGGCCCTCTAGAAAATAAAGTTTTGGGCGGGGACACTTATGGCATGTGTTTCATTTGTCGTCGCAGTAGTAGCATAGGCCCCCACCCCGTCTTTCCCTCATTTGGGCCGATGAGATCCACTAAATGGGAAAAGGGTTGTTTCGGATGGGCCTTGGTGGCCCAAGAATAGTAGACCTAATTGGGCCTGGAAGGGCTGGTCTAGCTTGGAGAGCTGGAGAGGCTCCTGGACTCCTTTCCCAACATTGGGCCCTTCTGGTGTTGCCTATATGCTCTTCTTGCAAAGGAACTTAGCCCAAAGGCAGCCAACATGGTTGTGGGCTACAACATGCAGACCGAAATCCAAATATCATCCCAGAGCCTACAAGAACATCTCTAACAATGATAGCTACTTTAGCGACTGAAAAAGTCCTATTTTATATTTTGCCTATTCATTTTTATATAAGAACTCCAGCAGATTATTTATTCTACTATTTATTTTTTTTTTAAAAAAAATTTATCTTTTTCTATTATTATTTTTTCTCTCTCTCACTCTCGCTCACCCTCCTCTTCCCCTATATTTTCCACTTCTCTATCTCTCACCCTTGCTCACCACACTCCACGCATACCTGGCCTCATCCATATCTTGTGATTCCTCTCCTGGCCTAGATTTTTGTTAGAGAAGTATAACAGAGAGAGTGGTTTCGGCGTTGAGGAAAGGAGCAAGCAAGGTCATGGGTTAGTGGATTTATGTCGGTTAGGTTTGATTTGGTGCCGATTGGGGCTCTGTTGCAGCTTTGGCTTTTCTCTATTGTGATCTTCTCTGCATTTTTTGCTATCTATTCTTGTTATTGCATGCTTCTCTATTGTTTTTGGTAGAGATTGAATATAATGAATATGTTTGTGCGTTTAAGGCCAAAAATGTATGGGGTTTGTTGGGGAGATTTTACTCCCCGACCTAGGGAATAGAGCTCATAATCAGAAAGTGTGTCGGCCATGATGTCATCAGGGACACGTGGCAAAGTAACAAGTTCTACAGAGAGTGTTAGGGGAAGTCTATCGTTGTTATAGAAATGCTTGGTCCCTTGCGCGCTAGGGTTAGTTCAGAGGCCCTTGGAACCATGGAATTCGGAACCTCGGATGCCAGGTCCAGGGTTAGAGGTCCGAGGTCGCTGGTGAGGAAGAGGCAAGAGTAAAAGGGAATGACATTAAATGCTCAGAATCCACTTCATTTATTAGTATCTTAAGCATTAATTGCACTTTGTCCTTGACCAGTCAAAACAAGTTGTCACAGAGGGGAAGCGTCTATCTCCCATGCCGACTTGTCTCCCATGAACCATGCCAAGGCCCAAGAAGTACTATCTATACATTGCCTCCATGACAACTCGCACGTACTAGCATTTAATGAAAAGATCCCAAATATCCTGAGGCCTTGGATTGACAACATGGCAGGGAGTACACCATATAAAAGGAAAGCATTAACTCAGGTAAACGAACGTCTACAATTTCATTTACTCCCCCATTAAGACTCTCGCTGACTTGATTGTCGGAGGAGGTGCCGCCGGCCAACCCCCGGCAATCCTTTGCTGTTTTACAGATCGCATTCTTCACAATTGAAGACCCAATCAACGAGCGACACGTCATCATCCGAAAACTGTCATCAACAGAGTTTTATGGTTTTTTTAAATATCTGGTAAACCCTTTGTTTGGGTTTTGGGTTTTTGGTGTTTTTCTTAGCTGAATCTGAGATGGGCTTGTGTGATTTTAGTGTTTTTTGCAAGATTTGTTCGGAGTGCTGCGAGTGTCCTTGGTAGTGGTGTTCAGGAGAGGAAGCTCTATTTTTTTATTTTTTTTTTGGGTGGAGAGAGAGAGAGAGAGAGAGAGAATAATTTTTTTTTTAGGAAAAAAAAAAAAAAAAAGTTTAGAATGTGATTCATTTTATAAGAAAAAACCTATGAAATAGCTATTTTGGTGGAAAAAATAATAATAATAATAATAATAAGCAAATTTGACTATTATAAAGCATTTAACTATTCTATTAGAGCATCTTCAGCAATAATAGCCAAAGTAACTATTGAAAAAGTACAACTCTCTACTTTAGTTACTATTTTTTTCTACACTCTCTAACAGATTCTATATTCTACTCTTTATTTTCTTTAAATATTATTTTGTGTGAAAGAAAGAGGGAGATAAAGTGTGAAAGAAGGAAAGGAAAGAGAGAAAACAATAAAAAACCGTTTGTAGTATGAATAGTGAATAGGCTCTCCTGCCTATTTACTATTCACACTAGAAAGAAAATTTTTATTCTACCTATTCTGCTGGAGACGAAAAAATGACTCATAATAGATTTTTTCCTTCTAGTGTGAATAGTAAATAGGCTAGAATAGAATAAAGAATCTATTGGAAAGAATATAGAAAAAATAGTAACTAAAATAGAGAGTTATATTTTTTCAATAGTTACTTTGACTATTATTGATGCCGCTGCAGATGCTCAAGGAAGCAACTGAATTTGAAGACTGGCGCTTGTAGTCATCGACGGTGGAGGTTTGGATAGCATTGGATGATTCACCCTGGGACCCTTCACCTGCACACAAGTTTCTTTCTGGGGAACCTTGCCTTCGTTTTCGTTGAATACAGGCAAAGGTCTCCTTGCTAGTTGCAATAGAGTCCATCCGCTGCACCAACCCGTCCATGACCCTCACCTGGTTCTCCTGGAATTTTTGCTGAAGTTCCCTGGGGGCCTGCTTTGACACCAGCCAGAGACTCAGCAAGTTGAGAGTATCTCTGATACCAATTGTTAATCTGTGGGAGTGTAACGAGCTTTTTCGAGGAGCAACCCTCCAAACACAAAGTTAAGATAATTTTTTACAGCTAACTTAATGTCTTTCTTTCATTAACATAACAAGTTAAAAACAACCTCAAATAACTGAAGAAAACGGTTACACTGACATTGGGCTCCAGCCCACAACTTGACAGTAGCAATCGTGGGTAAAGGTCTCAATCAAAGCTAACCAAAATGATAGGACAGACAACTAAACAAGATCAGAAGGCTTGAGAATATATTCAAATTATAATTATCAAGTTGGAGTATAGATACTATATTACAACCTCAAATATCTTGCAACTCACACAACAAATGTACAACGCAGTTAATTCAAATCTTGTCTCCATGCAAAACTTGGGTTTCGATCTGCAACCCCGATCAAGATGTTCTGCATGGACTTCTGCTAGCCGAACCCGCAACAAATCCAAGTTTACCTAAAACACCCAAAAATAAGAACAATAACAACAAATAGTTCAGACTGATGAATCATTTATACTAATCCAAAAGCCAATCAGTCTGTTATTTGTTTTAACACTTCCCTTTATGTAAATCTATTTTTCATGGAAAAGGAAAAAAGAAGAAAGGAAAGGACATAACAAATTCTTGAATCTTCCACCATTTAGTAACTAATCACAAACATATGAACGAATTTTTTGTTGCAAGGACTGCAACCAATTAATGAAGAAATTTATCAGAAAGGGAATTATTGCATATTCAAGAATAAAATTCATTTATTTGAATTGTTTCCAATATGATAATCTGAAATACTCTAGGAGTTTTTGCCACATTCGTGGTATCATTGATCAAAGGAGGTAACCAATATGACATAAAATAAACTACTTTTGTTGACCATATAATTATGCTACATGCCAATGTCAAGCCCACCATTGTGCTGAACAGGAGTTCCTTCTGTTATGTCATTTGCACTTCTAATGTCCTAAATACACTCTTCCCAGCTAAACAAAAATGTAACACACTCACAGGATGATTCTAACCATGCAGAAATCAATCAGGAAATTAGAAAGAGGACAAGTAGGATTGCCAATCTAATTATTAAAAGAGAAACTTGTCAGAAAGGAAGCACTAGATTCTGAAAAATATTTAAGCCAATTTTTAATATAAAGCCATTGTTTTTTCAGTTGCTAATGCTTCCACTATTAGATCAAGGGGTGGGAAAGTGGCTGGAAAGTAGACATATATGGCCACCTGTTACACCATGAATTGACTTTGATGCTATGGAGGCATATTCTAATTAAATCTATTTCCTGCACTTTTCACAACCAGAATTTAGTAAATAAAAGAATCAAACTTCCATTTCATTTTAGGAAACAAAAAATTAAAGAGAGCAGATACAATTAGGGAATGGGTCAATAATTGTAACAAACTTATTGCTATCATAGAGGCAATTGAGTCATGATTAGAGTGCCAAACATTCAGCACAAGCTGTATTACATTTTCGTTTAAAACTATAAATTCAAACAGTTTTGTGTAAAGTATTCAGGCCTTCCAACCTAAAATTAGTTTTTTTTTTTTTTTGTAAGATACCTAAAATGGTTAAGTTAATCCCAAGCAGGAAAAAATTGGGCAATATAGGATTGAGAGGAGATAGCAACACACCTCATTGCCTTTGTTGAGTTTAAGTTCACAAAGAGTGCAATATATGAGATAGTAATTCTCTAGCAACTCTCCTTGCTTGCATATGGGGCACCAAATCTTCTTGCTTACCTACCATCAACACCCAAAATTCTAATCAGTTCCTTTTTTTTGGGGGGGAAAAAAAAAAATGATAGGCGAAGGGCATTGTTAAAGAAACTATTTAAAAGCATCTTTGCAATGTTGCATGCACGGAGAACACATGACACATGTTTTGATAGAATATGGACACACCAAAGTAGCAGATTGATATAAAGCAAGAAAGGTGACTCAGAATAGTCTCAGAGTTCTTGAGCTACGAGCTGTCCTGACAAAGTAAAGGTCGTGGAATGGCTTTAAGGATGCTTAAGAATTAACAAACTATTCGGATTTTGGACTAGAGTTGCAAGGGTTTCTCTAAGGTTGAGTTGCATGGGTATTGCTTGAATCATAAGCAATAGCAGAGAACTAAAGAGAATGATGAAGAATAAGGATAAAGAAAGAACAGCGGAGAAAAAAAAGGCTAGGCAGCCATGCCTTCAATATTTGAAAAAAATAAAATAAAATAAAAAATTTTATTCAGAACTGAAAGCCTTCCAAAGGCAAAACCAGTCGTTTTAGAAATCTGTAGAACTCTATTTGACCACTGAAGGAAAGCTAGCTCAGATATGTGTGATAGACAAACCTAACCCATACAACACATATGTAAGAAACTTGGAAACTACTAGAAACACAGAAAAAGATTGATCATAAAAATGGCCCTAATGAACTCGTAATAGAAACTCTGTGGGATATGTAGATAATTATGATTTGAACACTCAGGACAAAAATGCTTATAATTCTCAACCCAGCGACTCAATTTCTTCCTTTTCTTTTTCTTGTTTGTGGGTGTGTTACCTAGCAAAGAAGCAAGGTAATGTTTCTACATTTCCTTTGTTCTTTTGTGCAAGTAACAATTCTTTTCCCTCCATTTCTCTCTCACTCCATAACCTCTTTTATTTTCCTTCAAAATTTCCTGGTTGGACCCCTCTTTTGCATTTTAAAAGTCAGGGATCAAATCAACTCCACCAACTGGATCATCAACCCTAGTGCTTCACTTCTCCTGCCCCTCCAATTAGTTCTCTCCTTCGGTGGTTGAGTCCAAATCTTCTTACAATTAACAACTAACGTACAACAGTTTCGAGTAACTGTGAAACTAATAGTCTTATGAGTCAACCAAATGTTCTTTTGCATGCAGGCATACAATGGTTCCAGAAGATATGCCATTTCAATCACAATTATATGTAAAACTCAGACTTTTGAACATGGATATTGCAAGAGAATAATTATTGAATATGGAATTATATGTAAATTTTATGGACACAAACAGACATACATATATGGATACGGAAATATAAATATACTTATGTATATCATCCATGCTTGTGTAGAAAAATTCATCTATACAATGCTCATAATAGTGGCTGTCGTACCTGCTCATCGTTGAGCTGCATATGCTCATAAACTGCACGGGCCAAGTATTCATCTTCTTCATCTTCCCACGTTTCAATATGTCTATCAGGTTCTGCAAGCAGCTAAATTAAACATCTATGCTCATAAAGATAGTTTGACCAATTTATGCCCCAAGGATGACATGTGTAAATCAATATAAATATATAAAAGGTTAAACACCAATTTTGGTCCCTGAAACTTGTTTTAAGTCCATCAAATATGTAGAATGTTGCAATTGAATACTCCTATCAACTAACTGTGACGGAAATCACTGCCAAGAAACTTATGCTGACATGACATACACCATCTAGACAATTATCCCTATGGCAAATTCATAGATCTTTAAATTTTGCTTTCAACTAAATTAATAACCAAAAAAAAAAAACTCTCCCCCCCTAAACCTCCAAACCCTAACCCTAAAAAACCTTACTCCCTCATCCTATTCATGCTTATGAGCTCATTGACAGCCCCAAAACCATGGCCATGCCCACCACTTGTGCCACCATATCAATGGACATCCCAAATCTGGTGCCAGCATCAAAGTTGGACAACGTGAAAATTATAATTTTCTCATAGAAGTTATTGTGGGTTTTTTTTTTCATTTTTGTTGGTTTATGGACACGAAGAAAATACATATCATTAATTGTAACTGGGCTTGGTGATTCTTTGGCAGTTCTGGGTTCACTTTGTTGAGAAATAAAAGTTGTTCACGTGGAGGAAGTTGGCTTTGGATAATAAAGCAGGAAATAGTAGACCTGAAAATGAGTTCTTCAGTGGTTGTGGTTCCTTCATTCTTTGGTGCCACAAATTCAATGACATTGATGAGTTGCAAGCCGTGAGTTGGAGGTGGATTGGCATTAGAATTAAGGGTGGTTAGGGAAGGAGAAAAAAGAAACTTAATGCTATTTAATTCAAAGCAAAAAAAAATTATGACCCTTTGTTGACATAGCATATGCAACATGGACAATTGTCCACATGGCAAATTCCATGTCAACAAAAATGACTTTGCAGCAATTTCTGTCACATTTGGTTGAAAGGACTTAATTGCAACATTTTAGATATTTGAAGAACATTGCTTCTTTTTAAATTTGAGCATGAATTGCTTCTAATCACTATTCTGAGAACAGTTGCATCTACACAGAAGCTTTTTTGCCATATACTTCATTTCACATGAAAGCATCTTTCCTTGTTTAATTCGCGATATTTTGGAGATATTCCTCAGGAATCAATGGAGAAACCATGTTTCACCTTTTCTAGTTGGTTCTGCCGTACGATCCTCATAAAAGATCCTTTGCATTTCTAACAAAATTTCTTCACATTCGCCTTCATAAGCATTATGAAGGCCATCATATTCCCATAACACATCATTGGCCTCGGGGGAAGAAGTTGGAAACTTCAAACAACCATTCATTGATGAGTCCTTAATCTTTTTGAGTTCATCAGAAACTATGTCCTCAAAAGTAGATTTGACTAAGTCCTGCAAAAGGTAGGAAAATAAAAAGGGGGAATATGAATAGGTGATGAGATATAAAAACTGCTTCCAGAGAAAATAGTAATCTGGAAGGAAGAGAAATAGAAGAAATCTGGAAACAAAGTCAATCACAAAAAGAGGGAAATAATTACATTTAATTCACACGTGTGAGCCACTCTTTCTCTCTAACTTGGAGAGATGTTGTGTAATATAGCTGACAGTTTACTAACAGCCTATATATTTATATAATGCCCCTTGGGGGGAAGCAAGAGAAAGAGAGGGTGTAAATGCTATTACATGAACTCGGAGAAATGTTAGTGTATTTACACACACATCAATCTCTCTCTCTCCCTCCCTCCCTCTCTCTCTCTCTCTAGGCTGGAATACACAAGCATCTATCCAAGTTTAGGTCAGTGACATTTATACCCCTTGTGGTTTAAAGTCAGTCCATTTAGTACTTGAACTATGGCTATTTGGGCAAGAGGGCCTTCTATTATAATTCTATCCAGATTGATAATGGAATCTGACCATATGACATGCACAGAATCATTTTATATTTATTTGGACAATTCTTAACATTATTTTTAGAGTAAATTAAACTTCATCCCCCAAACTACTATCCTATCCTAAATACAGCATCAAACTTTCAATCGTTACAACCTGCCCCCTAGTTTCAAGTTTCGGTTTCAACATGCCCCCTTGTCGAAATCAGGCTTTAATTTGGACAGATATCCCTTCACACGTGTGACATATGCAACTTAGGGGTATGAAATAATGAAATTGCCCTAAGAAAACTGGAACCTATATGATGAAATGAACCGTTTTCTATTGGGGGTTTTCTTTTGAGAATGGTTTGGTGGGTACGCATCAGAGCTTTGCCATCATGCTTGTCAAGCAAATCTCTTTCAGTGGCAGTAAACATAGGAACAAAGAAAAAAAGGGACATGAAGATTGTGTTGGTGATACCAAAAAGAGCCCTACTAGGAGCCCTTCTAATAGTCAACATGTTAATGGCAACATGCATCTCCATCACCCGCTCAATCCACTTACTCCTAAAGCACACTCCACATTCTCTTTCATCTCCCAAACAATACCCCAAATCCTGTCTCTGTCCCTTCAGGTTCTCCTCCTCCTGCCTCCAACACCCTCCACAAGTAAACACCCTCCACAAGTAAACACCCCTACTATTCCTTCACTCTCTCACTGTTGCTCTTCCTCACCGCTCCATCAATGGCAGCTACTACCGCCATGTATGAACCCATCAAAGCCAACCCTCTTCTCCAAGAATTTGACTTCCCGTTATTAGATGTGGTTGAAGCCAAACACATTGGCTCCAGGATCCATGCCCTCTTGAAGAACCTTGAATATTTTGTTTTATTCTTTCTCAGATCTTTTAAAGTGTTTTGCGTCATGGCTTTCTATTTGTTTGGTGATTTTGTTGGAGTGTTATTTTAAAGGAGGGCATTTATGTACTCATATAATGTTTGACGATTATAAATAATATATGAACAAGAAAGAACCCTAATTCTGGTGTTCTTTTCTCATACTCTTTCTTTTCTCCATATTCCAACTTGGTATCAGAGCAAACCGAATACTTGCAACCAATCCAGAAAAACACAAAGAAACTGTCGTATGGTCACTGACATTAGCGTAGAACCAAACGTCTGTTCTTCAATGATCGTCAATCATGGCTCCCAATTTACCATCATCCGAACTTTTATTTTTAGCATATTTTGTCAAGTGCAACTGGCGAGTGGAGGAAATCTGTCTTGTCAAGCGCAAGCCGATGAGTAGTGGAGATTTGTTGAATCGATTGACCGGCAAGCGAAGAAGATTTGGGTCATTTTTTGTAGAAATGGTTGTAAAAGATAGCTTTTTTTGGTTCTCTGGCGTTTTTGGAATTTTTTTTGGGGTGATTTCTTAGGAAATCGATGTATTCAGTGAAGGTGGTGTGATCTCTATCGACTACGCGCAGAGGTTCTGATCAGGGAGAAAGATGACAAGTCATTTTTGGATGTGATGGTACACGGCATGTCATTTAGCGTTGAGCAAAACAACAAGTCATTCAACATCGAGTCGAACGATAGGTAAGACCCTAAACAGAAGGCCATTTAGCAGCACCAAAAAAATAAATTAAAATAAATAAATAAATAAAATGTTGCTTGGTGTTTGAATCTACTTTTGTTCTGTTGTTGCCTTAATTTTTCTTGAGCTCGAGTGTTGTGTATTGGAGCTATTTGGTTGGATGTCTAAAGTCATGTTATGAGAAACGAATCAGACCTCAAAAACTCACAAAAAGGGGATAGAGATTCAAATGACCTTCCATAGTGAGAATCCAACTCTCCAAATCACAACTAAGAAGTTGGATGGGCTTAACTACCTTTCTTGGTCGTAGTCGATCATGTTGCCTATTAAAAGTAGAGAAAAGATGGGATATCTTAATGGTAAAATTTCCGAACCTGAGTTAGATGATCCTTCTTAGGATAAGTGGGAGGCCAAAAATTAGACAATTATGTCTTGGTTATTACTCTCTATGCTATTGGATATTAGTCAGGGATATTTATTTCTCCGCATCGCAAAGGAAATTTGGGATGCAGCAGCTTAGGCATATTCAAAAATGGGGAATGCAGCACAAATTTACGAATTGAAGCGACGAATACATGGGAAAATCCAAGGTAAGTCGTCTGCAACCACTTATTTTCATAAATTTCGTGGTTTTTAGCAAGAATTGGATCTCTATCAGAATATTCGAACTAAGTGTGCTGCAGATGCAATAAAGATCAAGACGATAATAGAAAAGGGACATCTATGAGTTTTTGGTTGGTTTGAACTCAGACTATGATTTAGTTTGTGTTCAAATTTTTGGAAAGGAACCCCTTCTTGAAACTAAGGGAAGTCTTTGCATATGTCCAAAATGAGGAGAGCTCACGTAGCACAATGCTCTGTTCTATTTCACATGAACAATCTGCTTTATTGCATCTCAACGTAATTTGAAAGTTGATTACTGGAATTGGGATGGTGGCAAGGTAACATATGCCACCTCAAACAACAAGGACAAGCCACTATAATAGGTCTCGACATACTCGGGAAACCTATTGGATACTTAAATAGTTGTCCTATGAGAAGTCGAGGAGGTCATTCAGGAGGTGGAACCAAGCCTCATGCCAATCATACCTCTATGGTAGAGGCGACTATTTCCACACCTAATTCTAGTTCTACTTTTGCTGATACTGATGTCTTTAGCAAGGAACAGGTAGACGCACTTCGTCGGCTAATGTCTCGACTGGAAACATCTATTACTACATCCTCCTCCTTCGCTTATACAGGTAATTTAGCCATTGCTTTAAATGCATCCTCCACTCACTTTGACAACCCTTGAGTCATTCACTCAAGAGCTTCTGATCATATGACTGATATATCTTCCTTGTTTTCTTGTAATTTTTGTTCCAACAGGGAAAAATTAAACTATACCAGTCATGTGATCTAAATGCATCCTCCACTCTTTCGCTTATACAGGTAATTTAGCCATTGCTCAAGATGCATCCTCCACTCACTTTTATAACAATTGGGTCATTGACTCAAGAGCCTCCAATCATATGACTAGAATATCTTTCTTGTTTTCTTCTTATAATTTTCGTACCGAGAAGAAAAAAGTTAGAATAGCTGATGGTTCTCCATCATCAATGTCTAGTAAAGGCTCCATTCCTGTCACACCTTATATGACATTGTCATATGTCCTTCATGTACCTGATTTTGCACCTTATATGACATTGTTGTAGAGTCATCTTCCATCCTAATTATTTTGTTTTTCAGGACCTAGTCACAAGGAGGAGGATTGATTGGCAGTGATAGCTTAAGGGATGCCTTTTGCTATTTGGATTCTCAACCCAAGACACAAGGTTGGCTCACACTAGCTTATCACACCGTTCGATCGGACAACTCTGCAACACAAATTTGGCTTTGACATCAACGATTAGGACATCCTTTTTTGTTATTGCAACGAATGTTTCCTTCTTCATTTTTGCATAATCATGTTTCTAAGTTTCAGTGTGAAACTTGTGAATTTGTTAATCATCATCGAGTGCCATTCTCTTCTAGTATAAATAAAAGTACTTAACCTTTTGTTCTTGTTCATACTGATGTTTGAGACCTTCATGGATGTTTTCTTTAACTGGTTATTGGTGGTTTGTTTCTTTTATTGGTAATTTTTTTTTACCACCTTGGTCAATTTGTTAAAGAAAAAAAGTGATGTGTTATCTATATTTCAAATGTTTCACAGAATGATTCAAACCCAATTTAATACCTCTATAACAATTGAACGTTCTGACAATAAGGGTGAGTATATGTCTAGTGATTTATGTACATATTTTTGTGAACATTGCAATATCTACCAAAACACTTGTGTCGATACTCCCCAGCAGAACAACGTTGCTGAGCTGAAAAATCAACATCTTCTAAAGGTAACTCAGCCCATAATGCTTGATATATATATGTTCCCAAATCTTATAGGGGTAATGCATTACTTACTGGAACATATCTCATTAATAGAATGCCCTCTCATGTCTTAGATTTCAAAACATCTCGAGTTGTTGTCCCCACCTTTAATCTTAGGAGTGGAGATGGGGACCTCAAGACGTTGCCCCTCAACCACTTGAGCCATAACATCCTAAAAACCCTTCTTGTTCCCCTCAAAGGAAATCCCCACAACTTGAAGGCACAATGTAACGTCGAACATTGCCCCGGGAGAACCAACAGCCTCTTCAAAATCACCTCCTCTCCAGAATTACTACAGCTAGACTGTAAGCCAGCACATAAATTTAATGGCTTTTGGCCCACATCCTCGTCAATAACCTACCAAGTTATATTGACGCTAAGCTCTAGAAGGTGTTGGTACTGGTACTTCAACTCCTCTTCCCTCTTCTTCCCTACCACCTCTCTAAGTCCTCCAAAGAAAACACTCTTCTAGAACAAGCTCAAGTTGCTTGGCCTTAATACATCTAGACTTCTTTCTTCTTTTTTTCGGTAAATGCATCTAGAATGTTGCCCCATCTCAAATTACACACCTGCTATAAACAATCAGGGTAATTACTCTTTGTTCGGCCCAAACTCACACGCCAATCATTTAGAGCCAAACCCACTACTTTCCCCTAGACCAAAAAATGATGAGAAACGTAGGACCCAATCTATCCTGATCAATCTCAACCCTAAAAAGTCAAGTTTATCAATATTAAACATATGATGTCAATCCCTTTTGGATACAAGTGTACTCATAGAAAGTTAACACCATTTACTAAGAAGTGTTGAAGAGGGGAGGGAGAAAAAGATATTTCAAAAATCTGATTCAGGAGACAACCAACACAATAAGCATAAAATATCCAGCCCTCTCCAACTATCTTATGGGTCTAACTAGAACACGCTCTCTTTTTCTTTTTTCTTTTTTTCTTTTCTATTTTTATCTTTTTGATGACTCAGACATTTGTATGAAGAGGAAAAAAGGGTGAAACTGAAGTATAGGTTTAAATGCAACACCTCATCTCCATTTCTGCCTAAGCACCTGTCAAGTCAATAAACTGCTTCGAATGAAAATCTAGTTAAGATGCATCAGCCAAGTAAACACTCCAGTTGCAAACATAGTCTTTGAAGATCTGCCAATCATCATAGTCACTTAAAAGTGTCATCCACCACCCTGGATCACTAAACTATGCACTTACCTCAACTTCGTACTTCAAATACAAACAATGAATTGTTCTCTTTTATGGAATAAAAAACGCACTTCTTCTGGTAGGTGGAACAAATCGCAATGCCTCAACTTAATCTAGCCACTAATACTCAACCGCAATCCACCAAAATCACTCAAAAGAAAATGCATACAAGAAGGGTCCTTGAAGCCAATAACATCCCATGAACCACTTTGCATAACAAGAATATCATCTTGATAACAGCTAAAACTCCAACTCCAAAACCACTATGATACCAAAATGAATATGTTGAAAGATCCAAGTGAATGGCTTAATTAAATTTGCACATAAAATCTAACCCGCCCCCCCCCCCCCCCCCCCCCCCAAGGCATTTATAATATCAACGTTATTGAGGACCATTGCTTATGTACTTCCAAGGGTGGAGGCAAACCCATGGAGTCCTGTTGAGATGTAATAACAAAGTCTGAAAGTAATCAACACCTAACTTTGTGTGAGAAACCCAAATCTATAGAGCTTTAGACAACTAAATGATGATGAACTATACACCCAGCCCCAATAAGCTAGATTCCCAGTGTATAGTTTCCCATCAGAGCAAGAGGATTTCAATGGACTAGTGAGTCTCCAGCCTTAATGTGGAAAGAAAAATTAAAAAAATTAGAGATTTCAGATAAGGAAAAGGGCGGTGAACTAAATAAGTTGGACTAAAAGGAACAATCTCAATCCTTCACCAGTACACTTCATGAGGCTCCCCTTCCTCCATAAAAGTGGTAAACACTTCCCACGAAGGCATTGGCGAATTGGTTGAGGACACCAACATACAGAAACCATATACTACTGTGTAGTACTAATTTATCAGCGACTTGGCCTACAATACAGGCATCTAAAAGCATATCATCCTAACAATCATAGCTTATTCCGACCCAGAATTTAATAAACCAAATTAAACCAACAGATTGATTCGATTTTCACTTGAGCATAATGCATTAAAAAATAAATCCAAACATAAGCATCTAACCAACAATCACTCTGCAAAATCCAGAATCGAATTAACAAAAAGAGATAGCAGTTACAGATGGATCACAAATTCAGGACCAACATAGGTAAAATAATAATCAAAAAAAAAAAAAAAGGTTCTGACCGTTTGGTTCTGGTTGTGATTGAGAGAATGAAAAGCAGTGTTAGAGGGCAACCTCAATTTCCAAAGCAAGCGGGTTCGGTCCTCTCGGACCCTCTTGTAACAGTTCTCTCTAAGCTACATTTTTCCGATCAAATTTCTCACATCAGAGATTGTAAAAATAGTAATGGTAATAATAATATTTTCTGAAAATTAAGAATGGAAGAACGGACCTTGCGTTTCCAGAAGTCGTAATTATTGAAGTGACGGCGGGTTTTAAGAGAAGGCCTATTTGAGCTTCCATCATCCTCCGTTTCCCTCTCTCTCTCCGAGCCTTCCTTCATCTCCTTTCTCTCCATGCAAATTCGAAAAGACAACTACATGCGAGACAGAGATGGAAGGTCGTAAAGCGTAACGAATGTGATATTTGTGACCTGATGTTTCTGTAACAGGCTTTTAAGTGTTTAGGATTTTTAGGGAAGAAATAGAGATATTTAGTAGGAAGGAAGAAATGTAAAGATCTGAGAAAATGGAATATTACTGATAATTCGGCAATTTCGAGGATGCCAAAACCTCCATTGACAAAATAAATCCTTAGGGAAATACCGGTGACAATTTCATTCCCGCCGACTGCTGTCGCGGTGAGTTGCTTTGGCCTTTGGGCATCAAGAAGAATGAAAATTCATAAAAGAATGGGCAAAATTACTCTTTGCCCCATAGTACCACTTCATTTGAACTAGAGTAAAATACTAGAACTCACTCATGAATTCGTCTAAGAAAAAGGACGTGACTTCCAAAAAAACAATGTAACATCATTATTAGAGAGATACAAAAAAGACATGAATATGACGTCTAAAATTACTCTTCCAAACTTTGACACAATGCAACGAGTAATTCTACACGACGCACGAGAGTCCCTCCAAAATCCATCCAGTCACGTCATATGCTTTTTAAAATAATAATAATAATTTTTCAAAACCAGCCTTAAAACACAAAAACATATGCTAAATCTCCCAAAAATTTCCTTCCCCCAACTCTTTCCCTCCTCCCTCCCTCCCTCCATCTCCTCCCTCCACCCCCACCGATCGCCACCCACCAGCTGCCCACAAGCATCGTCGACCACCGACTACCACCGCCACTAGCTGGATCCATTTTCATCTCCGACCACAAAGTACCGTGTGGTCTCCATCCACCATATCGCCATCTCTGACAACCCATCCACCAAGTACAACCCATCTTCGTCTCCATCCACGATGTTTCCATTTCCATCTCTTCCCACCGTACAGCTCTAACGAGTCCAACTGAAGCACCACCACCACCATCGACGAGCCCAACCATCAAAAGAGGTAAGGTTTTCTCTGGTCTATTTTTTTCCTTTTGATTCCCTTATCGTTTGCAAATTCTGCCATAACATTTCTCTTCTACTGCATGCTCTTGAATACCATCTCAAACTAGCACGCCCTCTTATTACCACCCATCTTGTCTCGCTCCTCTCTCTGTGTCTTTGTTACGTTTCTGAAAATTCCAAATGGGGTGATAGTTTGTAGGCAAAATGAAATTTCACCCTATAACATATGTTTTGCATATATATGACTTTGCATCACATGAGACTCACGTGTGATAGATTCTGTCAAGTTTAACAGTCCAATCTGACTCGAGGTGCAACTCAGAATAAAATAGTAGTTCATAGGAACGAGTTGCAGTGAGTTAAAGTTTGGAAGTATGAGTACAAATGAAGTAGTAGTTTGGAGAACAAAGTATTATTTACTTTAAAAGAAAACAATAAAATAAGGGAAAAATACAAAAAAGCCCCCCAAACTACCATCGATTCTCCGGATGGCACCCCAAACTACCAAAGCTTGGATTCCGGCCCCCCAAATTACTTGACCCTTGTATTTTGGCCCCATCCGTCAGATTCAGCCGTCTAACTGGACGGAAACCGAGTCACGTGCGAGTCACGTGACTCATTTTTCCAAAAAACCCGAGTTTACCCCCTCCCCCACGGACTGAAATTCTAATACTTGGCTCTGTTGTCTTGTCTTTTTTTCCCAAAATTTTCGCAATATAGGAGAGAGGAGAGGAGGTCACACGCACAGGTTAGGGCTCAGATACATCGCAGGTCCCAGATCGAACTTGCGGTAGCAGCTAGTGATCGAACTCGGCTTTCGGGTGTTTCCCGTCGTTCCAGCATCCGTTTTCTCCACCGCCGACAAAGCCAGACGAGCTCGGCTTACCAGCATCCGGTTGCTCCTCCGCTGACAAATCCAGCAACCGTATTTGCCCCAGATCCCCAATAAGCCATTCAATCTTGTTTTTGTGGGGTGTGATGGACAAATCGAATGAAATTTTGAGCAACCATGTGCTTAGTGGGTGCTTGTTGAAATGCCTAAATGGTTTTTTTTTTTTTTTTTTTTTTTTTTTTTTTTTTTTTTTTTTTTTTTTTTTTTTTTTTTCTGTTTGTTGGCTTGAATTTATGTGCTTGAAAATGAAGGGGTAGTTAACTGAAATTTAGAGCAAACCATGTGCTTAAATGGTATATTTTGCAATTTTTTTTTTTGCTTGAATTTGTGAACTACCGAGTTGGTATATTTAGGCTTTGTGGTATATTGGTTTTTTTTTTTGTTTTTTTTTAGCTTGAATTTGTGAACTACCGAGTTGGTATATTTAGGCTTTGTGGTATATTGGTTTTTTTTTTGTTTTTTTTTTGCTTGAATTTGTGAACTACCGAGTTGAATTTGAATTTATTACTAAGTAATGATAGAGAGGGAGATGATGTAGAAATGTTTGTACCTATGAAGTCTATGAGGAGGCGGCCATCTGAGTCCCTTTCAGCTTGTTTATGAAAGAATCCCTCACCATATGGCGCGCGAATGGGGTCAAAAGCCTTTCAGCACCTCACCTCCCGCACCCAGAACACATAAAACCAAGAACCCACTTACCAATGCTCTCCTAAACTCCATTCTTAGTTCAGTCCAACTGTAGCTCATGCTAGACCACTCTCATTTATAGGGACCAATAACCAGAGGCCTGGCTTAGTTAAGGACAGGGTTTACTGTTATCCACCTACTTTACCTCTTTAATTTGTCGTCTTTTAGCAGTTAAATTTGATCTGTTCAACAGGGTTGACCAACTTGTCCTTGCCCAACAAATGTTCAAACACTTCGAATACACTATGAACTACTCTGTTAAGTGCAGTAAAACATTCCTATTGCAAGCCATTTGTCGGTATGTTATAGAATTTTATTATGAGTGATATAAGATTTGATTGATTGTCATGTGCTTTCTAATGTAGGTACGCGTAAATGTCTACAACGAGTGACTTATCAAGTGGTCCGCCATTATGTAAATGTGGAGTACCTGCACGACTGAGGTACTCTTGGACCTCGTCCAATCCCAGCAGGAAGTGGTACGGATGTATTAACTATAAGGTAATTTCTTTCTGAAAGTAGCTTTGTGTTATATTTCATCGTTAGTAATTTATGCATTTTTTGATTTTTTATTGCAGAAAGCCGGCGATTGTGATTATTTTGTTTGGGCTGATAATAAAATGACCGCATACGAGGAGGGATTAATGAAATATTTGAAAGGAATGGAGGAGAGAAGGCTTTCTGAGAAGGACAGAGTCGATGATTTGATTGATAAAAAATGCAAGGAACATGCCGATAACCTACGTCGAGAGTTAGGGTTGGGCCAGAATAATGGCCAAAATAACGGGAAGATGTTTAGGGCTGCGTTGTTAGTTGGCATTTTGGTGTTAGGCATTTATTTTATTAATTATAGCGGACCTAGAAGTACAAAGTTGATGTTAAACTGACAGTTGTAAAAAAAGTTCAATTGTATGTTTTCATTTTGGATGTTATGCATGTATTTCACCAAGGGCTTCCACTGCATTTATAAACCAACCTCATCAATTTTTTCCCCATTAAATTTGCCTTAAAAATGCTCAATAACTTCATTTCTATTAAAACAAAAACTCAATCATAGACTCTTTTCCAATATTCTGCCCACATCCTAATCCAAATAACTGTTACTTGACCAAAAATTTCAATATTGACCAAAAATCCACTTTCACAATTAATAATGTGTAATGTGTACACAACACCTGCTCAATGAAAAGTGCTCAATATCTATCTATCTTTACAACCCACCATAACATTCACCCAAGTCATAAAAACAACACCTGCTTGTCAAAGAATTACTTACATCCAAACATTTAGGCATCATCCAAATCATCTAAACAACACCTACTTTTCATCAAATTAGGTTCAAATACATCCATCATCTAAGTCATCAACACAATTACATAATTATACATGTTTGTCTAATCAATTACATCCAAACATATCCTTCACATGTATCATCAAAACAACACTTGCTTGTCATCAAAACATTTCTACAATAACACATCCAAACACATCCATAAATTGTTTATCACCAACAAAACCACCCTAATATTTTTGCCATTCCGGCTTCTTCCTCTTTCTCTGATTGGCCTCAAGTACGCCAATTGCCTTCTCCACTGTTGGAATAATCTTTTGACTTATAGTAACAGGCTTTGATGAAATTGGGTTGAATGGCTGAGAAGACACTGTTGGCTGAGTAGACCCTCCTGGCTGAGAGTCCCCTAATGGTGTAGGGGGTCCATACAATCTGACAGTGTTGACAGTACCTTGAAACTGTAAATTTAAATTAAATAAAAAATGTGAGTTAAAAATTTAAATAAAATTCAAAACTTAGAGAACGAGTGTTTTGATTGCTCACAATAGTTGTTGGCTGTGACTGTGATGGTGTAGGGGGTCCATATAATCTAACTGTGTTGACATTACCATGAGACTGCAAAATGTTGTTAATTAGGTTATACCAAAACTGTCATAAAAAAACAACAGATATAAAAGAACGGTGGATTGAGGGCTTACAAAAGCATTAGTCTGAGGCTGAGGTTGTGACTGAGAATGCGGCTGTACTGACGAGGGTCCATACATCCTTACTGTGTTCACAGTTCCTTGAGACTGTAGAGACACAGTAAAAGTTTTGAACATAATGCAATATAAAAGTAAGAGTTCTATTATAGAAGAGTGCTCACAATAAAATTGGCATGGGTCCGAGGCTGTGACTGCGAATGCGGTCCATACCCCCGGACCGTGTTGACGGTACTTGGAAACTGTCAAGACAATAAGTTAACAATAAGTTTAGGTGGGGTTAACAATAAATATAAACAACAAAATTATGGGTGTTGCCAGTACTCACCCAAGCATTGGCATGAGGCGAAGGCTGCGGCTGATGCAGAGTATGTGGCTGTGGTTGTGGCTGTGGCTGTGGCTGTGACTGACCAGTTCCTCTACCTCTACCTCTACCCCTACCCCTTCCCTTACCCCTTCCTCTAGACGATGATGCAACAGTGGTTTGTGGGGTGTGATGGACAATTGAGGGCTGCAAAATGTAATGTAAATGATAGAAAAGTTATGACATGACAAACTTATGACATGAAAAAGTTATGACATGAAAAAGTTAGGACATGAAAAAGTAACCGGTTCAGAATCAACTGTAGAATGGTGATTCGGTTCAGTAGATTGCACCTACCACATTAAAAAAACAAATGTCAACATAATAATTAAGCATATCATTGAATACCAAGAAATAAACCCCAAAATTGTCAAAGGAATTTACCTCACTCCTACGAGGTCCTCTATAATTAACTGCTTCTATTCTTATGCGGGGACATGTTCTTAGGTTATGTCCAGTACCCCTACATCTGGAACATCTCATAGTAACCCCACCCTTCCTTATCCTGTATTGATTTTTGGGCTCCTCTGGTCCTCACTACTCTCGGCCTTCCAGGTTGTATTCTAACCACTGGTGGGTCTACATGCACGCCATTTGTCTTAGTCCACTGTTCTTCACTAGGCATGGGATACACGACATGTTCATATGCCTTTTTCAGCATATCCACAGTATACCAATCAGAAACATAGTCAACAGGGTCTGCACTATCTTTCCATATTGCACATATTGCGTGTGCACATGGGATTCCCGTCATGTCCCATTGTCTACACCCACATGTTCTTCTAACCAAGTTAACCACATGTTGTTTCTGTTTGTCTGTCACTTCAAAAAACCCATCCCCAGCATACACGCAATTGCAATGAGAAGCATCTTGTGAGAGTTCATCTAACCGTTCCAAAATTTTTGGACAAATCCTGCCATCCATTTTTGTAATGCCTTCTCGCTTTTTTTGGTATCTCTTCATCAATTTTATTCTCAACATTTCCATCAACGATATTATTGGTAGATCACGTTGTTTCACAATCCAAGCATTGAAACATTCTGAGAGGTTGTTCACAACTAAATCGCACTTAGGGAAGGTACTGAACCAAGCCCTTGTCCACGTACTTGGGTCAATCTTGGACAGGTAATCATACGCATCCGGACTTATCCACTTTAGTTTGTCCATTTGTATAGACCACTCAGCCTCTGTGTAAGCGGCAGCCGCGCTCCAGAGCTTCTCCTTCAATGCCAAACCTCTGTGACCTACATCTCTGTAGTTTGCATACAAATGTCTACAACAAATCCGATGCTCAGCACCGGGAGCCACCACTTCCAAACTCGGGACCAGACCCTGCGCAAAGTAAAATTAAGATGTCAGACATAACATTGATTGTATCATAAAAAAAGAATTGACCAATTGATTACAGGAATATGTATGTTACTTTACCTTCTGTCGATCAGAAATAAATGTCCATCCCTCTGCAGGGGGGCGCCAAGATCCGATAGCAAAGTCTCTAAAAACCAAGTCCAACTGTCTTTGACTTCTGCTTCTACCACTGCACAAGCCACTGGATACATCTGATTATTTGCATCCCTCGAAATGGAAGCCAAAAGTTGGCCCTTATGCGGACCTTTCAAGAAGCACCCATCCAACCCAATGATGGGCCTACAACCAGCAAGAAAACCGCTTTTCATGGCGGCTAAGGAGAAGTACAACCTTTGAAATTTTGCGGGCTTATCAGGTAATGGCCTCTCTATTTTCATCATTACGCAACTGCCAATATTTGTTCTCCTGATTGTCTCACAAAAGTCCCACAACTTCTTGTACTGGTCGTTCACACTGCCACGTATCTTGTCTTTTGCAAGTCTTCGAGCCCGATACAACCTATGCTCCTTCACATCTACACCCCATCTTTCTTTCACTGTCTCTACCATTGCCTTTACAGGCATGTTGGGTTGTGCTCTGAACTTCTCAATCAACTTATCTGCAATCCAAGACGATTTCAAAATAGAATTACTGTGTTTCCTCCTACATTTGTGTACGGACTGAACTGATCGAACTTCAAAGGATTCCTCATCCTTGCACTTGCGCCCATAAATCCTATATTTGCAACGCGTATCACTGCATACCACTATACATTTCGCAAGGTAATTCCTCATAAACTTTACATCCTTCCCCATGTTTACATTAGTCTCTCTAACTGCATTTCTGAAAACCTGGATTGACGAAAATTTTTGACCCACCACAAACTCTGTGTTACCCATGTCAGCCATTTGGAACTCAGAAGGCTCTGTCACATGTCTCCTCTGGGAGGTCACCTCATACTCATCATCACTTCTGGGAGGAGATGTAAGAATGTTACTACGTGGCATGTCTGAGTTTGCATCTTCATCATAATCAAATCCACTGTTAGTATGGTCGACTCCCCTACCTTCGTCTTCATCACCTTCCTCTTCATCACCTTCCTCTTCACCCTCATCACTTTCATCGCTCTCTTCGCCCCCCCTCCCCATAGATGGCCCAGGAACATCATCATGAACATCATCATGAACATCATCATTATCCACAAACAGATCCGGTTCATTTACCTCTTCCCAATATGGATCGTCACGCTCGATCCTAGAATACCCCCTCTCATCATCATCATCGTCATTATCATTATCATCTTCATCATTACCCTCATCAATGTCAAGTATGGAGGCATTAAATGAGTTGATGTACAACTCAACAATTGGTAGACCCAAGTGGGCTTGAACCATTTCATTTACATCAAAGTTCGATGTGATTAATTTCAACCCATTTCGAAGAGTACACCCTGGCAGTAAGTAATAAATCAAGTCCCCGGATTTGTACCCATATCTTTTAGCAATATCCTCTACAACTGAAAATGACACCCTATCATGTGGAATGACATCCGTCTTGTACACATCAACATCTCCCCCAACATATGAATTCATGAACCTCCTATCTATATGACCTCCATAATGCACCTCAAATACGAACTCTTGTGTAGCCATCTTCAAAACAAAACATAATAAATAAAGAAACAAGCAAATTGAATATCAAGTGAAAAGATGTGCACATGTGGGTGACAAGATATTTTTCAAACTATTCTAAATCAAACACATTGAGTTATTATTATTTTATTTATTATGATTTTTTTTTCCTAAGTCTTTTTTCCTCTTTTTTGTTTTTTCCCAAGTATCCTAGACTAGATATCAGCCATTCAACCCAATTTCATAAAATGCAAGCAAACTTATTTTAAGGAAACCAAGAGTGTGTGTACAGATTTTAAGGAACCAACAGTGTTCGTAAAAACATGCTCCATTTTCAATCACAAGCCCATAACAACTGACCAATTATTTTCGCATTTACAAAAGTCAATTTTCAATCAAGGGGACAGGAAAGTGTGGACAAGGGGACAGTGGACAGTGGACAACTGACCCACGGCTGTCTCTTAGGGGACCACTAAACCCTCAAAACAATTTTCTTATGCAAACAAAAAATGGGACCAGCTAAACAAACGAATCATATGCAAAAATGGTGGGCTCCCAATATACAAACAAGAATCATAAAGTGTGGTAGGTCCAACAAGTCCAAATTTCGATCCTAGATTGCAATAAACAAACAAATGCCCATCGTTTTCCATGAAATATAAATAAGGTGTCGGGGGGTGTCGGCATTTAGGCAGTGGGTACTTACAAACAATATTCGGAAGAGATTTTGTCAGTTAATGAGTTAAAGGACCGAAGGCGACGTTCGGAATAGATTCGGCAAACACCCGTCTCCTCCCCTTCGACAGTGTCGACCAACTTAGGAATGGCGTGAGCAGCGGCGTGAGCAGCGGCGTGAACAGTAGCGTGAGCGGCGTGAGCAGCGGCGTGAGCAGCGGCGTGAGCAGTAGCGTGAGCGGCGTGAGCAGCGGCGTGAGCGGCGTGAGTGAGCGGTGAGCGGCGTGAGTGAGCTTGAGCGGCGTGAGAAATGAAGCAAACCCTAGGATTTTTGATTTTATTTCTGTCCGATGATTTTTGAGAAATGAAGCGTGAGAAATGGCATAATCGTAATTTTTTTTGTATTTTTATTTCTGATTTTCTCAGTTAATAAGTTAAAGGACCGAAGGACATGTTCGTAATTTCAGTCCGTGGGGGAGGGGGTAAACTCGGGTTTTTTGGAAAAATGAGTCACGTGACTCGCACGTGACTCGGTTTCCGTCCAGTTAGACGGCTGAATCTGACGGATGGGGCCAAAATACAAGGGTCAAGTAATTTGGGGGGCCGGAATCCAAGCTTTGGTAGTTTGGGGTGCCATCCGGAGAATCGATGGTAGTTTGGGGGGCTTTTTTGTATTTTTCCCATAAAATAATATACTCGCATAATTGAGGCTTACAAAATTAATTAATAAATAAAATTTCTTTATTCTTTGTGCCTTTATCCCGGGACTCTATTTTTGAATTATTAGTTGAGAAGAATACTTCAGTGGTTCCTAAGCTTTTTTACCTTTGTCAAATTGTTCTTTCATTAAGGTTTAAAAGTTATCAAATCACTCTCTAAAGTTTGAACCGTTATCAAATAACTCTCTTTATTCCTTTCCATTAAATTTTTAAGTGGCACGTAGCCATCAGACCCCGTCATGTCCAATAAAAAAAAGATACATGTCCAAACCATCCAATTAGCTAGTTTAAATTAATCAAATACCACATTGAACTACCGCACATTAACAAGTGAGCTCAAATTTTAAAAACTATACACGTCAGTAAGAAAAAGAAAAAGAAAAAAGAAAAAAAAAAAGAAAAAAGAAAAAAAAAAAAAAAAAAAAAAAAAAAAACTCTACAGTGGGAGAGTTGGTCGCACTGTATGGGAGGGGTTGTCGTGCAGCTACCCACATCTACTATGGGAGGGGGTGGCCGGCTTGCCCACCTCCATCTCTTATAGAATGTGGTGGTCATGCCATGTATTGTACTAGGGGTGGCCGCACGAACATCCTTCTCTTGTGGACAAGAAGATGAGAAGTCGAGCACAATGAGCTAGATGATGTGGACTAGAAGGATGTCCTGGCTTGAAAGAGGCCCCGACTTGCCATTGTCAACCTCACAATACACCAACTTGGTGACCTTGTGTTGGCGCAAAACACATCGGCGCAGCCACATTGATAGGTCACACTGTCGACGTTGTAGACTGGATCATCCTGAAAGCAGTTCACGAGGCAAGTCACAGGCTTGAATACTGTAACACTCCGAGAAATTAATTAATTGGTAATTAACTCCCTTGCGCCTCCCAAGACCTATTTACTGAGTAAATAAGTCTCAAGGGATTTCTTAACCTCAAATATCATAACACTACGCAGTGGAAATACATAAATTTTCTTTCTACTCTATCAACATTAATGATTAAAACCAGAGCATTTACTAAAAATCATTACATTAACTGAAATTATACTACATCATTATAAAGGATATCTATACTAAAACATTAAAAACACACGTACATCTTGAAACACTAAGTTTGCAATGTCACTCAAAAATATTATATACCATAGGCGACCTCCGAGATTCTACGATGAGTCTTCAAGCTTAACCAGATCAATATCATTACTCCAATCAGCAGTGTCTACCTCGAGGTCTTTCTTACTCAAGAAACTGGCATCACTGTAAACCATAGATGTTTTACAACATATATGTTTTATAGGTGGAGAAAGTAAGCATAAGTCCACCACTTAGTAAACAAGAAAGTTGGTACTAGAGTGTGACTGTGAACAGTTCATATGCAGATAAAGTATTATTTTTTAAATCATTTATCTTAAAACATTTATTGTAATCATTCTTTTCGCAAACATATTTATTTCATACATATTAACATTATATAAACATTTGTCTATGTCCTTACTTTGTTTGCCGCTATTTGTGCCATCTACAAAGTAAGGTCTGTCATTGCTTTGCTTGCAACTACTGGTGCCATCTACAAATTAAGATCAATCCTTAGTTTGCTTGCAATTACTTGTACCATCTACAAATCAAGTCTAGGTTACTATATAAATATCTCTAGCTCTGTTTAACCCCCAGAGTAAGGATGTGTTTGTCTCGCACATCACCTTTCTACAAGGACTAGTCCACTCAACCACTATCTACGGAACCTTGTCAATCTAGCCCTTTTTACTTAGTACTAATGGGCCGGTGAGTCTACACCCCATCCCAAGGTGTGTTGCACTGCCTCTAATGTTTATTAAAACACACACATATTTGGTATTGGTAGCCTCATTTACGATCGCATAACCTTTACACATAATCACATAAGCAATTCATTTCATATCACATCATTAACGTAAATAAGAAGCCTTTGAATCGTGTTATGCATCATTTGAGACAATGATTACAGAAAGGTAATCCAAGTCACACATTTTATGAATAAAATATTCTTCATTTATTTCAAGAGATGCTCAAGAGATTAACCCGGTTAAACAATAAGTTTGTAGTGTCATAATGCTTGGATGGGGAGTAGGAACGGTTGTGATGCTATTGAATGAGTGGTTCAAAGAAGATGAAGTCAAATAGGGAGAACTAGGTTTTTCTTCAAAAGAGTGATACTATGTTTATTTAAAAAAAGTTGATGTTTAGGTTATGCATGCTTAAATTATTTGTAGTTGTGTGGAGTGAAAGGAAATTCTAGGAATATTAGAAAGTGGATTGAAGGGATTCACTTGAGGGTGTTGTTTCTGCACCTTGTCGTTCGGATGACACTAGCATCGCTCATACGAGATTAAGACCTAAAGGCCTCGATTGGTATACTGTCAAAACCCTATTTGAATGAATTAATGGTCAACTAGCTCAATCGGACCACGTCCGAATGAATCAATGCTCAAAAGCCTTGATCAGTAGAGTGTTTGGACCATGTCCAGAATAGATTGGTCCTAATATCCATGTTTGCTGATGCGTTCGCAACCCATCAAAACATGACTATTCAAATGTGAAAGAAGCCTCCTACCCGGAAAGAAATGACTGTTGGAGATCTTAAGGTTCTAAAAGAGGATAAATCTAGGGTTGGCAATTTTTGACTCGACCCGTGAACCGGGCACGAACACGACACAGAAAAACAGGGTTTGGGTTTAGCATTATCGGGTTCAAGTCATAATCGGGTCAACCCGGTTATATTAAAATAAAAAAAAAATAAAAAAATAAAAAGAAAGAAAAAAGAAAGAAAGTAGAAACTCGAAAGAAATGAACCAAGAACCCTAGCCGCACTTCTCTTTCAGTGTATCACAAGTTCACAACTTTCACTTTCACCCTTCGGTCCCTTCCAGTCTTTCACTTTCACACTTCGTCTTCACAATTCACTCATTCAGTTGTTTACCCAAATCACTTGCCGTTCACGAATCACCTGCCGTTCAAGCAGGCACAGCCACGAGCCCACGTCCCACGACGCCTCAGTGCCTCACACACATAGCCACGAGTCCACTACGCTTCATCCTTCAGCCCTTTAGGCCCTTCACTGGTACAGGTGCGTTAATCACTTAATCTTTGTTGATTTTTTGTTGTTAATAAAAGGATAATTTTTACTAATCTGTTTGAGTCTCTAGGACTTTTTCGGACATTTAATGGGTGTTTCTTGTTTACAAAATTGTATCATGTAGCAGTGGTTATGAGTGATTTGATTTTGAATGTGTATTGAAACGAAGTAGCATACACAGTTGAAGCTATATTCGATATGAAACTCCAAGCACGATTATTTGGTTTTTTCATCATGTTGGAAAATTAGTCTTGGATTTTGTGTTTGTTCACAAGCAAAAAAAAAAATTGGAGAATGGAGGGCACTTTGGCTAATAACAATAAAATATGTTTTCCTTTTTTGTTTCTTTTGGTGAGGGTGTTTTACTATACGTGAAACCTTTTTGTGGTGGCGGTGGGGTAATTGTGCTGTTTTGGTGGGGGTCATCAGGTCATGGAGAAGATCTGTAGGTTAGCTTAATCATGAAGAATCAAACAAATCGCACATGAAGAATAGCTAGGGACTAAAAAAAAGCTGTCAAGCAAATAGCAGCCAAGTAAGTTCCTTTGCGGCCTGATAAGCTTGAAACCACAAGGTGTCAAGGTGGGGGGGGGGGGGGGGGGGGGGGGGGGATTGGAGGTCGACTCCAAAAACAAGGGTTCAAAGCACATTGAGTACTTTTGTGATTGAAAGTGACAAAATCCAATGTTTAATAACCATGCATGAGTAAGCAGATTGTGAAAACTACAACTATGAAACATATATATTAAACAAAAGATAGTGAGAAAAATTTAGAGAACTCTGACTGCCCCCAAGAAAATGAATATTAATTTTCTAGAAATGACAAAAAAAAAAAGAAAATTTAAATAAGGTTTTTGGGATGGAGTTAGCAAGCTTGACTTCTACATCAGGTCAAATAGCATATTTCAATTACTTTTCTTATTATGCAGACTTCATGGCTCATGCTATTTATTGATCTTTTTTTTTTCTTTCTTTTTATATATGAACTCTTCATAATTGATCAGTTTCCTCAAAACCAAATAATTCTAGTACATCTTTTATTGTCTAGATCACTCGGATTCCAACAAAGCTTATCATATATTTTGAACAGCTCATCTATTGTGTGACTTGTGTCCAATCATGAATCAGGATCAAGAGCAGCTTGAGCAGGTAAGATTATTAGCCTTTTAAGTTTGAAGTTGTCTTTGTGAGCTATATTTTATGTACTATCTAATTTGGATTGAAGAACTAATTTACTAATAATGATGTGTGTAGATGAGTAACGAAGTACTTGGTGATGATATTGTTAAAGACTTTAAGGATGATGTGGTTGAATTGACTACAATAGAAGAAGATGAATATGTTAGTGTGGAGAAAGAGAAAAAATGCCATAAGCGTAGGAGGACTTCAACTGTTTGGAAACATTTTGATGCCATTCGTGGTAAGGAGTGTGAGAAGTTAAAGGCAAAATGCAAGTTGTGTGGTACTGTATACTTGGCTCCAAATACTTATGGAACTGGAAATTTGAAGCGTCACGTAGACAGTTGTTCGAGGAGAAACACTCGTGATGTTGGGCAGATGCTCTTATCTAGAAGTCAGGGATCTCTATCTGTAAGTAACTCTAAATTTTGTCCCAAAAAATTTAGAGAATTATTGGTTGTTTCGGTCATTAAGCATTACTTGCCTTTTCGATATGTTGAGTATGAGGGCATAAGAGATATGATAAAATACTTGCATCCTGATGCACCACTTATCTCTAGGAATACTCTTGAGGCTGATTTGAAAAATTTGCATCTGGGGGAGAAACAAAAGGTCAAATTTATGTTGAATGGTTGTCCTGAGATGATTTGTTTAACATTTGATTTGTTGACTTCTTTGACTACTGATGGATATATGTGTCTCACAGCACATTTTATTGACAAGAATTGGGTTTTAACTAAAAGGGTGTTAAACTTTTCATTCATACCCCCACCACGTAATGATATAACTTTGTGTGAAAAGACGTATAATATGCTAGAAGAGTGGGGGATTGAGACCAAGGTTTTCACTATAACATTGGATATTGCTTCTTCCAATGATGTTTGTGTTGGTTTATTAAGAAATCAATTGAACTTGAAGAAAGCCCTTCTTTGTGAAGGCGAGTTCTTTCACATTCGTTGTTGTGTACGCATTCTTAATTTGATAGTTCAAGATGGTTTGAAAGAGATTAATAGTACTCTCCAAAAGATTCGTGACAGTGTGAAGTATGTTAGATGATCACAAATGAGAAAACAAAATTTCCTTCATGTTGTGAATAAAATGTCATTGGATAGTAAAAATGGGCTAAAACAAGATGTGCCAACCAGATGGAATTCTATATATCTTATGCTTGAGACTGTTATTCATTATCGGAGTGCTTTTAGTTATTTAGAGATGATCGATTCAAACTATAAGCATTTCCCTACTGCACCTGAGTGGGAAAAAGTGACTCATATTTGTTGTTTTTTGGCGTCCTTTTACCATGCTACATGTGAGCTTTCTGGTACCAAGTATCCCACAACCAACCTCTACTTTCCTGTGATTTTTGACATTTATGTAACCTTGAAGGAAGAAGTTGAGAGCAAAGATGAGTATAAGAAATTATTGGCAACACAAAAATGCTCTATAAATTTGAGAAATATTGGTCAGAATTTAGTGTAGTGTTAGCTCTTGCAGCTGTGTTGGATTCTCGTTACAAGCTTCAACTTGTAAATTTCTATTATTCAAGGCTTTATGGAGTTAATAATTCTAGAGAGTATAGTCATGTTCGTGATAAATTGGTTTCTCTTTTTATGGAGTATGGTGGTTCCTCATCTACATCTTCAAGCACGATGTCTCTTGATACAAGACATGTTGATCCCCAAGTACCCCAGCCACAAGTCAAGCAGACTTCCGCAACAATGAAGGTAAAATTATATGTTTATTTTGTGATTTATGTGTTATTGTTAGTAACTTAGTATATATACTCCTAACTACTTAGTAAATTATGTTCATATTATCTTTTTTTTAATTGTAGGCATTTTTTAGTTCTGGCGGGGATGATGTTCAAGCAAATAAGAATCAATTAGAACTTTCTTTGGATGAACCCAGGATGATGAATGACGTGGAGGGAAATTTTGGCATTCTTTCATACTAGAAAGTAAATGAATTTTGTTATCCTATAGTAGCTGCTATGGCTTGTGATATTTTGAGTATTCCTATTTCTACTATTGCTTCAGAATCCACTTTTAGTGTTGGTGGTCGTGTGATTGATCAATATAGGAATTTGCTCAAACCTGATATTGTTGAGGCACTAGTATGCACTCAGGATTGGTTATATGAAGAGAAAGGTAATATTTGTTATTTTTATTTTTTTCATTACTTTTTTTTTTTTTTACACTACTTCCTCTTATCTTTTGATGCAGAATTGACACAAATGAAGTTTGATGAGCCTGAAGAAGATATTTTGACTTTGAATTTCAATTTCAATGATATTTCAAGTTTATTTGGAGCAAATTCTATTAATATTCCTTGACATTGGCTTATATGTGGATGAGTTCTTTTTATGGGGTTTTTTTTTATTATGGGGTTTGTTTTGCCCTTATTAGTTGACTGAAACTGAATTCTATTTTGCCCTTACTAGTTGTAAAATTTTTAGTTATGTTTAGTTAACTTAAGTTTAATTTGAGAGGAATAGCTTAGCATTTTTATTTTTGTATTCCTCTCAAATTTTAACAGAATATTGATAGTTAAATATTGTATGTAAAGTGATGTTGAGTTGATGGTTGCATATTGGAACTTGGAAGATCTCTAACAATCCTACCTTGATTGTTTAAGTTTTAGAGCTAGGATTATTGAACCACAACATAATGTCATAATATCACATTCAAGAATAGCAGCAAGCTATACAAAGAATTTGAAAGAAACATTAATTTGATTGCAAATTCTCTCCAACTTTTTGGTCATTACTCATTAGTACAATGATAGAATACACCAATCTCTACAATGAAGATTCGGCAAATCTAAACCTCAAACAGCATTGATATTTGATATGCCAGTTTAAATTTAAAATGAATCAAATGATGCAGCTCAAACCGCAAACAACATTCAAAAAACCCTTTCAAAAAATCGGGTTGGGTTGGGTGGTTTTGGGTCGAGTTAGCGGGTTACCCGATTATTAACCGTGCTAATCGGGTCGTGTTCGGGTTACCCGATTATTAATCGGGTTGTGTTCGAGTCACAAGTTCCAATCCGATTAATAATCGGGTTGGGTTCGTGTCGGACCCGTTTAAGTAATTGGGTTGGTTAGGTTGACACGAACCCGGCCCATGAACCTGAATTGCCAAGCCTAGATAAATCCTAACATAGAAATGTGACATAATGCAGGCAAACACTAGCAGATCAAGAATGCATAGACGAAGGATATTTAGTGACAGTAGTAAGTAAAATTTTCATATCAACAATACTAATTGAGTTTTACATGCAATGTTTTGATTTGATTAAAATGAATTATTGCAAACAGTTTCATTCGTATAAGACATGCATGGTTTTATAGACCGAGCTACCTCGTGTAGGGTCTAGGTTACACTCAAGTGAAGGAACTTCGACTGAGTTACTCTTAGGTTGAAATTTTTGTGCATTTGATCAATCGAGTCTCTCACTCGATCGACTAAAGGGCTACATAATTGTATTTTAGCCCAAAAATCCCATCTCCCACTTCTTTTTCTCAACCCAACATTCCACACTTTTCAAACACAATTTAAGAAATCCTTCCATACCATTAAAACCCTTCCATGCATTAAATCAAACACAACTCTAACTTATTTTCCAAATATCACAAAAACCCTAATTCTAAACAAGCTAAACACCATCATTTTACAACAACTCTCCAAATACTTCACATAGCTCATAACCCAACAATTCAACCATGATAATATCAACAAAAAAACTTCCTTCAACTTAACACAACCCAAAATATGAGATTAAAATTCAAGGAAGCTAAAATCCACAAAATAAACTTAGAGAAATATGGATATACCTGCAAGCTTGGGCTCCCTCAATCTTGCAAGGCATTCAAGTCCCTTTCTCGAGCTCTCCATTCTCTCTTCTCAACTTTCTCTCTTGGTTTGAGGTGTTGAGGGACAAGTGAGATGAGAGGAAAAGTGAGAAAAATGAATCTCTCAATCGATTTGGCCTTAAAAAAGGCCTTAGAATTCGAGTCTGCAAAAACTCAGTCGATCGAACCTCACTCTCGGTCAACTGAAAGATGCCATAATAGCCATTACATGCTCAACATGTCACTTGTTCAATCGAAGCTTAAGCTTGATCAACCAAGTATGCCTTGTTAACCACGATAAATGCTCCCCATGTCTCACCTAATCGCACAAAAAATTTGACATGTGGAGATGCTCTGTGCTTGGTCGATCGAGATAACCAATGTCCTTTGATTTTATTTTATTTTCCAAATTCTAGTCCTAACACGTAAAAATTCGGTCGATCAAGCCTATACCTTAGTCAACCAAGACATGTGTAGAAACCTAGACTTCTCACGTTTTCATCCCGTTTTTCGATATCTTTTAACATAACGCTCACATACCTTATCATACTCAATTAAACACCACTTATAATGCCTCATAAGTCCACGATTTATTTCGCTATCCTACGTTTTTATATTTTCCATTAAAATGCTATGTTTTTCTCGAGTCTTATAGGATATTTCGGCTTTTACAAAATAAGCCTTAGGCCCAATTGACATAAAGGTCTACTCATTAGAAAGGTTGAAAAATCCTATGAGCCTCCTTCCTACACATAACTACTGTACAATTACAAGCCCATTATGTGGCAATGAGTCTAATACCAAAATAATAATAATAATAATAATAAAAAGGGGTGACCATCTTCAAAAAGATAAGAGCATCTTCTGCTTAAAAAAAATTCTTTTTATTCTGTTTTCTTTAAGAATACTTTATTGACTTAAGCATCGGAGACTCCCTCGCGCTCCTCTGGTTGGCGCCATTCCAGTGGTCTCTTCTTGTCTTGTAGGTGACTTGCCATTCAATCCAGCTGTGTGAAAATGCATCTACAACTTGTACATGCGGCACACTTTAATAGGCAGTGTCATGACCACAAGTACATGTGGCCAAACCACCATTAATGTTTTTTATGGATCACTAATGGAGATAGTGAAAATAACATTTTGCCAAACCCAAGTTACATAATTATCACTTTTGAAAACCTGGATAGCTATTTGAAAAACTTGCAAACCAGAAGTATCAAAATGGAATTTAAGCCTTTTACTTTTAATGGTAAAAACACAATTTAACTATACGGGTTAACAACAAGCTAAACAAGTTGCCACGAATTTGACCCGTTTATTAATCGTGTCTAATCGGGTCTACGTATTTTGCGTCGAACCATATTGCACTAAATCCTAATCCTATAATTTCGTGTCGTGTTCGTGTCAAATTTGTGAATCATGTCAAATATTGTCACCCATAAGTTGGAGGTAGCTCACATGTATTTGATAATAAAGTTGTATACGACATCCATAAAAGCTATAAATAGGGCATCACGTTATTAAATAAATTCTGAACTAGATTCGAAATTCCATAATCCAAATTCTATGTTCCTTCTTTCTTTCTTTTTTCATTCCTCCATGGTCAAAGGTAATTGGTGGTCTCTCTTCCACAACCATTTAGGGGAAAAATTATCTATACCATAAAACTTGGAAAAGATTCCTCAACATACACTAATCAACCAAGAGATTACATTATAATCTCCAAATCCCTAATCAATTTTTATTCACAAAGTTGTGGTAGATATTGTAAATTCACATGCAATACATGGTTTCTTTTTCTTGAATTTGAAATAGCTTCCGTGCTATGTCATAAGAATGACAGCATGAGAAGAGTTGATGTTTAATGTGAAATTAAGTATCGGAATGATTGTAATCCAAATATAGTTTTATTATTTGTTTATCATATATAAAAATTTGGAAATTGATCATATTTTAATGATTATTTTGGACAATCCAAAGTATGTAGGGTTCCTATCCCTAGAAACGAATAAATGAAAGTGATTTAAGGGATTCCCTGACTTTAGTTCTTGTTGTGTCTGATGTTGTTTCCTCTACTCCCATTTGTTGTTGTGGCATTTTAGATTAGGACATGTCTTCAACCCAAGAGAGGACGAGCAATGAGAATTCATTCTCTACTTTCGACTTCATTTCTCTTGCTAATAGGACAAGCGTTACACTCTGCACTACGCGGTTGAGCCAAAGTGGACTTAGCAGTTGGTTTATGCTACCAGGTGCATACGAAAAGGAAGGTCGTGGACCAGAAGTTATTACCTTTACATAAGTGCTTAACAGAGCTAGTGAAGAAGTTTGATCGTGTAACTTTTACTCACTTGTAGTTAGAGGCTATTCCAATTGCATTGAATTAAGGGAGCAAGAGAAAAACCAGAAAAATGATTAATTATAATCAAAGAATTGAGCAATGCTATTGTAAATTTGTAATTGTAGGAGATTCTTTTGTGTTTTCTCAAGATCATGTGCAACAAATTAGAATATTCGATGAAAAACCTCTCGAGTTAGAAAAATTGATTCTCATTTGCTTTTTTATATTACTTGTTTTGTTCAATTAAGAAGGTGGGATGAATTGAAAATTTTAAGGGAAACTTTACTTATCCTTTGAACTATCAATAATTTTGCAATCATAACCTCAAATTAATTATAAAATTTTGCAATGTTTGTATCCCAAGTTTCAGCCTCTTTTAGTTTCATTTTTCTGTTAGGATTTAACAGAAAATCCTAACGGAGAATGCCAAAATGACCAAAATACCCCCATTAAAAAACAAAATTTCTAATGTTGACACACGACCACGTGAGACGTGGGTCACATTTGGTTTTTTTTTTTTTCACTGTTTTACATTTTTTTTTCTTTTTTTTTTTAAAAAATAATTTTTAATTAAGCAAAAATTTGTATTTTAAATTTTATAGGTGTATAAGGAACATTTCACTTGTTTTCCGTTTAATTTAACCTCAAACCCTATTGGTATGTGTAAAATTAAAAAGGACTGGAACATTGGATACCAACATTGCAAATTTTAAGAATTTGAAGTTATGATTGTAAAACTCTTGACAATTCGCACGGTAAGTGAAATTTCTCCAAAATTTTATCCAGAAATATGAAGATTGGATTCAATATCTTGTCTCATTTTGAGCTTGGGATGAGACGGGTTCGAAGGAAAGCTTTAAATCGAAGAAACCAGCCCCTGCATGCTTAATCAATTTGCCTTGAACATGGTGTTTTACATAATCCGAGATATTGAACGAAGAAAAAACATCAAGGCTCTTGGTCCTAATGGATTCTATGCTAATTTTTTCAAGTCCTCCTGGTCTGTTTGTAGATTCGAATGTAGTGGCCGCTATCAAATATTTTTTTACTTCTAGAAAACTCTTAAAGGAAGTTAATGCTACTATCTTGACCTTGGTTCTTAAGAAAATAAATCCTTCTGCCATGGGGGACTTCGGGCCCATTGCTTGTTGCAATGTTCTTTACAAATGCATCACCAGGATACTTTCAAATCGATTGCTACTTCTCCTTGGTGATCTGATTAGTATGAACCAATCAACTTTCATCCATTCGAGAATCATTTCTGAAAACATCTTCTTAGCTCAAAAGTTGGTCAAAAATTATCACAAGAAGTCTAGGCAACCTAGATGTACCCTGAAAATTGATCTCATGAAAGCCTATGACTCGGTTAATTGGGAGTTCATTATTCATTGCTTATATTGTTTTAGCTTCCCTGTGAAATTTACTTTCTGAATTAAGGAATGTATAACCTCTTCTCGTTTTTTTTTATTTGCCTTAATGGTGCTTTGATTGGTTATTTTGAAGGGAAGAAGGGTCTGAGATAAGGGGACCCCTTTCTCCTTATTTGTTTGTGATTGCTATGGAAGTTTTTTCCAAAATTATGGTAGATTGGACAAAGAGATATTATGGTTTCCATTATCATCATCGATACTCTAGCTTGAAACTTACTCATTTATGTTTTGCTAATGACCTTCTCATTGTTTCTGATGCTAGTATGGGTTCTATTAGTGTGATAAAAGCTGCTCTTCACAAGTTTGAAGACCTTTTGGGTTTGAAAGCTAATCCCTCAAAGAGCTCTATGTTTTGTTCTAATATTTCTCCTATGATGAAGTCGCTTTTGTTGGATGAGCTGCAGATGCAGGAGGGTCATCTGCATGTCTGGTATCTAGGAGTTCTTTTGATCTCCTCTAAGTTGTCTTCTGCAGATTGTATGCTGTTGTTGGAGAAGATCACTAAACGTATCAACTCTCGTACTTCAAAATATCTTTCTCTTACAGGGCGTCTTCAACTCTTATCTTCCATTCTTTATAGTATTCAAGTATTTTGGTATGGGATTTTCATCCTTCCTAAGAAGATTATTAAGGCTATTGAGTAGAAATTCAATCGGTTTTTTTGGAATGGAAATGATATTGGTACTGTAAAGGCAAAAGTAGTTTGAGATGAGGTGTGCTATCTTAAGAATGAAGGTGGTCTAGGCTTGAAAAGCATGGAGGTTTAGAACATTTCTTCCATGTTGCGTCATGTGTGAAGTCTATTTGCTCGATTAGGCTCCATTTGGCTTGCTTGGGTCATTGAGTATCTTTTGAGGGGGAGGAGTTTTTGGAGTATTAGTGATGAGTGCCAAATATTGCATATGTGGACCCCTTAATTTGCATTTACTAAACCTTTAGTTTTGTTATTTTCTAATGTTTTTTGTTAGTTTTGGTATTTTAGTATTTTGCAGGTCATTGAGAGAAAACAATAACTTTAAGGTGAAAGAAAGCACACTTTGAGAAGACCTAGATGATGTGGTTATGTTCAACCAAATCAAGGAGATGACTAAATTGGAATTTCTCTAATTGGAGTCAAAATCGAATTGGATTAAATTTTAGATGATGTACATGTTACAGTATTTTATCCATAACTTTCAGCTCAAGTATCGGATTAAGATAAATCAAGCAACTTTGGAAAGATAACTCAAAATAATACAAATCATTGTGAAATAGGATTTTCCTAATTCGGACGTTTACTATGCCAAAACTGCCCCACAATAAAAGATCGAAAATCTGGGCAAATTTGAAATCCTTTTCATTCTTGGATTGAGTTTTGAGTATTCTACTCATATTAGAAGACTAGCCTCCAATTTTTCTCTGTTTTTTAGGGCTTCTAGGATTTGTTTTTTCCTTATAAATAGACCTGTAAGCCTCAAGAAAAAATGGTGAGAAGCTAGAGACCAAATATATTCTTTTCTTTTTAGTTTAGTTTTTCTTTAAGGTAGGTTTTTATTTTCAATAATCATGTGTAGCTAGATTTTCAACTAAGGTTGAGGATGAAGCCTCACCATTGAAGAGCAACAATATTTTCATGTAAGTTTATACTATCCGATTTTATGAGTTTTTGATTTCTAATTGTTCTACTTCAATTCAATTATTGATATAATTCTTGGATATCTATTGTGATTTACGGAAACATGTGATGATTTGAGATAGTTTCATTTAATTGATTGCTTAGGTTTTTATTTATCAAAACATTGGATATTCATTGTGTTTCGTTCTACGGATACATTTGATGATTTGGTTTAAACCGGATATCTTTTGTGATTTGTGCAAAGAATGGATTCATTGAATGATTTAATGATTTTTTGAAGCATAATAGAACGTACATAAGATTTGTATGGTGAGAACTTCGGATGTGTATTGATGAACATGAGAATATATTGCTATGATTTGGTGGGTGTGGATTTCAAAACCTTAGTACCTTTTATTTTGTTTTATTTTATTTATGTTTTTCTTTTATTTACCAAAATCAAACCTCTTTTGGAACTAAGTTAGGATTTGATTAATTTAGTCATAAATTTGTTTTCAAAAACACAATTCCCTGTGGGATCGACCTCGCACTTGCAATCCATTAACTGCAAACGATTCGTGCACTTGCGAGTACAATTAAAATTCACATCAATTAGTGTTCCTCAGGATTGCTCTTGGAGCTGGCGAAAGCTCTTGAAGTAATGTGATATTGCTAAATTCTTCCTAAAATTTGAGGTTGTGGATGTGTAAAAAATTCATATGTAGGTGGACAATTGGCATCCTGCTGGTGTTTAGTTTGAGTAGTATGGTTTCCGAGTTATGTATGATGCTCAAAGTAGGTTAGAGTCTAAACTCTCTACTGTTCTCATCAATGGTGATTGGTACTGGCGCCCTGCTAGGTCAAATGCCCTGGTAGAAATCCAAAGTCGTCTCCCGGATATCAAAATAGGTGTATGTGATTAGCCAGTGGTGGAACCACTAAGGGGCTTGGGGGGGCCCAGGCCCCCCCAAGCCCTAAGGTTCTCCCAAAAAAAAAATTAAAAAAATTAAAATTTTACCCCAATTTTTGTTATTTTTTCTAATTTTGGCCCCCCCCAAAACTTTTTTTTTCAATTTGGCCCCCCAACTTGGGGGGGCTGGCTCCGCCCCTGTGATTAGCCTATTTGGTTGGCTTCTAGAAAAGGCTTCTATGTGAGTTTTGATACTTGGGATACTCTCGGAAGAAGGAGAACATAGGTTGATTGGTGGCAACTTGTCTGGTTTCCATATGCTATTCCCAAAAAAGCTTTTGTCTTGTGGTTGGCTATAAGAGATCGCCTTTCCACCTGTGATTATTTCTCTAGATGGGGATATAAGGGTGATGTTTTGTTCATTTTTTGTAGAAGTGGTATGGAAAGTCGAGATTGTATTTTTTTTTAGTTGTGTTTATCTTCCCGTATTTGGAAGGCTGGAATGCTTCGGTCCAGTATTTCTTCCCCTCCTTCCTCTTGGCAGGATGTGATTGGTTTGGGGTGCAAAAGTTGGAAGTCGAAGTCCATGGTTGATGTGTTGAGCAGACTGGTCTTGAGTTCTATGGTCTATAATATGTGGCGTGCTAGAAATGAGCTTAAATATAAAGGTTAGCCAAAAACAGAGGAACAAGTTTTAAATGTGATTATTTGGGAGGTCCTTTTCAGAATTTTAGAAAAATGGGGTTTCAAAAAGTGTAGGTAGAGTTTCAACCTTTGTCAAAACTGGAATCTCAATATTAATGTGTTGAAGTAATTCTAGTTTTCTGGTTTGGGTTTTGTGTTTTCTGATCAGGGTTCTCTTGTGCCCCTGTTTCTGTTGTATTTTGGTTTAGTATGAATGAAATCGTTGGACTTATTCATATGGAGAAAAAAAAAAAAAAGATTTTCCCAAATTTTTGTAGGAATTTATTTAGTATAAAATGGATATACCAAACACGCGAAAAAAAAAAAAAAACAAGGAAAGAAAGAAAAGAAAGCAAAATTCATTTTTTTTCGCATGATTTGAAGGCAGATCTTCCAGGTAAAGCCTTAGCCCTACATTGGCAATGTGGGCTTAAAAGTGTAGCAGGCCTGGCTCAATCCAGCACTTTCAGGCTTTGGTCCGTGGTGGGTGTCCTCGGCTTTGCGGTGGATTTTGAATTTGCAAAGTCCGCTGCTTCTGCTTCTGGTTGGAAAGCGGAAAGTGGGTTTTGTATTTCAAGCATGGAGGACGAGGGAAGGAAGAAGAATAGGAAACGGCAGAAGCAGAACAAGAATGCGGTTGTTGTTGAGAGGCGACGACGTTTGGTCAGAGAACAACCACAATCACAATCACCATCACCATCACCAGCAGAGAAAAAAATAGAAGAAGAAGAGGATATAGAGGATATTATCCCGTGGAGATTCAGTGGGGACGAAACCCAGAGCATTAGGGAATCGCTTTTGGAGTGGTACGACCTGAACAAGAGGGACCTCCCATGGCGCTCAAAGAAATTAGAGTCACCGTCAGAGTCAGAAGAAGAAGAAAGGGGTTATGGAGTTTGGGTCTCGGAAGTGATGCTTCAGCAGACGAGGGTTCAGACTGTCATTCAGTACTACAACCGTTGGATGAGCAAATGGCCCTCCATTCACCATCTCTCTCAGGCTTCTCTTGAGGTAAAGAAGACTCTTTTTTTTTTGTTTCTTAATTTAAATCAAATCTGTCTCTATTTGTATTCTTGATTCATGGATTGAGACCTCTGGTCCTTTTAATCTTGTGAGCAGGAGGTGAATGAAATGTGGGCTGGTTTGGGCTACTATCGCCGAGCACGATTTCTGTTAGAGGTGATTCTCCCATCATTTGCTAATATTTCGCCCTCGCTCTGTTGCTTCGTGGTAAAACAACTCATTTTAAGTGATGACAGTAGTTCTTTTGGGCTCGATTCAGCCTCGTATTCTTGTTTGCTTTTATCAAGTTTACTTTAATGAGCCGCTCTTGGCTACAGACCACCTGAACAAGAGGTCGCATGTTGTTTTGTCTGCTTATTTATCGTATATATTTTATGTTTTCATGCTTAGACCTGAAAATTATCTAGAGTTCTCTCTCTCTCTCTCTCGTCAGCTCATGTAGGGGTGTTCGGCATGTTTTGTTCTTGTCTGTTGGCTTCTGTAAATGACATCTCCTTAGTTTTCAGTGTTTGGTTGTGCTGTGATGGGGTATTCGAGTTGTTTTTTTTAATGAAAGCCAAAATTTTCGAGCTATCAGTAGAGGAAGGGTTTTCAGTATTAAGAAGTAGGGGTGTCTCTCGAGCAGTTCATTTGAGAAAAGCGAGCTTGACTTGGTTGTTGGATACAGTGGAGGCTTTGATTCTAGGGGGTGTTATGTACTCTGAAGATTATCGTTGGGTTATGTTTGAAACTGGTTAAACGGTGTAATCTCTGGAGTGTTTCTGTATACTTAGATGGTTGTGCGTAGTTCGTAGTTAGGAAGAAAGGGGAAGAAAACTGTGAAGTTGAAGTTAGGTTGGGCTGTTAAAATGTATCCGAATGGGTGGAGCTGGGATGGCTTGTATAAATCAGTCCAGTTGTGGATTGGGAAGACATAGAAGAAATTTACCAAGTTTGTATTCATTTCTTGGAGGCTGGTTACCTCAAACCAGCCTACTGTAATTCATTTCAAATCAATACAATTTATCCGTTCATTCCATCTTCATCGTTACAAAACCATTAACAGTCCAAATATAAATTCAAAAATAAAATTACATAACAAATGGTATTAGAGCCTTACAATTCTCCCATGGCAGAAGGCACTAGGTTCACACAACTCTATGAATCAGTGGCAACTCTGAAGCTAAGTCAAGATTCTAATAAGAACGACCTGGATAAGATGAAGCAGCAAATGAGTCAAGTTTCAGAAAGAAAGCAACAAATGAGTCAATATTCAGAAATCTTACAAACCTTAGTTGCAACACAGGCCAGAACAGTAGAAACTGCAGAAGGAAGAACATTCACAGAATATGCTGAAGGTGATAGCTCAGGAGGAAATAGAGGTATACATACCAGGTCTCTCCAGTTGGATATCCTTAAGTTTGATGGGGAAAATCCATTAGGGTGGGTGTAAAAGAATGGCTGACCGCACGATGGGCTAGCCCATACACCCACTGCACGAGTGGAATTTTGGCAAACCAATTCTTTGAGTACCATCAAAACTCTAGTACATCAAAGAATTCTAATGGCTTCCTTTCACATGGAAGGGGAGGCCTTAACCTAGTTTCAAGATACAGAATGCAGTAGATTATTCAACATCTGGTAGTATTTTGTTAGAGCCTTGCAGGTCAGATTTGGACTAACTGCATACGATGACCCTATAGTGACCTTGACTGGATTAATACAAACTACTACAGTTGCATCTGATAAGGCTTTGTTTGAAGCTTTTTCAAATAGACTCAGAGGTCTCTCAGAGAAATACAAGTTAAGTTGCTTTCTTAGTGGGTTAAAGGATGAAATAAGGCTGCCAGTTAGGATGTTAGATCCCTTAAATCTTAGTGTAGCTTATGGCTTAGCTAAGATTCAAGAGTATGTGAACAACACTAAGAGGAATATCAAGCCAGGGGGATTAGAATTTGATAAAGGAAATTTCAGTGGGTATGGAAGACAGATTCCATTCGGAAAGCAAGGAGGAACCGATCATAATTTCAGTAGAAGAGAGGAGGGAGCCAATCATTTTTCCCAGAATTCAAAAACCAATCTATGCAAGGACCAACAGGAGGAGAAACAAGAGGAAGTTTATTATGATTCCACAGAAGGAGAAGAGGTCATTGTGGGACAAGAGGTAGCAAAAATTACTGAATCCCCTGAAATTTCAATACATGCAATTTCGGGATCCCCAAGTCCAAATACAATGAGGCTTGTGGGAATGATTCAAAGATAAGTGGTGGTAATTCTTGTGGATTCAAGAAGCACTCATAACTTCTCGGATCCCTCTATTGTGAAGAAGGCAAGGATGTTGATGGTAACTACTGAGAAGATTACTGTGAAGGTTGCAAATGGAGACAAGCTTCAAAGTGAAGGGAAGTGCACTCCAGTGACTGTGAAGGTGCAAGGTAAAAAATTATCAACTAATTTCTATGTGCTTACCTTAGGGGGTTTTGATATGGTATTGAGGGTACAATGGCTAAGAACTTTAGGTCCCATATTATGGGATTTCCTTAAGATGACTATGGAATTTAGTCATCTAGGAAACAAAGTGTTGCTGTATGGGTTAAGCCCCACTGAATTGACAGTGGATGAAGGGAACAAATTTTTCAGACTATCTATTTCTGAAAATAGAGCAGTAGTGCTAAAATTATTAAGTCAATCAGATGTACTCCCTTCTCAAATAGAAAATGAAGTGATATTCAAACTGTTAGAAGTGTTTAAGAATGTTTTTGATGAGCCTAAAGGGCTGTCACACCCTAGAAGTCATGATCATCAAATTATGCTTAAGGAAGGAACTCAACCAATTTGTGTAAGACCCTATAGATATCCTTACTACCAGAAAACAGAGATTGAGAAGATTATCTGGTATCTCTTGGAATCAGGGGTTATCAAACCAAGTCAAAGCCCTTTTTCCTCTCCCGTTTTGCTAGTTAGGAAGGCAGCCGGTAGTTCGAAAATGTGCATTGATTATAGGGCAGTTAATCAGTAGACAATTAAGGATAAGTTCCCCATTCCAGTAATTGATGAACTGTATGGGGCTAGAATCTTTTCTAAATTGGATCTAAGATCTGGTTCTCACCAAATGGGGGTCAAAGTAGAGGATGTGCCTAAAAAAGCTTTGAGGACACGAGGGGCATTATGAATTTTTGGTGATGCCAAATGCCCCTTGGACTTTCCAAGGGTTGATGAATGATGTATTCAAACCATTTCTAAGGAAGTTTGAACTGGCCTTCTTTGATGATATTTTGGTGTATAGTAAATCCTTAGAAGACCACATTGGTCATCTAAGGAGGTGCTGGGAATATTGAAGAATCATCAACTGTATGCCAAATAGTCTAAATGTAAATTTGGGGTGGAAGAGATCGAATATTTGGGGGCACTTAATATCTAAGAAAGGAGTAAGGGCAGACCTTTCGAAAATCGAGTATATGATTAATTTGGCCACTCCCTTCTACCCTTAAATCTATTAAAGGATTCCTGGGACTTGCTGGATACTACAAGAAATTCATTAGGGGATATGAAATGATAGCTGCTCTTTTTTTTTTTTTTTTTTTTTTGATAAGTAAGAAGACTTTATTAATGAAAGCGTAAGGTGCCCTTAAGTACATATGAAGTATACACAGGAACAACCAAAGCTAACCCTCAAAAACCCGACTGAACCAACAAAACCCGAACCCCTGAAATCGAAGAAAAACCCCAAAACAAACTACAATAGCACCCAACTAAGAACAAAACAACCCACCACCCACCCACCAAAGCACACAACCTACATCATGTGTGCCTTGCCTTTCCTACTCCTAGAGGGAATTTTAGCATCACCATAATTGATGGAGCTATGCAGATTAAGTAGCTCCCTTTTTCCTTTAGACTTTTGGCGCGCAATCATCTTCTCCCGCTAAAAATCTTCTTCCATGGCATCCCTAATTGCCAAGGCCTCCTTCCCCAAATCCCCTTCCAATGCCCAATCCAAGGGCAATCCATCTCAATAATCATCTTCCTCCTCCTCCCAAGCTACAATCTCCTCGTTGTCAACGGAACAAGGAGAGATGCAGCCACTTTGAGGAGAGGAAGGTCGAACCACCCCAACATCCTTGACCTCCCACAGCAAAACGGGAGGGACAGAAACAATCGGGGGAAGATTAAGAAAACCCTTCCTAAAAAGACCCTTATTTGCTGGAGTTCCTGTCTTCTTTTTCACATGAACCTCTCCACCCGTGTCCTTGAAAAGAACAGGATTTGCGGACAGCTTCGAGGCTTCCAAAGAGTCATAAAGAAACCCTTCATTCCATAACACAGAATGCCCTGCCTTGAGCTCCCTAGCCCTCTTGAAATAATGCTGAAACGGGCGACTTAGCAGCAAGGGGGAGAGGGAAGAACGAATCTTCTTCCCCAACTCAGAGGCCCCTTTGACAGCATTACTTCAAAAAAATTCCTCTAAGTGGAGTGACAGTGCAACAAAGGCCTTCCAAGAACTTGAGCAAGCTGTCACACACCCACATGTCCTAAGATTACCAGATTTCACTAAACCCTTTACTATTAAATGTGATGCTAGTGGAATTGGTATAGGGGTTGTTCTAAAGTAGGAGGGTCAACCTATAGAATTTATGAGTCAAACCTTGAAAGGGAAGGCTTTGTTGTTATCTACTTATGAAAAGGAACTGCTATCCTTGATGACTGTAGTCCAAAAATGGAGACCATATCTTCTGGGACAAGCCTTTTTTTTTTTTTTATAAGTAAAGTATATTCAAAAGGTGCAGAAGGGCGCAACCCATAGTACACAGGTCGTATACATGAAGCCCCTAATTCAAAGAAAAAAGAGAGCACCTATCTATAAATTCAAAATAAGAACACTCATGCATAAATTGAAATTTCGCTCTCCACATAAACAACGTTTGTAGCATCATCTTAGGACATGATGAAAACAGACCAACAATCCTTTAAATTTGTACTCGAATAGAAAGTTGGGACTTTAGCACTACAGAGATTGGTGTCCAAACTGTTGGGATATGATTTTGTGATTAAATATAAGAAGGGGAAGGAAAATAAGATAAGTAATGCCTTGTCTCGGAAATTTGAAGATAACTGGGATGATGATGGTCCTACTTTATCACTTATTTCTTTTCCTACTCCTACATGTGTATGAGAGTTAAAGCTAAGTTACAATGAAGACCCAGAAATTTTGGAACTGTTAGACAGAGTACAAGAAGCTAGAGAAGTTCCTTGATGCTACTCATTACAATAGGGTTTGATCTTAAAGAAGGGAAGAATTTAAATTGTTAAGACATCATCCTTTAAGGATAAAATCTTGCAGTATATTCACTTTAATCCTCATGCAGGACATTTGGGTTATCATAAAATTGTCAAAAGAGCCAAAGATGACTTTTTCAGGAAAGGGATGAGGAAAGACAAGGACATTGGTGAGGGAATGTGAAGTATGTTAGACTAACAATACTGAAAATATTCATCCAATAGGCTTACTATAGCCTTTACCAATCCCTACTCAAGTTTGGACATATATCTTTATGAACTAGGGAGTCTGTAGACCATCTTCTTCTTCATTGTGATGTGGCTTTTGCTTTGTGGAGTGTTCTCTTTAGTTGCTTCGGGATGTCTATGGTTATGCTTAGACGGGTTATTGACCTGTTTGCGTGTTGGTGGTCCGCTGGAAGGCTTAGGAGTGTTGCGGTGTGGAAAATAGTGCCCACTTGCCTTTTTTGGACTATTTGGGGGGAGGAGGGGAATAATAGGAGCTTTGAGGATTTGGAGAGATCCTTTGAGGATATTATTTCCTCTTTCTTCCATACTTTATACCTTTGGACTGCGGCCTTTGTGTCTCCTCTGACGATTAGTTATGATAATTTTCTTGTTCGCTTCTCTTTATAGTTAGGTGTCTTCTCTTGTATACTACCGGTGTACTTAGAGGCATCCTACGCTTTTTATAAGATTGGTTTATTACTTATAGAAAAAAAGGGTCTACTTGTGTCACTTGGGTACAATGTGGTCCTGGTGGTTATCGACAAATCCACAAAGTATGGTCATTTTTTTTTATCTCTGTCTCATCCTTATACAGCAGTAAAGGTGGCACAAATATTTTTTTCACTGGTGTTAAAATTCCATGGCATGCCAAAAACAACCGCTCAAACAGAGATCTAGTATTTACAAGTTCTTTTTGGAAGGAGCTCTTCCATTTGCAAGGGACTACACTGGCCTACAGTTCTGCTTAAGATGGACAAACAGAAGTGCTCAGTAAGTGTGTGGAGGGGTATCTACGATGCTATGCAGGATCAAAGCCAAAAGAGTGGAGTAATTGGTTACCCATGGCTAAATGGTGGTATAACACTAACCACCATTCAACTAAGTACTGTAAGCAAATTGCTTCCAGTTGTTCAATCCTTTATCCACAAGTATTACCCTTTTTGAAGCCCTATATGGTTATCCACCACCAATATATTAGCATATATTCCAAGGACAACAACAAATGCTGCTGTAGATCAACAATTAAAAGGGAGAGAGCAAATATTAAACATTTTGAAAGAAAATCTTCAAGAATCACAAAACAGAATGAAGATGCAGGCAGATAAACATAGAACTGAAAATAAGTTCGAGGTAGATAACTGGGTCTACCTTTGTTTACAACCATACATACAAAAGTAAGTTGCTATGAGGAAAAATTTGAAACTTTCTCCCAGATTCTTTGGGCCTTTTCAAATCACCCAAAAAATTGGCATAGTAGCATATAAATTTAACTTACAGTTGGAATCTCGAATTCATCAAGTGCTTCATGTGTCATGCCTAAAAAAGAAACTCGGATAACATGTTTTACCCATTCCCACTTTACCACCAGTTGATGGTAATGGAGAAATCAAGCTAGAACCTGAAGCAATGTTCGATAGAATAATGAAAAAGGTGGGTCATAAAGCTCTTACCGAAGTTTTGATTAAATAGCGAGGTGCACCAGCGGAAGATAGCACCTGGGAGACTCTCTACAAGCTGTGAGAACTCTACTCACAGCTTGTGGGCAAGGTTCTTTTAAAGGGGAGGGCATCGTTATGTACTTTGAAGATTACTGTTGGGTTATGTTTGAAATTGGTTAAACGATGTGATCTTTGGAGTGTTTCTTTGTGTTAGATGGTTGTGTGTAGCTTGTAGTTAGGAAGAAAGCTGGGACATGAAGTTAGAAGATGGGAAAGTGATAAGTGAAGGTTTATCTTGGCTGGGTTCTTAGGGTTTATCTTTTTCTTGGGTGTAGTTCTCGGTGGTTGGATCTTCTCTAGCTCATTCCAGTCTCTTCTGTTGACGCCGTTTCCGTGGTTGGCCGCTGCGCTGTCGTGCGTGGGTTTTGGTTCTTTTGCATCATGGGTTGTAGATCTACTGTGTTTGGGTCCTCCTACCAGTGCACGTGCTTCACCGGAGGTTTTGCTGTTGTGGTTCGGCTTTCCCCGTTGTTGGTGTTGCTGCGGGCGGACGCCAGGAGCCATCCCGGTGCGCGTGGCCGAGGGAGTTTTTTGAAGTTTGGGAGTTAGATCTACGGTGTTGGGGACCTCTTCGCCGCACACGTGCCCCTCTGGCGGCTTTCCAGCAGATTCCGCGACGTCCGATAGTTTTTTCGGTTAGTTCAGACCCTCGCCAGACTAGCGACAGTAGTGCCACGCACCGGTGCGTGTGATGTCATGTGCCACTAACTGTAGTTTTTTTTATTTTTCTTGGCTGTAGCTATAGCTGTGGCTTTTCTTTTGTATTTGGGGTTTGATTTGTATTTTGAGTTTGCTTTTCAGATGTAATTCGGGCTTTTTTGTATTTTTGGGTTTGTATTTCTGTTGGGTTTGGGTGCTTTTGGGCAGATTTGGGTGAATATTGAGGGGCTTTTTTGGTGTTTTGGGCTTTGGGTTTCTTGCGGTTCTAGGTGTTGTGGGTGCTGCATGCGGGTTTTAGGACTGGTCCTTATGGGTTTGTTTGGGTTTTTCTTTTTATGGGTTAGCTTTGGCTGTTCCTGTGTATAATTTCGGTATACTTAGGGGCGCCTTATGCTTATATATAAAGTTTTTTTACTTATAAAAAAAAAGTGAAGGGTGAGGCTTGAGGTCTGAAGGTTGAAGGTGTGAGGCTCGAGGTCTGAAGGCTAAAGTTGTGGGATTCGAAGAATCACATGCGATGGAAATACAGAAAAAGGGGAGGCTTGAAGGTGTTCGTAAAATTCTCGAGGGTTGGCAACACAACTTTTACTGCATGGAGATGCTCCAATTGTCACGGTTGTTATTTGGCGTTGGCAAAATATGGTGGTAGGCGTTGTGGTTTCATTGTTATTCCGGCGGGCCAAGAAGGAAAAGGGGTGGAACAGTTGCATTTTTGAGATGTGAAAGGTCTTAGCTTTCTTTAGGGTGTCTCTCAGTGCTGGATGCAGAAATTGGCCCAACCGTAAGGTCCACAGTGGCTTGCAGTCGATTGGTAGGGTTGGTCCTTTGGTGGGAGTGAGATTCTCTTAGGGCCAGGGCAGTCTCCAACAATTGATGTAGGATAAGTTTTGATACTAAATCTGATGTAGAAAGCAACATGAATGTTTTTATAACCTCGTGAATAGTACTTGTGAACAATCATCTGGCTGGTTGTGATTATTTGTGAACCTTTTGAGTGATTGGTGGTTTAGGGTTTTAAGATTAGGATTTAAAAAAAAAATGTTCAAACTCTGATCGAATTGTGGTTGGAATTTTTGATAACAAATTGTTAGAAAATTTAAAAGATGAGAAGAAGAAAGGACATGCAAACCTAAGCATCACATCTAGAGTTTCTCTATATCAAATTTGGATACGGTTTCATCACACAATCCTCAAAAGCAATTGCTGCTAACAATTCTCGTAAATGCCTTCTTTTGTATTGTATTTTTTTTTTTTAATTATTAATCGAAATATCATTAAAAGTGTAAGGCGCCCCTATGTACACATGGGGTATACAAGAGAAGCCACTTAGGTAGTAGGGGCAAAAGAATTAGAAAATCATGATAACTAATCACTAAGGCACCTTCTTTTGTATTGTGTTGAAAACGTTATATCAATATTTATGGAAAGTTACCCAAAGAAAATTATGAAAAAATATTATAAAAGCCTTCTGCCTATTGAATTGAAAGTGTTACATCAATATATAGATAAAACTAAACTTAACATTAATAATACTTGGATTCCTAATAAGACTTAGACTCAATGGGGTTTAACTACTAAAGCCAAATTGAATAACTAAAAGCACCTCAAATAAGATCCCCAAAACATAATAAAACCCAAAATAAGACCTTATGAAATCCAAAAATGTAAAATTACAGAATATTCTTAACTTATCTTCAAAAATTGGCTTCTCACTACCTGCATCAGATGCTTCAAAAATCTAGGCATGGTACCTAGAAGCTTATCTTCTTCTACTTCTTTTCTCTTCACTTCCCACCAACTCATTTAGCCTTCAAACCCAACAATTTAACCTTGATCTTCACCTTTAAACCCTAAAATATTCCTATGATAAAAATCCTAAATCCTTATATCATCAATCGACACCCAAAAACTTCAAAAATATCTAGACTCTGTTCTCTGATTATTATTCACAGCCTCTGATGTTTGCCCTTTCTCATCTTTTCTGACTTCAGATCCTTTCCCTTTCCTCACCCTTAAACTGCAAATTCCTTAGTTTTTACCTACATCTTTGCAACCACGAAATCCTAACACTAACCATCATAAAACCCCCAAATTGTATTGCTTCCATAAAATCCTGCAACTTTAGCACTTCAAAACCTCAACCAACGCCTCGATCTTTCCATAATGTTTGCAATCAGCGAACAATGGAAACATCATGTTTCTGCTGTTCTCAATTAGATTTGGTTCTTGATCTCTTTGTCCTATGTCACTGTGAAACTTGTGATTCAAATAAGCCAGGTGCCAAAATCAGTAGATGAGTGATTCGTCTCTCAACTGATATGAAGACAAATGACATTTGGTGCCTTGGACAATTTTCTGCCTTGGCGTCGTCGAGAGAACTAGTTATGTAGTACATTATGGCTCTTAGACATCACAGAGTGACTAGAATACCCCCCATGTGGGCTGACACCATGTTCATGTTGTCGTTAAGAATTTAGGATTTATAATGAACTCTTTTAGACAGTCTTGAACAACCGTTGTTGTGGCTCTGTTCTTGATCGAGAGGTCTGTGTTTCGTCTCACAGATGAGAAGGTTGAAGTCTCCCATATCTTTTATCAAAAAGCCTCCCATATCTCAAAAGGATAAACAAAAAATAGTTATTTGAAAGGAAGAGCATAACATCCTTATTTTGACAGTAAACCATGTCATAATTCTCTCCCTCCATTTTGTTTTTGTTCTTAGGGAGCAAAGATGATTGTCACAGAAGGAGGTGGATTTCCTAAAACAGTTTCTGCCCTGCAAAAGATTCAAGGAATTGGAGACTATACTGCCGGAGCTATTGCTTCAATAGCATTTGAGGAGGTGAGTAGCTTCTGGAATTTTGTTGTTTAATCAGTTTGAAGCATTACTCAAGATTTACTATATCAGGTGGTGCCAGTGGTTGATGGGAATGTGATAAGGGTGATTGCTAGACTACGGGCTATTGCTGCAAATCCAAAAGACAAGGTGACTGTCAAGAAAGTTTGGTGAGCTTTGTGACTCCCGCAACATTATCTTTTTATTTTCCTTTTATTGTAGAAACTTATTTTTGATTCTGAGGAATAGAAAATTATAGTTAACAAATCTTTATCGGAACCATTTCTTTTGTCCAATCTATGAAATCGCGGCATTGGACCCATTGCACTCTATGCTTTGAGAAAACATGCGTATCATTGCTCATCTATACTATGATTTGGTTACTGGCCAGCAGCACTGATACGACTTGCATTGTTTTTTTTTTTTCTCTTCTTTTGTCTTCCTGTTCCATTTGTGGTGGTGCAAGAAAGTAATCTTTTGCTATTTGTTATCAGTATGATTGATGGGAAAATTGTGAGTTAATGTCCTGGTTTAGGAGAAAGGTAATATTTGATGCTACAAAGCTTCTTGGAATTGGAATTGAACCTGTCTAGTATCAAAATGATGCTGGCTAATATTACGAGGAAATATGATAACAAAGAGGAAATAAGAACAAGGGTCATCTCGCTTCATGATCCAGGTGTTTTGCTGAATCTCACCACAGACCATAGAGGGGTGTATGGCTTGTCAACCCACACAAGCACTAAGGGCTACTCAAAATTGAACTACAACTTCCTTTCTAAAATAAAGTGTTATAAGTCTATATGAAGTTCTTACTAAGAAGTTTACTTCCAAGTGAAGTACTTAGGACTGAGTATGCAAGTGGCTGATTAAGCAGATAGCAGGTTGATTCATGGTGAAGCACTCGGAGTTTAAATAACCTACTTGATGAGCAAGTCGCTGACTAAGCAGCTACACCTTCTAGAAGTCCTCTATGCAAAAATGCCTACCATGTTTCATAAGTTACAAGAAGACCTTTGTACTTTTTTCTTTGTAGTAAGATCTTCAAACTTATGTAATTTTCAAGGCTATTAAAGCATCCAAGTGGTACAGCCCCATAGATTACAACAATTTCATGATTCCACTCTGCATTGAAGATGATAGTCTTGGACCTTTGAAGTTCTGCATAGTGTCTCCTTTTTTTTTTTTTTTGAAAAAACAATTTTATAATGGCAAATGCATGTACTTTCATTGCTTATCTGATAACTAATATGCATAATGGTGTACTAAACACATTTACCACAGCATTCATGATTCAAACAAAGTGATGACAGGATGATTATAATTTGATAATCTTTCACAGAATTTGTTTATTTAATGCATTCTCATGGTCCAGTTTTAATCCTTTTTCTGGGCTTATGTGGTGTGCGGGAACAGGAAAGTAGCAGCTCAACTAGTTGATCCTGTCCAGCCTGGCAACTTCAATCAGGCTCTCATGGAACTTGGTGCAACTGTATGCACTCCATTGAACCCAAGCTGCTCTTCATGTCCTGCATCTGACCACTGTCGTGCTCTGTCAATCTCTAGACATGATAGTGCGGTACTGGTTACTGATTTCCCAGCTAAGGGGACAAAGGTCAAGCAGAGACATGATTTTTCTGCTGTATGTGTCGTGGAGTTACTGGGAGGTCAGAAAACATCGGAGGGAAGCCAAACTGACAGCAGATATCTTCTTGTTAAAAGGCCTGATAAAGGTTTGCTTGCTGGTCTCTGGGAGTTCCCATCTGTCTTGCTGGATGGAGAAGCTGATTTGGCATCTAGGAGAGAAGCAATTGATCGCTTTTTGAAAAACAGCTTTGGACTTGATCCCAAAAGGACCTGTGACGTAGTTCTCAGGAAAGATGTTGGAGAGTTTGTCCATATTTTCAGTCACATTCGTCTGAAAGTATATGTGGAATTGTTTGTGTTACATCTAAAAGGTGCCCTCTCTCTCAAATTCAGTGACATAGGTTTGGTTATAGGAAATTATTGATTTGGATAATCAAGTATACATTTGTCTTTTTGGTGGTTTCTGTCTTAGTCTCAGTTAATTTTAATTGTAAAGCATTGTTTTTAATAGATTGTTAATTTTAATTGAAAGCGTTGCTTGTAAGAAATTGTTGTTATTGTCAGAATATTGTCATTGTATGACGCTGGGCATCATTTCCGTTATACAATTATAATTATGTGATGAACAAAACTTTATTATCGTTAAATGAGCTGAGTTTAATCATTTTAATTGGAATGCACAGAACTTTGGTTTCACCTGAAACAGATATGAGACATTCGGGGGGTTATCTAAACCCAAAAATTTCAAAACATTGCATTATGTTTTGGAGCAAATTAATTGGAAAGAAATCATTTTGGATTTTGTTATGTTTGGATATGGTAAATATGTCTTTATAGTTTTGTTATATACAAGTGCAAAGAAGTGTTGGCCATTTTTTGGATGAAGATTTGTTCTCGCCAACAGAAAATGAATTGTACTTCTTTGACACTAAGGCATTTAGCACGTTCAATTACTCATTTTTTTCGTCATTTTTTTCCTAGAGTTCCATGCATTACCAAGATTTTATACTGTTTCCATTGATCTTGAAGATCTTACTATTTTTAGGGGCGCCAAAGTGAAATCATGTTGCTTATATATTTAGGAAACAATACAAAACGTAACATTTTATATTTTCAATAGAAATGACATTAATTGGTAGCTGCATGTCTTTTTATCAGCAAGGGTATACTTATCTGACTTTTTTTATTACTCTTCAAGCTCTACATGTGCGCGCGCATACATACACACACATTTTCATGACTTTGCTTGATCTTTCTTTACTTTTCTCTTGCATGAAGGTGGGAAGAAAGACTTATTTGGAAAGCAGGACAAAGAAATTATGCCGTGGAAATGTGTTGACATCAAGCTCCTTTCAAGCATGGGATTGACATCTGCTGTCAGAAAGGTAATGTCTTATTCCTGCAATTCAAATGTTCCATGATATGAGTTGATGTCAATTATATAGTGCTTGCAGTAGGAAGTATTAAATAACGCAAATTATGTTCATAAACATGCAAAGCTTTTGCTAGCCCAATTCCCTCCGAATCATTTTACATTTAGAACATTTTGGATGCTAAAAAGGCTTTTTTTTTAGTTGTCCTTTTATAGATTAAGGTGATATGCTAGTGTAAAAGCATTACGAATCTTGAAAGTTTACCATTGACCTTTCTCCTTTGGTCACCCCCCCCCCCCTCTTCTCTTCCACCGTAGGCTTTTATGTCCTTCCCATTGATATGTCTAATGTTCTGTATCTGAAATAGAAGGCAGATAAATTTGCTGATATTAGGTCTGGTTGAAAGGTTCAGGCAGACTATCAGTATGATCAGTTCTGGTAATGTGACAATTTGGTTCTGATTCTAGGTCAATGTAAGGACTTGGATCTAAGATTCTTTTTTAGGGAAACTACACTTAACCCTCTCGAATTGACAACTTATTTGCAAACACCCCTTCAAACTATGCAATACTTTAAGGTTACTCTCTCCGTAGCATTTCTGTTAAATTGGATGAAAAATTCCCCACCTGACCAAAGCATTAGATGTATGAAAATACAATTGTGCCCCTCACATAAAAAAAAAATAAAAACAAAAATTCACCACAGCCTGAACCTCCATGGCCAGAGACCCACGGTCTGGCCATCAGTCACCATGGTTAGAGACCCACAATTGGGCCGTGGGTCTCCATGGCCAGGGGAAGCCATGGAGGTTGGTCCTCCACTGCCAGGCCATAGTGAATTCATTTTTTTAAAAAAAAAAAAAGTTTTTTCACATATCTGATGTGGGATATAATAGTCACTTTTAAGTGAAAATTAGTCACGTGTAGGTTATGTGCAGAATCTTCCATCCAATTTAACAGAAAATGCTAATGGAGGGGGTAACCTAAAGGTGTTGCGAGTTTGAGGGGGTTGTTTGCGAATAAGGTGTTAGTTCAAGGGGGATACCTGTAGTTTCTCTTTTCTTTTTTTCAAGAAAAACCATTTCCTTTTTTCTTTGATCTTGAAACACGATTTCAATTTCCAATAGATTAGAAAATGTTTCGGCACCTTAGAGATCTTTAGAAGTAACAGAGAAAGAAAAAAAGAAAGAAAGTAAAAGTAGCTTAGCAAAACATCTCCCCAATTTGCGAGGTTGATGGTGCTGCTGGATCTAGTTTTATGATTCAATTTTAAGTTTTGCATTCTAAGAAGCGACTAGTTATAATGAAACAAATCATATTATGTGAACTTCAAACCTGTCAGTTGTAAAATTAGAAATCCTATTTGAATTTTAAATAGGTGAGTAATGAACTTAATTCATTATCCCAATGCAGGTATACACTATGGTTCAGAAATTTAAGCGGGAAATCAAAAGAAAAAAAGAAATAGAATGACTTGAACAAAATAAGATATTACTACTGGAGCCTGTTGCAGTGTCGTAGAGGAGGTGCTTTATTCTACTAATTTCACAAGAAAAATTTGTATTTAAGATTGTTCTCTCTGCATTCATCTGCCAAGAAAGTGCATTTTGGCCATGCAACAACGCAGATTATCTGTCAGAGCTGCCCCTTCATTATCAGTTTTGCTACTTTGGGATTTTATTCATCCACAAATGAGCACTTAATAACAGAAGTGTATCGTTTTGCTATGATGTTTTCATTTTTCTATGCAATGTAGGTAGTGTAATTTATCAATTGTATATAAAGGAAGACTAAGCCTTTAGATTCTAGCAAAGGAGCTGAGCAGTAAAAAACAAAATTCTGACTTCTATTCTTCGTGTGTATGCTTTGTGACAATGTAACTTAGCAGTAAAAAACAAAGCATGTAATTGCTATAATTGTTGTCATCTGTTATGAGGATGGTGATAATGATGTGTCATGAGGACTATTGAATGTGTGATACCTTGGATTGGATTAGATTGGACCAAATTGTGAATGCATTTTATGGGCATGTGCTAGGATCCACATTAAGTGTACACTAGATAAAACTGAACTATATACTCCATTATAGGGTGTTGAAGATTTGCTGAATATTTGATCCACCATAAATAATGCTTATTTATGTTGATTTGATTACGTTGTAATTTTCTATTTTTTATTTCCATATTAGGTTCTAGGTTTTTCCTATTTAATCAATGTAGCCTTATGGCACAATATCTAATCATAATCTTTCTCTCTCTCTCTTTTTTTTTTTTTTTTTTTTTTTTTTTTTTTTTTTTTTTCTATATGGTATCAGAGTCAAATGCCTTGAGTTTTAACCTTGATTCCATCATTTATCTCTTATTTCAATTAAATATTCTATGTGTTGGACCTCACCTATTAAAAAAAGAGTTTGAGGCCACACGTGAGGGAGGGTGTTAATGTATTGATGGAATAATTAAATTTACCTCTTCTTATTAACTAAAGCTTTTAGGATAAGTGGTGATTTAATATATATATTTTTTTTAATTTTATTTTTTATTTCACATATAACGATGAATAGCTCTTCTAGAGCGCTATTAGGGCACTGCCCGTGTGGGTGTGGGCTAACCCACACGGGCAGTGTCGCTGCCAAAAAAAAGAGAAAAACCAATCTAGAGTTTTGCTAAGGATCTAAACCTGCTTTGATACTATGTTAAAGTATCAGTGTGGTCGGAGAAGACGATCTCTATTTGGTTGCAAGGTTGCATGTCCAGGTTGGTGACTAGCCTATTCTTATTCAAAACAGGATTACCTCTTGTTTGGTTGCAAAGTTAAGACTGTTAAACCCAAGTCTTCTTGGGTTTTCTTGGTTATTTGCCGGTTTAGCCAGTTTTCTTTGAATGTTTTGTGGTTTAGTCCAGTTTATGTTAGTTTTTTTAGGGCCAGTTCAGCCTCTTGTAGAACTGGTTTAGTACCTTTTATAGCCGGTTCAAGTGTTTTATGTCCGGTTTAGTGTGTTTCAATCACGATTCAGTGTTGTTTGACCCGGTTCAGTGAAGTTTGAGTCCGGTTCAGTTGTGTTTTATCCAGTTTAGAGTGTTTCGAGACCGGTTCAGTGCGTTTCCTGCTGGTTCAGAGCTTTTCCTGCTGGTTCAAAGCTTTTTCTGACCTATTCAGAGCCTTTTCTGACGGTTCAGAGCACTTTTCTTCTAGTTCAGAGCTTTTTCCTGCTGGTTTAAAGCATTCTCTTACTGGTTCATAGCATATTCCTGCCATTTCATTGAGGTTCAAGCTCGACTCGTGTTAGTTTAGGTGGTTTATCGCTCGATTGGGCTACATGGAGCAACCATCAGGTTTGTTGCTAGGGGGAGTACTAGAGTAAGTTACAAGTTGTTGTTGTTAGTTTCTCCATTATTGGTGATATTGATGAACAATTCAATTGTTTATTTAATCTCCCTTGAGCTTGAGCCCAAAGTGTTTTTGTTGGAGATTTTGTGGCCATCCTACAAGAACTCTTGAGGATTCCTTCAGAAGATATCATCTTGACACCATATGCTAAGATAAGAGAACAACTTGCGAATATCTTTGACAAAGGGAGTGTCTAGAGTTTAGCTGTGTTTTTCATTCAACATTGTATAAGCTGAGCATACGAGACATCTATGACTCAACTTGAGGGGGAGTGTTGAAGATGGAAAGATTCTCTCTCTAATTTGACATACATACATACATACATACATACATACATACATATATATATATATAGTCTTGTTTGTTTTGGCTTTTATACTATACTTGCACTGAAGTCTGAATAGTTGAGGAAATTATGAAAAGAGCCACGCTTTCACAGGTTTAAGTAACAATAGTGTTATGGGGTTTAGTCCCCTAATGTTTGTTATTTAGATACATAGGTATACTCATGACACCCGACACCGTGTCGTATGTGAGACCTTTATATAGTCATTCTTTTGTGATTTAAAAGATACAATGAGCAAGCGTACGTATAAACGTTTTATTTGGCTGTGTGTTGTATATACTTCTCATTGTTTAATGTTTAATAATTTTCGCTCCCACCTTCTTCAAAATAAACCCGAATGCCACTAGACCACCACCCTCGGTGGTTAACGATGGGATTATTGATTTAATAGATAGGGTGATATGACTCACCAAGTACTAACATGTAATTCTAAACTCTCATCGATTATGATTGATTCAACTACAAAATGACAATTCTGATTGGTCTGGTGGAAGGTCTGAGTAGGATCATCAAATGAGGCAAAGTGGTGTGGGGAACTAAGTGCAACAGCAATAGTATTGATTGAGAGAGCAGAAATTAGCATATGCATTATGCATCTTCTTTTAATTCCTCTTCCAGTCTCGCTTTATCACAGTGGTGACAGACTTCCCGCCATCGTCCTCCACACATCAGCTTCACTTCCCTGGATAGGGATTATTTCTTTTTTGATAGAAAAAGTCTAGGTTTTTTAATTTATTTTTTGTGGCAAATAGACCTTAAATTCTTTGACGAGACTGCCGGATAGTAAAATGATTTTCAACTAAAGGGGGTGTTAGAATATAAGATATGGTTCATAATAGGTATATATTTCTTTTGAGATTGATTGTAATCAGGTTTTGATGCCATACTTATCTTTAACTTTACATCCAAATTCTCCTATAAATAAGAGTCTTTTGTGTTGTAAAGTTCATCAAAGAATAATAGCAAGATGTAACACTTTTGGACTTTTCCTTCGTGGTGAATTTAGGGGTCTAATACTGAACTACTTGTAAATCTTTGCTTCTGTTTTCTATCTCTCTCTCTTTTTTTTTTTTTTTTTTTTTTTTTTTTTTTTTTTTTTTTACGATTTTATATTTAATTTTCCATTGCATTATAAGTTTCTTTATAGTATTAGAGCCATTGGCTACTGCTAGTTTTCGATCCCTAATGGTCCTATGGATTTCAATTTTGTTTTTCTTCATTTTTTCCTCTCATTGTTTTGTCTCTGATTTTCACTTGGTATTAGAGAGCACAACGATTGTGAGAGTCCATTTTCTTACCTACTGTAGCGACCCGACCACGTCCTGAAGTAACAAAGGCGAGTGACAAAGTGCTACCACATCATTAGAGATCGTAAATCTAGCAGTGGAATATATTTTTCTTCTTCTTTTTTTTAAATGACATACCATATCACATAATACACACAGCTGATAATTTGACATTTATATTGTCAAATGTTTACATTGTCCCTTTACATAAAAATAAAAAATAAAAAAAAAAATAAAAAAAAATAAAAAAATTGGCTTTTTATGTCGTTTCTTAAAGGACACCATTCACTAAAAAACCGTCACCAATCAGTTGGTGTCGTGGAGCTTTTTCCTTAAGCGTCATAAAATTTACGTCGTTTCACATTGTTCTCATCCTTTACACATAACGTCATTACAAATTATGTCATTTTCTGTGTAGAGGATGCGTATTTTTTTTTTATTTTTTTTTACGCTTACATAGTAAACGTCATTATGTTTGTTACGTCTATAAAATTTTGTGATGCTTAAGCATCAAACGTCATTATTTTGTGACTCCTAATGTATAAAGGATGTTAAAGTTTTTTGACATTTACTGTGTAAGTGTCACAAAATTATATCATTTGCACATCAAACGTCATAAACATTCCACATACAATTTGCACCACTTAATTGCTAAACGACGTCATTTTTCTTTTTTCTTTTTTTCTTTTAAAAAAATTGGTTGTTATATGAAATTTCCCCCATTTTTTAAATATGTTTTCACCTGATAAAACATCTACAAAATAACTTAATCGAAAAAAAAAATCATATGGCCAAAATAATATCATTACTCATTAGATTGCTAACAAATACCTTCAAACAATGTTTCAACTAAATCCAAAACAAAACTACACACAATTTTATGTACGCTACTCAAATTACCATTGCTTCGAAATTAGCAAAAACCTAAAGCAACTCATAGTACCATTACATCCTTATTATAAAAAACTTTCAAAAAAAAAAAAAGGACCAAAACATCATACTGTTCTGCTTGATGTCATGTTGTATATCAACCTTGTTTTGCACCAATGAAATTCAAAAGCTACTCTAAATCCTACAGTCAAGGAAAAAAATGTTAGGGTCATTCGTAGCAGTCAAATAACTCAGAACTAGTCAAAACAATACATGCTAAGTGAAAACAAGGAAAACAATATTGGCTATGTTAGCTAAGAACAAGGTTATGCATTTCTTATATGTTTACTAATCCTGGTTTCTTTATTTTTGTAGAGAGTATATGATATGGATAGGTTAAAGTTTACCCAAGGAGATATCATATAAAGAAAGCAAAACATATGTACTGAGTTTAGTTTTATAAATATGAAAATAGCTAAGGAGTATATAGGGCATCCCCCTTTTTTCTTTAATGTAATATAAATATGTAAAGAGCTGATTAAGCATAATTTGCTACAAAACAACTAAAAATCACTCATGGCTGCTAAAATGTACATATTTAAACAAATAAATACAATCTCATCCTCTTTTTAGCAACAACTTCCAATTGGGTGACTAGGAACATCTTTCTAGGATAAACCTAGCTAAAAGACAATGCTAAATCCCCAAACTCCCAAGCACATTCATTAGCTTTCTTCAAACCTATCAAAATCTATTGCACGTCTTTACTTCTCAACTAAGGAGGTGTATTCACTAGAATTTGAGACAATTTACAATAAAACTAGGCTTGCAAAACATAGAACACAACAACCCAACAAGCCATGTAGATAAGAAAGTTGCTTAAGTAGGGAATCAACCAAAAATTCGTAAAATAAGTGCAACTAAATAGTGTTACTTAACACACCTTCTGATTTGTCTTTCGCCGTCATCTCCCACTTGATCATTGTCATTGACTGCAATTGATGTTCACCTACTACAAGAGGGCAATCATAATTGTTGGTATAGTTTCCGATACGGTATGAATGACGCGTTCTTTGATGTTCTTCACGCTTCCCAAGAATCTGCAAAACAACTATAATTGAAGACCCTTCCATGGGTCTCGCTTTGATGCCTAATTTAGCTTTTGAGAGAAAAGTATGTCTAATGCATAAAATAATCAGTCTCCCTTTTATACTTGGAATATGAACCTATTTATTGGCAAAGAGGTAAACGTCAACCTGAATTAGGTTTCCTGCTCCTTTTTGACTTAGGAGTGTCATCGGAGTTTGATTTGGACTTCAATTCTTTAGTATACATGGGATCTAATCCCGAATCCTCAGGGGTTCCTGGATCTCTCGAGATCAGACTTGGGTTGAGAGTCCTATCTCAATTCTACTGGGAAATAGGATTGTTGATCATACTTATCGGACTAGTAGAGTTCTAATTCGGAATTTTTGGGATAAGGCTGAGACCTGAGTTTTTGGGACATGCTTGTCTCGGGCATTGGCTGAATGAGTTTATTCTTGGTCCTAGGATGTATGCATTCCCGGGACTCAATTGGGATGTACCTCCTATCGCATATTATCAGGAATAGCTCTTACGGAGATGACTCCTTGGTGTCTATCTCCAGGGATAGGACTACTCGGGAGTCTTGCTGTCTCGGCTTTACAGCTGCTAGCTCTCCTTGGGCCGGTACTAACCCGAAGGCCCATGATTCTTTTGATAGGCCGGTCTGTGCGGAATTATTCCCAACAATAATGTTAATGACTTTATGCCAATTAATAAGTATTGTATTATATTATATCATATGACATTTAAAATCAGTAATTCCTAGTATAGAAACGAAACCAAAATAAAATATCACCTGCTCCACTATCCACAGATGATTTGGGCATCACAGGTGGGGAAGTTGTGTTTGGAATATTGTTCGGCGCCTTGTCCATATTCGCATTCCCTTCCACAAGCGGCAAGAAGCTTTCTCATTTGAGTCATTTGACTCTCTTGCCTCTCATGTGCCATTTGCATTTGCGTAACTTGAACTTTCAGTTTTCACTTGACTTACAAGTTCAGGATCTTGGGAAGCCGATGTTAATGCCCTAGACGAACTGCACCTGGATCTGCTCGGTGTTGGCCCCAATACCAATCCACGAGCACACCCAGGATTTTCAGGGCCCATTACCTGCCTGTACACATCCTTTGGGGGCCATGGTATTATGCCATGGGTACATGATCTAGATGTTGGAGTATCTTGTGACATGAGTTCCTTCATCTTATCGTACAATTAAGTTCAAACTTATCATCTATTTAGATCATTTATACAAGGCAAAATGATATAAAAAAAATAAAGGATGCGTACAAACGTTAAGAAATCATAATACAACATTTGCACTTACGATTTTTTTCCTTAGCCTTATCATTGACAAGGATAACATCGGTTTTTGTGAGTTTCTATAAACAATTCGCACCTTGTTAGTGTTGGGGATCATGTGTTAATCAAATTAGCCGTAGCGGAATACCGATCCTAGAAAAATATTATTCAAGATAAACAAGACTAGATAATTTAAACTAACATGTTTAGAGTACTTACAATCGAAATCAGCCTTTCCTAGGCTACTTGGGCTAGTTGACTTTGAAGCTTGCATGTTGAATGATTTGTTCTTCGTGTTCTTGACTCAACCTTTAGATCTTCTCTTCGATGACTGAATATGATCGTGAGTGTGGACTCATAACTTGAAGTAGTGATTTTTGGTAAATAATTCTTCGCTATAGCCCTCTATTTATAGACTTGGATTTACTCATATGATAAGTTTATAAGATAATTAAAAGATGTAGCTAAGATAACATAGGAGTCATAGAAGGAGTTGATCTCCTCCTCCTAGCTAAGGGTGCACGGCCAATGGGAGATTTTATCTCCCTTTGGCCATGCATAATCTAGCCAATGGGGAGATTTTATCCACCCATACATCTAGGACTCAAACTTTAATCCTAGCCCATTGCTACATATTTTTCAGCATGAGCTTGAGTTTTATCCCTAAAGCTTAATACTCATTTATCTCAACTTAAGCATTTGGAATTAATTCTAAGAGCCCATAGCTCTTAACTGTTTAAACCCATAGAAATTAATTTCTAAGCCTATAGCAATTAAATTGCTTAAGCCCATAGAAATTAATTACTAAGCCCAATCATCTCTAAGTAATGAGCCACTTAGGAATCATATTCCTCTGGCCTATGTTTTATTAAATAAAACGATCCAACATAAATAAATACATAACCAAGGCTTATAGTAACTAGTTAATTTACATCAGTTCAAAGAGAGACTTAAAGGGAAAAATATAATTAGCTTTAAATAGGTTTATGAGTATTTCATATGACCATATTTAATCGCAAGTGATTCCATTAAACAAATGTGACTGCACTCTATTATGTATTTTCAAATTAATTAATGAATCAATATCCGTGAAATTCTTATTTATTACATATTACCCCTCCATGGAATGATTTCGTAGTCGAACCAAAGTCAATACACTGTTACTTAGTTCACTACCTCTTTTCCTTGATACTCTTGATTTAATTATATGTGTTAGTTTGTAATTGGCCACATTCTCTTGGACAAAATCACTTCTTTGTAATAATGCTTTTAAACAGGGATTCTGCTATTCAGAGTGCTTCCAAGAAGATTCTGCACAATCTACAAGTCAGAAAATTTCGGTTCCCTGCCAGCCGTCTGGACAATGTGATATACCGTCCGGACGCCCAACTGTCCAAAGCATCATCCTTCCGGACGACGAGAACTTTCCGTTCGGACCTTCCTCTGTGTCAAGAAGCTTCGAACTGCTCCAGCTTGCATCCGTATGGACGTTTCAGCAGCACGTCTAGATGACACTCAGTGTTCGACCAGCTACGGGATTTCTTTCCAAAACACAGATATGGGAAGATCTCTGCAACGGTCTAGACGATGTGGATTCCCGTCCGGACGCGCTCATCCATAAGGCAAGTATCGTATTCAAAATCCAGAAGTTCGGATGTCAGCCTTCATGGTTCGGATGCGTGAGCTATTTATATGGAAATTGTGTGCAGCTGAAGTGCGACTGTCCGGGCGACAGGCAACACCGTCTGGACGCGGCTCAAATTAGGAAAGAATTTCAGCGAAATTTTGGAAAGCCAATCGCATAGTTGTTCATCCGGACGCCCTATGTCTATCGTCCGGACGACGCCTAGGTTTATCAAGCTAGACGCTTAGTTGAACCTGCAGCCTATAAATAGAGGTCCCTAGGCTTGAGAATAGTAAGAATTCAGTATTGAATTCCTTAGTGCTTAGAGAGTTATATTGTAAGGTTATTGTGCTGAGTTAGTCTCTCTAAAGCCATTACTGTGTGTGATGTTGCTACGCTGATCTGAAGTCTATCTTTGGGGTTGGCCCTAAGGTAAAAGATTCCATTGAAGACCCCTTCAAGTAGGAGACCTGGTTGGAAGGCGTTCGTGTTAGGCTACACGTTGGAGTGTAAGGTACGACCACTGCATCAGGGGTATGTGAGTGCTACTACTTTGTAACTAGTTTTGTCTTCTGAATAGTGGATATCCTGGGTTTGGCTGCCCTAGAGTGGGTTTTCTCATATTGAGTTTCCACTTCGTTAATAAAATTCTTGTGTCTTTTAATTTTCGTATTGATACTATTTTGTTGACACTTTGTGCGCACACACACTTATTTATATTAGAAGTCAATTTAAAATTTTCAATTGGTATCAGAGCTTGGTACACTTTGTTTAGATTCAATTTTTGAGTGTTATTTTTTTTTTTTTGTGTGACTTCTATATGAAAAAATGTCTCAAAGTCTTAATACATCTTCTGCCTTTAATGGTACAAACTATGGCTATTGGAAAGCTTGTATGCGGTTCTTTTTAAAATCCATTGACTGTTGGAGTATTGTTGAAACTGGTTGGACTAAGCCAGCTGATACAACGCTCGAACTAGTCACTGAGAAAAATGCGCAACTTTCCAATGACAAAGCCCTCCATGCTCTTTGTCAAGCATTCTCACCATCTGAATTCGCAAGAATTTCAAATAGTGAGTCCGCTGAAGAAGCGTGGCAAATTCTGGAAACAACATATGAAGGCACTAAACTTGTTAAATCTGCCAAAATTCAAATGTTGATTTCCAAATTTGAAGAAATTAAGATGTTGGAGGATGAGACATTTGGAGAGTTTTACTCCAAGATGAGCGACCTAAGAAACCAAATGGTGAGTCTTGGAAAAACCATCTCGGATGTAAAACTCATCTGCAAAATTCTAAGATCTTTGCTTGAGCGTTTCAGGATCAAGGTAACTACAATTGAGGAAAGCAAAGACCTAGAAGAAATGAAGATTGAAGAGTTGATGGGATCTCTTCAAACTTATGAGCTATCTTTGCTCCCAGTGAAGAAGCTAAAAACCATTGCTTTGAAAGCTTCCAATAAGAAGGTCGAAGTCTCATCTAGAGATGACTCTAAGGATGAAGAAAAAGCGGTGGCCATGCAGGCCAAAAATTTTAGAAAATTAATGAGATATGAGCGGTTCAAAAAAAAGTTTTCCGAAAAAATGAAGAAGGTCCCCAGAGAAGTTGAAACTGAGGAAGCCGAGAAGAAAGATACCAAGGGCCCAAGATGTTATGAATGCTCAGGGTTTGGGCATATCCGGGCCGATTGTGGGAATCTCAAGCAAGGTAAGGGGAAGGCTTATAACGCGACTCTAAGTGATGAGTCCAAAGAAGAAGAAGCTTCTGAGCAAGAGAAATTTCTAGCCTTTGTGTCTCCACATGTTAAAGAAGAAGATTCTTACTTAGAGCATAGTGATGATGGGGAAGAACTTAAGGAGGCTTATGAAACTCTCTATGTGGAGTTCAAAAAACTGAGGGAAGGACGTAAGCAGTACATTCATGATCTGAATAGTTTACAAACTAAAAAGAGTTCATTGCTGCGCAAAATACAGGAGCTAGAGGAGAAGCTATTGGAAATATAGCTTCAATTGGAGAGAGTCACTAATGAAAAGCTGACTCACATGTTATCTATTCAGAAGAGCCCAACCGACAAGACTGGTTTAGGATATGTAGCTCCTCCTTCTGATACTCTCTCTACTTCCAGGACTGTTTTTGTTAAGCCTGCAGTCCCAGAGCCTCCCCCCACTGTTGAAGATAAAGGGAAGGACAAGCTTAATGGATATATTCCGGGCACTCAGAAGCCCCCTTCCACCAGAAGGTCTCCTATATGCCATCACTGCGGTCTAAGTGGGCATGTCTGACCCTAGTGCTCCCTTCTTAAAGCACAGAAAGCAAAGGTCAAGAAAGAAGTGCCCAGACAAGAAAATTATGGCACAAGACCTCTGACCCAGCATCAGACTCCATGGTATTAGTCTCCTTGGTCTCACGCACCACGGCACCAAGCATCTCAGCATCAGCGGCCTCAGCAGCGATTTGTACCTGCCAATCACAGTGGCAAATCCAAGACCAAATCCAAGCACTCTAAGAGGTCGCAGAAGGTGGAAGATGATCAATAGTATAGCGAGCCACCTATTTGGATGCAAAGCATGATGGAGTGGATGGGTCAACAAATGAAGTCCTGCCAGCAACCACCTACAGGAAGGCAGGCTTGGGTCAGAAAGAAGAAAGACGTTCACCCTATGAGGGGGAATAGACTCACCTAGTTAGTGAAGGTACTCATGCCTAGGATTTGGTTCCTAATCCTAAGGCATCAGGTTTGATTGCTTGACTTTTACTTGCTATATTTTGTGCTTACTATGCAATCTAGGAACCAGTTTTATTTTGCCCTTTATTTCTCTTGAGAGAATATTGCAGGTACTATCTGGGGAAGACAAAAAAAGCAGGTCGAACGACTGTTTTTCTGTATTGGCAACATCGAGCTTACACAGGTTTGATCATGCCTTGCATGTTATATGATGTCATTTCCATATAGCATTTTGTTTAATAATAATAATAAAAAAAAATTGAGGAGAAATTGCAAGAAAGTTTTTTTCTTTTCTTGGCATGTCAGATATTGCTTGTGTTTTTACTTGATATCTCAATTCTTTATGCATTAATTTACTTTGCTTAGATATGATTGAGAGTTTATGACTATATCTGCCAAGTTTTTTTTTTTTTTTTTTTTTTTTTTTTTTCTGTATATGCAAAAGTTGGATAGCTTTTTTCCTCATGCGATGAAAATGTACACTATCCAAGACTCCCCTAAAGGTACATCTTTCCTTCTCTGACTTTTTGCTTCTAGAAATTCTGAATAAGAGAAGAGGTTTTTGATAAGATGGCAAAATTGACCAAAATGCTAGTTGAACCTAGAACCTAAAAACTCTAGCATTTTCTCTAGGTTGCAGCACCAAAAGAATCAAGCAGTTACTATTATGAATTATGTGCTATGTACATATATTCACTGCTTATGTGCTGAATTAGTAATATACATTGTCCTTCATGGTGCAAGTAAAAATTTACCTTGTCCTTCATGGTACAAGTAAAACATTTGGGTACCGCATCTTATGAGGAGTGTATCAGATGAGGGTGGCTAGGCCCTAGTAGTTTATAAGGTTTGACTTTTGACTAATCTTTCATTGATCGTCTCTCTTGTCTAGAAAATCTGGTTGCTTTTTGTCATACTAGTGAAAGTCATACCTTTTGGGAAAAGTCTTCACACACACACACGCATTGCATGAGTTGAGTAAGCTATTTAAATTTTCTGTCCACAGGAAAATTTTTATGCAGATTGAACTCTGAACTCTTGTTTATATCTCTGCATAGTTTTGAGATGCTATCTGATTGCTTTATTAGTTGATTATACATGCATGTTCTGAAGCTGATATTAGGAAAAGTATTGTTTGCCAATTTTTCCTCAGCTTTTGTCTTTTTCAGTGTGAAGTGTCTGGACGGTACCTCTTTGCGTCTGGACAAGTGTGGCTCGGTCAGCCGGACGGTAATGTTACATGTCTGGATGTGTGCGGCTCCGACGGCCGGACGGTCAGGTTACACTTCCGGACGCGCGCGGCCTATCACATGTTTACGAGGCAATGCGCGTCTGGACGGTTTAATGAGACGTCCAGACGGGGACCCCACAGGTTATAATATGGGTTCTACCCTAGCCGCTGCCGCATCTCTCTTGACCCCACTTGTTTTTCTCTTCTCTTTTTGGCTTCTAGTGAGTGATTTTTCAAGATTTTTGTATTATCTCGCCCTCTTTTGTCCTTTTGTGCATTACTCTCCTTATTCCAGGTACTTTTTCTAGTTAAATTTATTCTTTTTAGTTTTTTTTAAACTGTTAGAATATTGATTATTTTGAGAATGTTGTTGAGATTATAAAATGCATACTTGTGATATCTGCTGTGTTGGGACTATCTATTTCAGTATTATTGTGGACTGTATTGTGATATTTCATGTTTGTAATTTTTGGAAAAGTCCATTTTACTGTCGTTATAATGCCGGATTTTTTTTTTTATATGTGAACTAACAAGGATTTTTTTTTTTTTTTTTTGTTTTTTTTTGTTTTGGATTATTATTGGTAAATCTTGTTGGTCTCTTTTGTAGAATCATGTCTGCCGGCAGTCCACAGTGCAGAGTCCGTCAAAGAACAGAAGGAAATCAGGTAGCCCTTAGAGCTAAAATTATGGACCGACCAGTCATTGTTGAGAGAAATGTAGTTCGATCAGACATCATGGTGGCTCCTCTGGATAGTATCCACGACACTATTCAGACCTACCACTGGGGATATCTGCACAACTGTGCCTGTGTTGTGCACACCAGGCTGGTCAGATTATTTTATCCCTTCCTCAAGGTGGTTCAGGATGATGACTGCGGGATGGTGCTTCAGTCTACTGTGGATGGGCATACTATCACTGTTGATCCCCAGATCATCAGTCAATTTTTAGGAGTACCTATTCTCCAGATCTCTAGCAGCCCGTACAATGAGGTGGTTATACCTCATTCTCTGGATGATCTTAGAGAATTTTGTCATGCCATTCCCCAAGGAGAGGAGCGCGCCACCACCATCAGGATTGGTGCCTTATCTGCCCCACATCGCATACTAGCCAAGATTGTCCAGTACAACCTCTGGCCCATCGTTAGGCGCAGTGACCTGATATTGAAGAGGGCCCAGTTCGTGTATGCTATCAGTCTTCGCTTGCCTTTCTACCTGTGCAAGCATATTTTGGGCGTTATTTTGGAGGCCCGTGATGAAGGCAATACCGGTCTCCCATTTGGCTACCTGCTCACACAGATTATTCTACAATCAGGCATCAATATTGTAGGCGAGCCGAAGATGAAGATCTAGGATCCTATCAGCAAGCAGACTTTGATGAAGTCCAATGCACAGCTGCGATGCGATGATTAGGATGATGATGTGCCCCCGCCTCCTCATATTCCGGTAGGAGTACCAGAAGTGGCGTCCTTTTCGCAGACTGCTCCACCACCTCAGTAGGATGCCAGTTATTCCCAGATTATGGTGGCATTGGCAACTATACAAGGGGGTATGAGTTCCATGCAGCTATCCATGTCATCCATGCAACAGTCCATCTCTGCTGCAGACTGCCATGTAGTAGGAGGTTCACTCCATTAACCTCCGTGTACAGCAGAACCAGATTGATCTCCGGGAGTGTCTCAAGTTCCATCATCCATCCAGCGGTGATGATGAGGATGATGCGCCTATGGCAGAGGCTGCTTGAGTTTATTTTGTTTATTACTATTTACTTATTTGAGACATTTTTGTTATCTTTTTGATAAGTTGCTACATTTGTTTCAACTCCTGGATATTTTATTACTCTGTTTCCCTAGTCCTTCTGAGACATTTAGGGGGAGTAATTTTTGTGTGGTTTTTATCATTACTCTGTTTTACCCTTTGTGACAAAAAGAGGGAGTAATTTTTATTTTTGGACCGGGATTGTATTTTTAACCGGTCAAGTGATTTTTGTCCCAGAATGGCCAAAGTGAGAGTTTTTTAGTTTGTGATTGGCCATATTTTGTTGGACAAAATGACTTCATTGTAATGATGCTTTTAAACAGGGATTCCGCTATTCAGAGTGCTTCCAAGAAGATTCTGCACAATCTACAAGTCAGAAAAATTCGGTTCCCTGCCAACTGTCCGGACAATGTGATATACCATTCGGATGCCTAACTGTCCAAAGCATCATCCGTCCGGACAACGAGAACTTTCCGTCTAGACCTTCCTCTGTGTCAAGAAGCTTCGAACTGCTCCAGCTTGCATTCGTCCGGATGTTTTAGCAGCACGTCCGAACGACACAGTTTGTTCGACCAGCTACAGAATTTCTTTCCAAAACACAGATATGGGAAGATCGCTGCAGCCGTCCGGACGATGTGCATTTCCGCCCGGATGCGCTCATCCATAAGGCAAGTATCGCATTCAAAATCCAGACGTCCGAACGTCAGCCTTCATGGTCCGAACTCGCGAGCTATTTATATGGATATTGCGTGCATCAAATCAACCATCCAGACGACCATTCCCTTGGTTCGAAAGCACGAAGCCTCAATATAGAAATTGCGTACAGCTGAAGTGCGACCATCTAGACGACAGACCAACACCGTCCGGGCGTGGCTTAAATCAGGAAAGAATTTCAGTGAAATTTTGGAGAGCCGATTGCACAGTTGTCCGTCCGGACGCCCTATGTCTACCGTCCAGACGGGGCCTAGGTTTTATCAAGCCAGACGTTCAGTTGAACCTGCAGCCTATAAATAGATGTCCCTAGGCTTGAGAACAGCAAGGATTCGGTATTGAATTCTGTAGTGCTTAGAAAGTTATATTGTAAGGTTATTGTGCTGAGTTAGTCTCTCTAAAGCCATTACTGTGTGTGATGTTGCTGTGCTGATCTGAAGTCTATCTTAGGGGTCGGCTCTAAGGTAAAGGATTCCATTAAAGACCTCTTCAGGTAGGAGACCTGGTTGGGAGACGTTCGTATTAGGCTACACATTAGAGTTTAAGATACGACCACTACATCAGGGGTATGTGAGTGCTACTATTTTGTAACTAGTCTTGTCTTCTGAATAGTGGATATCTTGGGTTTGGTTGCCCCATAGTGGTTTTTCTCATATTGAGTTTCCATTTTGTTAACAAAATTCTTGTGTCTTTTAATTTTCGCATTGATACTATTTTGTTGACACTTTGTGCGCACACACACTTATTTATATTAGAAATCAATTTAAATTTTTCAATATGATATATCATTTTTGTACCTTGTGAGTTTTTCATCTTACCTTGCCCAAAATAAAGTTTTAGTAAATACCACCGAATCACTCAGACCCGAGCTTTAGGATAATCAACCTCATTAAATTTACATCAAGGGAAATATTTCTTATCGCTTTGTTTCATGACAAAAGATTTGGCTTCCTTTTTGAAGAAGGTGTTCCTACAATGCTACATCCGATCACCCAATGCACAGAAGTTTTGACTAGTGATTTGATCGCATTCTTGTACATCAAAGTGACCTACATTTCACATCTGAGTTCGCAATTTTCTTAGGATTTAGAGTACTTGTTATAAGTTGTCATGCACGTACATCATTCTTAATCACAGTGTTGAAAGAATGATGACTCACGTGGTCATCGTTCGGTGCATGACACTACCTTCCACTTACACCAACATATCAACCCGAAGCCGAACTTGCTTTTCCTAATCAAGATAGATCATTAAGGTTGACATGTTATAGTGTAGATGGATTTTTCAGTTCTATTTTTAATTAAGAAAATTCATTTATAAATTACAAGAACCTATGATTATGAACTTCTGTGTGAGAATCTCATTACTCACACCTTAGTCAAATACAATGTAACTCAAGGTGCTTACATGTATATCATATGAAATATGCAAACATATATGTACATGTAAAGCAATACTATATATCTCCAATGTTCAATATTATACAATTTAGGAAAAACAATTTAATGCAATTGGAGTTTTGGACACCAGTTCCAACAGTGCGGGTATACCCTACTTTGTCTCCCGCATGCCATGTATTTGCCTATTATTTTCAGCTCTTTCCTATACATTTGCATTATTATTAATATTGTTATAAATATATGTATGTAAAACATTTAATATCGTAATGATCATGCGTTATTACCCAATCGTTATCGATTAGCCATGTCTCAATTTCAGCCTCGTCATCCGCATCGTATAGGTAGGTTCGGTGTTGTTCACAACACTTCTTCAAGTTTTTCACCTTGCTTGAGCTGCAAAGATTGCTTCAAAGTGTGCTTGAAAATCTTTTCTTTTATTTACAAAATCCTTGAAGGCAATATCTAAAACTCTTTCCATAGGTACACCAGGCTCCACATAGAATTTTTTCTGTAGAAAAGTTAGAATTGCACATCAGTAAATATTCTGCCACTAATAAGTTTAATAATGATTACAAATTAAATTAAAAAATAAAACCTTTCTCAAGACACTTACCATAACAGCATCCCAGATATCTTGTTTCATCATAGGCTACAGATGCCTGCATAGGGGGTGCGCTTATCCTCACTGATTTGGACAATGGAGAATTCTTTGATTTTCTTTTTGAAGCCATTTCTACCTACATAGTGCAACAGAATGTTAAAATTAACAATGTAAAAAAACAAATTAATACAAAATATCAAGGATCATAACATAATTTAATAAGAGTATTAAATGGCTTACCGAAATACGTACTAACTACCGAGCATAAGGCTATGTTTACTTGCTCCCAAAAAAAAAAGAAAAAGACTATGTTCCTTTACGTTCCCGACACTGGAACTTTGATGGCAAGAACATCATTATGTGCACACTCAACATTATGCTTTTCAACATAAATTGGGTTTGCATTAATGTTTCGGTTATATGGCTCGTTTTCACGATAGTTGCCATCATCATCGATGTGGCCTTCCCCTTGGCCAACATCGTACATGTGTCTTGGTTTTGTCCTAACTACGACATCTTAGTCTGGGTGCCTCTTATCCTCGACAATCGACATAGTATACTTGTGATACTTAGGAAGATAATATGTACGGGTCATCAGTAATACGTTTCCCCATGTGGATTAGTCTTTTGAAACTCATAAGGGGGATTCCATACTTATCCTCCTTATATCCCTTATTTTTCTCTATGTCAGCCCAATCACACTTGAATAACACATAACACTTGAATAGCACATATCGTGACTCATTGTAATACATCACATCGATTATGCGAGTTAACTTGCCGAAGTAGGTTGGGCCATCAATAGTTGGCACACATACTCCACAATTTTGAGATGTCTTTCAATTATCATGGGATAAAATACGAAACATCATGTCATTATTAATATAGCGGCTATATTCTACGGCAGACCACATTGGCCCTTTGGCATGCCATACAAGCTTATCTCTCAATACATTTATGTGAATCTCATCCAATTGACCAATTGGTCAACCTGATATTTGGAAAGAGTTAAATAGATTCAGTATAACTAACTACGGGGTAATAAATAAGGCTTACTTGTAAGACATTATCATATACAATATAAATCTTACATAAACCTGGTACCAATCATAGAATTGGTTTCTATGATTCTTAAGCAATTCATTATCTGAATTATGTTCCCTATTTTGTGCTTGCCTTAGCTTCTCTAAGTGCATCCTATGTTTAATCCACATGTAAATGTTACTATCAACTATATAATTTGAGACGGTAGTAAAATTAATAAAGATACTCACGTGCGAAACGGAAGGAACTCGTCAAAGTTGAATAGAATATATCGATGTGCCTGTATCAATGTGTTTCCATCGAAGTTGATGGTAGTGACCGCCCCTCTAGATTCTTCAAGGTTCCTTGGAGGCCTATTGTGGAATGTTGGCGTGTTGACTAGATATCATGAACAAAACATCAATAATTCAACTGCAATGTAACCTTTTGCAATAGAGCCTTTTCGGTGCAGATTTGTTGCAAACGGTAAATTGTATCAACCAAGGGACCTGCGATACAACAAATCATATACAAATAACTAAGTACATACACCTAAAGAATTATCTAATGTTAAATTTCAACAACTCGATCATTCATACCTCTCAACAAGATACATCCACCAATAGTGGACAAGACCTCCGAGCTTACATTCACGAACTAATTATATGACTAGGTGCACCATCACTATAAAAAAACTGGGAGGAAAAATCTATTCCAATTTGCACAATATTATGGGGATTCTATCATCGAGACGGTTGATGTGTGTTTTAATGAGTACTCTCAAGCGCACGAATCGTTTGCAATATAGTGTGTGCAAGTGCGAGGTCGAATCCACAGGGAAATGGTCAAATATTGGTGTCTTGTTTAATCAACTTCATTTTAACCTAGTTCCAAAGGTTTGAGGGTTGATTCAAGAGTAAAAGACTAAGGAAAATAGATGAAATGAAATATGCAAATTAAAAGGAACTAAGGCTAAGGAATCCACCAAACCAAATCCAACAACTCACACTTCTTGGTTTCTACTTGAACACCCAAAGAACATTAAGCTTAGGGTGTCATTCAAGTTTCTCAACCACATACTCTAGAACCATTAAATGAATCCAACTCAAAGATAAATCATAAAGAGTACCCATTTGAAATCAAATCATCCAATGTATCCATTCAATGAACAAATCACAATGGATATCATCATTCAAACTGATAAAACAATGTATCCATCGGTTGAAACACATTAAATGTCCTATATCTACCAACAACCACATTCATTGCAAAAGATAAAGCATTTAAATGAATGGAACTTGAATAATAAATATGATATATCATCAAATGTGCAAGTATTATAACAAGAGTGTGAGTGTCATCAGTGGAAAGGTTTCATCGTCAACCTTAGTTGAGGTTACTAGCCTCCATGACTAAGAACACCACAAGAAAATGAAGAACAACCATGGAAATAAAAGGAAAGCTTTACAAAAAGAAAGTGTCTAAGAATAAAAGCTACTGGAATACACTACAAAATGCACGAAATTAAACCTAGCTACTGTTCTCTAAACTCTCCCAAAAAGGAGGTATGTCTATGGCTTTTATAGAATGAAATTAGGGCTAGAAACCCATGTAAAATGACTCCTCTAACCCCCTCTAGGGTTCCTCTCTTGCTAGAGACAACCAAGGTCATGCAACCAGCGTGTTTTGCTGCGAAAATCAGAAGGAGAACTGCTTTTTGTCATGGAGAAGCTCCTGATTGGGTGTTCTGGCGCGCTTCTGCAAAATATGGGAAATTTCGATCGATCGACTTCGGGCAAAATTCGATCGATCGATTTTAAGTTCGATCGATCGAGTTCTTCAGAACTTCTGAATTTTCCAAGCAATTCCACATGAATTTTGCCATTCCTCACTTATTAACCTACAAAACATAAAAACACAAAAACTAACCAAAGCATCAGAAAATAACAAGGCTAAAGGTCTAACTTATGTAAATCAAGGGGTCCAAATACACAATATTTGGCACTCATCAACAGTTTAGATCTTCTAATTGTAGTGTTTTGGAACAAATCTCCCTAAAGAAGCAAGACAAATCTATCAAAGGTTCAACGACCTTCATTGGTAAGGATCGGCAAAGTGCAATTGGAAAGAGTTGTTGCATAAGTATGTGACTGTCATGACTTTTCAAACCTTTAATGGTACTTTCTTTAAGTTTTATACACTGTGACACGTTTGAAGCATACCCATCAGGCACTCATACATCCTTTATGACCTTCAAGTACTCATATTTCCTATCATTTGACATTGTGAAGCAAGCTGCAGGCAGATATGTCTTACTTTTGTCATTAGTAAATGGATGCAGTTCTGGTCTCAAACCCATTTTTTATAGGTCTTGATGCGCTTCATAGTTGTCTTTCGTTTTTCCTTTCATGTCCAATAGAGTATATATATATGTGTGTGTGTGTGTGTGTGTGTATGTCTATATATATATATATGCAAAAGGTGGTGGTTGGCAATCCATTATCTTTCCAGAGGAGGTGGTTGACTACTCCTACTTTTTTTTTTTTTTAAAAAAAAAAAAAAATCCTTTTCTTTTGCTTTTTTAATTTTGTCTTTTAGATTTATATTACATTTTTTAGATTTTATTATAAAAGATATTTGCCATTTTATTATTGGTGTTGTGTGACGAATTGATAATTTTCGTCAAAATTTGGGACAATAGTTGGGGTGGGAAATGATTTGTCGTTTTTGCCTAACTCAAAGATTTCTAAGTCAAATTTTCTTTTCTTTTACCCCAAAAAGTTGTTTGTAAATAGGTGAAACTCCGTGGACTCATTTAGCATTTTTTCTAAACAAAAAAGAGATGGCTAATGATATTTGTACACACACTTATATTGAGTGTGGGACCCATACATGTGGGATGAGGAAATGTTTCTTGCACACTTTGTGTACACAAAGTGTGTTAGTTTACAATTATTTTTTTTTTTCATTTTTAGAAAATTTGCTAACACACTTTGTGTGCAAAAGTGTGTAAGAAACATTACTCTATAAAATGAATTCCACATGCATGAGTTCTACACTTAATGTGAATGTGTGTACACACAATGTATGTAAAAAGAACACTTCTCAAAAGCAATTAGGGCCTCAACTTAACAAAAGTTGAACTTCTCTTTTTGACATGACACTTGAGAATTTGTTTCGAAGCATGCAGACTAAAAGGTAGCACATTGAAATACCAGCAATTTATAAATAAAAATGTAGTGCTAAGGCGTCATTTCACCATGCAATCTCTATTTTTAATTCAGGCAATTTGTTGGTTTTTGTATTATGCGAATATAAACGCTTGCAAAGGTCTAATAGTTTCTTGTTATGAATAAAAAAAAAAATAGATGAGAGATGTGATGAGTATTATGTAATTAGGCTGTTTGAATTTTTCAAAAATTCGGGTAATTGAAGAGGGGTTGTGCAGCTATTTGTTTTGAAGTATGAATGTCTAGAATGTGATATTCACTTGTCAGTAGGAGTGATAATTCATGTTCGCGTATTGAAGCATAGGTATAAAACTATATATGTCAATCTTAACTCAACTCATTTAATTAAACGGGTCAAACCCCTTAATCCTAACCCTATAATTTTGTATTGGGTTCATGTCAGGTTTGCAAGCCATGTCAAAAATTGTCTGCCATTATGTCAAATTTGGATCATGGCGAAACATGAGTCTAGGACTATATAGTGTTAAAAAATATATTTCCTATATTGAAAGGAAATATATTATATTGATATTGTACATTACTTTCCTTTATAAGGTTGATTGTAATTAGGTTTGATGGTAATCAAATCAATCAAATTTGATTGTCATCCTTACCTATCTCAATTCCGCTATAAATAGGAGTATTTTGTATTGTAAAATAATAAAGCAATAAGAGCAATAATATAGCCTTTTGGGCTTTACCCTGTGGACGTAGGCATAGATCAAACCACATAAAATTTCTTGTATTTTTATTTTATTATTCTGTTATTTATCTTTAGTTTTCCATTCAATTATGCAGGGGCGGACCCACTTGTAAGGGTGGGGGGACCAATGTCCCCCCAAAAGTTTTAAATTTCTTTCTAAAATATGTAATTTTTAAAATTTGTCCCCCCCAAAATAATGTTGTTTGTCCCCTTCAAAAAAATTCTTTTAGTTTTCCCCCAAAATAATGTTTTTTTGTCCCCTTCAAAATAATTCTTTTAGTTTTGCCCCTCTTTTATAAGGAAGAACCGAAAATACCCTATTCAATTTTTTTTTTTTTTTTTTTTGTATGAACTTGTCACAATGTGTCACTTTCAGCTCCTTTCATTATTGATTTGGTAGTAAATTTTTTTATAGACATGCAACTTTTGTATCGAGTAATGATTTACAATTTAATATGAAATTAAATTTAAGACTTCCATACTTTTATTTTCATAAACACGCATAAATACACATATAGAGATATTATATGTACCATTGTGTTTATGTATTTATATAAGTTTGTCCCCCCGTACCAAAAATCCTGGTTCCATCCCTGCAGGTATGAAGTTGAGGAGTCACACGCCTGGCAATGCTCGGTTTCCTAAGGATGCATGGCAAAGGTAACATAAAATGGGGATTCATTTCAATATAGTTAGATAGCATTGAAAAAGTCTAGAAGATATGCATTTCGATCATTTGTTTTGTGTTGCATTTAGTAGAATGTGTTTTTTTTTTTTTTTTGTAGAATATAGTGTGTTTTGTATAACAGTTAGTGGGCTACTGTATTTGTTAGAGTGAGATGTTCAAACCAAATAAGCAAGAGAATGTTAACTTCAAGAGCCATGTCATCCAGGTAAAGCCTTGCGAGAACGCCAAGAAGCACACAATTCATCAAACTGAAATTTCTCAATTTCAGTATAGAAACTGAGACCTATTTTTTTTTTTTCTGAATCTTTGGACACCGGTTTTTTTACCTTTTTTTTTTTCCAAAAAAATTTCTTTTCAATTTTGCTTATTGATTTTTAATTTGAAGGGAATAATAAAAATATAAAAATTGGGTTAGGTTTAATTTACTTAAAATTTGGCAATATATATATACACACTTTATATTAACACCTACCTTTTTTTAAAAAAAAAAAAAATTGGTCCCCTCCAATTAAAATGTCTGGCTCTGTCCCTGAGAACAAGCAACTCCAATTCCAAACATCAAAATCAAACACTCCTGTATTTTGCTTCTTCTAGTGTTGCTGTTATTATGAGTACACTTCATGTTTGTTTCTTCTTCTCTTCCCAAAAAAAGAATTGAATCCGTAATTTCGACCACTTGTTCATGCAAAACTTCTTGGACAAAAGAATGTAGATTTAGAGTGCCTTGGAACATATCATATTATCATTTGTGGGTCTTTTTCCAGTAAACATTTCTAATAGGAGAATCCCATAGCTATGTATATCACCATAGGAGGACATCTCATTTCCCATAGCATACACTGCAATATTTGAACATATTAATCTTTTTGTAGTGACTATGAATATTATATGGTTTCTTAACTTGGATTAAGCTTCTTGGATTAAGCTTCTTGGCTTTTCTCCCGTTGACTAGCTAATGCTTACTATTTTTAATGGATACTAAAATCAAGCAACAACAAATTCATCTTAAGCTTCTTGGAGTGAAAAATACATTCAGCGTATATAGGGAAAAAAAAAATTACTGCTAAAAACCATGCTAATTAAACCTTCCCATCATATATATATATATATATATAAATTGAGAGAGAGAGAGAGAGAGATCTTCAATCTTATGTCAAGTGATTTGTTGGCTACCATATCATGCATGAAAAGTGAAATGGAAATCAATTTCCACACTTCTTAACAATATTCAATTAGAATATAATGTAGACTCAACAGGAGAAATTGTTACAAAACCATAGCTAAAGCTTGTCGATCAGAAGCTCAAAAATCCTTATATGAGTCATATTTACCTAAAAATGAAAAAGGGAAAATCAACAAAAACAAAAAAGACAGAAACATGCACCACGTTTCTTGAATCAAATAATAAAATCTCACACAACCTGGCCCACTATCAACTCTCCCACAACCAAACACCACGATTATTGAATCAAAACATAGAAGAGAGAAACCAGATTCAAGCAAAAGACAGTAACCATCACACACACACACAGAGAAAAGGTTATCTGAGCGACTGAGAGAGAGGGAGAGGCAAACTTCATTGGAGGTGGAGAGGCATACTTCCTGGTTTGAGAGAGAGACATAGAGAAATTGGTGGATTTAGGGGGGGGGGGAGAGAGAGAGAGAGAGAGAGAGAGAGAGAGAGAGAGAGAGAGAGAGGCGGGAGAGCCAAATGTCGTTGGAAGGACTGGAAATAAAGAAATGAAGAAAAGACGGGTTGAAGAAAGAGAGATTGAGAGCGAAAAATTAATCAAGAAATGATTTCAAAATGGATAAAAATTCATTTTGCATTTTAAATGAATAAGCTAATGGAGGGTTTTTTAAGGACATGCTTAGCCATTTTGGCTAAAAGGGGCAATGGCTAAGCTATTGGGAGTGCTCTACCGACGGATATATTATAAATTTATTTATTTTTTGAACAGGGAAATCTCCCAACTTTATTAGTATCAAATGCAGACAACTTGATCCTAAAAAATAAAAGGATCTAAGGAAAGATTTGCTCCCTACATACAATATGAGAAATACACAAAGGAATATCTTCAAGCCAGCACCTGTCCTCCTTACCAATCAAAGCATGTTTTGCCATGACATGTGCCGCCATGTTAGCTTCTTTGTGAACATGCACAGAATCTGCAGACCTTAAGAACTGAATTTCTGAACGAATGCTTTCCACAAAATGGCCACTCTTTGAAAGCTGGGGAAACTTTGACTTTATATCCTCAACCTGTGCAGCATCACCTTCAAACAAAACATCAAAAAAGCCTACGTCCTTACAAAATTGAACTGTCCAAGCCCAGACAACCTTCCTTAGAATCAACCGCCGCATCCCAATTGACTTTAATTATTCCTACCGGGGGAGGTTTCCACAGCTACAGTTTTGGAGATACTATGGAACTTACAGGAGCTGGTTCTAACTGAACTTCCTGACTATTACATCTCTTGAATTCCTCCAAAGAAACCATAAAAAACCAGAGAGTTTTGTCTGAGCAAGATTTTTCGACCAGTGACCGTCATTAAGTCCAAAGTGTTCGGATCAAAACTCAGTACACTCTCCTCAAACAGTTCAAGAAACGTAGTACCTTCGCTTCTACATTTCTGGAATCTGGACTTGCACCCACCCCAAACATCCTGGGTAGCTAGACAAGGCCAGAGCACATGAAGCACAGACTCATCCTCCCTACCACAACAAGGACAAAGAGCATTATCAATTACCTTCCTTTTTTACTAAATTTATTCGGGTAGGCAACAGATTATGGCATGCACGCCATATGAACATCTTCACTGGCCCAGGGACCCCCAATTTCCAAATAGCCTTCCGAACTCCATTATCCTTTCCAGCATGAGAGCATTGGCCAGATAAGCTATTTTGGAACTCTTTCCCCAGATGGTAGGTGCTTCTCACAGAGAACACCCCATCCGTGGTTCCCCTCTATACCAGCCTACCAAGAGGCAATAAAGGATTCAGAGGGATTGCTTTAATCACATTTGCCTCTGTCGCTTCAAATACATCATCAATAAGTTCCTCATTCCAGCAACCGTGTTCCCTCTTAATCAAACTAGAAATCGTGGCATTCTCCCCCAGGATCTTAGGAGTCCATTGGATTTGGTATGTAGTTGGTGTAGGAAGCCACTTTGAGTTCCACACTGAGATTGACTAACCATCCCCTACTCTCCATATTAATCCCAGTTGCAACAAACCTCTAGCATTAAAAATGCTACTCCATACAAATGAAGGTCTAGAGCCAAATGACGCTTCCAAAAAGGACGAGTGTGGGTAATACTTGGCTTGAAGAATCCTAGCCATAAGAGAAGAAGGGTTTTGAATTAATCTCCACCCTTGTTTAGCAAGTAATGCCTTGTTAAAAAGGACTAAGTCTCGGAAGCCTAGACCCCCCACCGATTTTGACTTCCCAATCTTCTCCCAACTCATCCAATGTATTTTTGAGAATTTTGACATGTGGCTCCACCAAAACTCCTGCATCATCCTATTAATTTCCTTACATAAAGCATGAGGAAGATGAAAAACCCCCATACAATATGTAGGAATCGCCTGGACAACGGCCTTCAACAAAATTTCTTTTCCGGCTTGTGACAGGAAATTCACCTTCCAATTATTGAGTTTATTCCACACTCTCCCCTTGATGTAGCTAAAGGCTTGATTTCGATCTTTACCAACAAAGGTCAGTAACCCCAAATAGGAATCAATGCGATGAGCCTCAGTTAGTCCAGAAAGTTGGATAATTTCTTGCTGTCTCTCTAGATTGGTGTTTCTACTAAAGAAAACAGAAGTCTTCTACATATTCAGGTTCTGACCTGAGCCAGCTTCGTAGATTCCCAAGATTCTCACCAACCTCCTCCATTCCACTGCATTAACTTTGTAAAAAAGCAAGCTATCATCTGCAAAGAAAGATGACTGATTTTTGGACCTTTTGGAGAACATGGAACACAATTTATCACACCCCTACTTTCAGCTTGCAATAAAAGACCACTAAGAACCTTAGCACAGAGAAGAAATAGATAAGGGGAGATAGGATCCCCTTGTCTAATCCCCCTCTTTGGTTTAATCAATCCAACAGGCTCACCATTAATAAGAATTGAATATGTGACTGAAGAAACACAAGACATAACCAAATGTACCCATCTATTAGCAAAGCCCATCTTCTTCATAGCCGACTCTAGAAACAACCACTCTACCTGATCATAAGCTTTGCTCATATCCAGTTTGATCCCCATGAAACCTGTTTTACTCCACATCCTCGTCTTCATGGATACATCATTTCATAAGCAGCAATAATGTTGTCTGTAATTAACCTGCCAAGAATGAAGGCACTATGCGAAGAAGAAATAATACTAGTCCATACTAATTTAAGCCTGTTAGCTAACACTTTGGAGATCAATTTATAAATGAGATTGCATAGACTGATAGGTCTAAAATTTGAAAAACTCACAGGGGAGTCCACCTTCGGAATTAGGGCTATATGAGTAACATTTATAGAACTACCCATCTCACCCGAATTCAAAAAGTGAAGAATAGCTTGGCATACCTCGGGGTCAATTACAGCCTAGTTTTGTTGATAGAAACTAGCCGAAAAACCATCTGACCTTGGGGCCTTCAAAGGGGACCTTTGACTTAGTGCTCCAAAAATCTCTTCAATAGTGAAAGCAGCTAAGAGCTGAACATTCATCTCTGTAGTGACTTTCCTCTCCACAGCTCTAATATTGCTCTCCACTTCCAACTCTCCCCCTGCCATGAATAGTTCCTTAAAATAAGAAACAAAGGCTTCTTCTATATCCTCCCTAGAAGAGCAGACCCTACCTTCTTTATCTGAATTTGCGTGATCTGACTCCTTTTCTTCTTTTGTGAGGCATAAGCATGAAAAAAATTTGGTATTACAATCCCCTATTTGAAGCCATTGAACTTTAGCTCTTTGCTTCCATTTATGTTCCTCCTGTTCTAACAGGGCATTGAGTTCCTCTTTTACTGGCACTGCTAGAGTCTCTACTTCATTGCTATCCATCATCTGAATTGATTGCAGTTCCTTCATTTTCTCTTGAATCTGGACATCAACCGGATTAACATTTGTCCTAACTGATTGTTTCAGGATCCTTTTACACCCTACTAGATTGTCCTGAACCGTAAGCCAAGGATTAGCACCACTCTGTTTAACCCTCCACTCCTATTTAATAATCTTCCCATGATCCTTCTGTTTAGCTAAACTAGCCTCATACCGGAACAACTTGCTCTTAGCCCACCGAACTTTAGTAGAGTTAGAGAAAGTCACCAGAATAGGATTATGGTTTGACCTACAACTAGCCAGAACTTCCACCTCCACATTATTTAACATGGAACTCCAACTCTCGTTTGCCACTGTCAGGTCAAGGCGTTCACTTGTAAAATCCCTACCCTCACGACCATTGCACCATGTGTACTTAGGACCCTTAAATCCCAAATCCGACAGCTTGCAATCCCTCAAAGCAATCTGAAAATTCTGCATTTTTGACAAAGGTCTAGAGCTGGAGCTAGATTTCTCCGAGGCAGAGACTATCTCATTAAAATCTCCAAGGCAGAGCCATGGTTCTGGATCTAGCTTGGCTAAGTGCCCATGCTTCTACTCTCTTCGTAACATCTGGGTGGCCATAGAATCTTGTCAACTTCCAAACCTCACCTTGACTTCCACTCTTCACCACAGCATTTATATGTCTTCTACTGTAGTTTTGGATGTCCACTTGTGAATCCAAATTCCAAAACAGATAAGTCCCCCACTCTTCCCTTTACAGTCCACTACAAAAGCTCTATCAAAGCCCAATTTCATTTTTATTCTATCCATTTTACTCTGCATCATCTTGGTTTCCACAAGGAAAACTAAGTTCGGTTTATTTGCCCTTGTCCACGTCTAAATTAGGCAATACTTCCTTTTCAGGCCAAAGCTCAAATTGGCGTGGATCCGATATATTATCATTCATCACCGACTTTCCTTTCAGATTCTTCAACGGATCCTCCCACAACCACAATTCGCGTCCCCTCGTATCCATTTCTTTACCAGAATTATCTCTCCCAAACAGGAAAGAATCAGCTCCAACTACTGCCTTCCGTAACGCACGATCACTTTCCTTAACCTGCTTTGCCTCCCGCCTGTTAGGGTTACTATTCACGTACTCGCCACCACCTCCTTCCCCGTCAGCGTATTCCATAGAAGCCTGACTACCTCCCCGAGCTTCATTGGACCACCGAGGCAGAGTAGCTGCATCCCTGTTTGGTCGCCCTCTACCCCATCGAGAATCCCCTCCTCCTCCCCTCCGAAAAGGGAAAAGCAAACGCAACCACGGCCCAAAAGGCTCACTCTTTGTCTTTAATCGGATTCCTGCGGCTAGCCTGGTTACTACACCCCATACAACCATGCATAATTACACCAAAACTATAGTAGTACTTTGGCAGTTTTTCATACTTGATAGCAATCCAAAGAGACTTGTTTTGGAGGTGTAGCTTCCGACCCCTTGCAAGAGGCTTATAGAGATCCAATTCAATTTTTACCCGTAAGTACTCCCCCCACCCTGGTTCATCATCCTCCACATCAATTTCTACTTCCCGTCCCACAGACGCTCCAATCTTCTGCCCTATCTCCTTACCCATGCAAGCAAGCGGGAGGTTGAACGTTGTCACCCAGAAAGCTGCCTTCTCAAAAGGCATAGAGGTCAGAGGGGTAAGCCCATCAAATTCTGCCAACGAGACCAGGATTCCGTCAAAAAGTCAAGGCGTTCCTTCCATTATTCTGGCCTTGTCCCACTCATATTCAAACTCAACAATAAATAAGTTTCCTCTAAGAACTTGGAATGATACTGTACCCATGGGACACTGATAGGAACTGACTAGACTGGGAGATGGGTTGTGAATGGAAGTGAATGGGAAGTGATAATGGAATTGATAAATAATCCACTTGAGGTAGGAAAACACCTTCTCCACTTAAGGTAGGAAATACCGATTACACAATGTGTGATTTGCTACCTTTTCCTTGGCTATTCTCCTCCTTAAATAGGCACTACTCCTACTGGGCATGAACAACCCATCTGCTACGAATTCTACTCCTACTCAATGACTTATTCTTCCCAACATAAATAACTGACTGATAAACATAGAAACGTACAGATAAAGATAAACATAAAAACATAAAGATAGGATAGTAGTACTTCATCGCTACTTAAACTGAGAAGGATGATAACCATCAACTTCTCAGTTTGAATCTCACCCAATGACCACGTGGAAGCTTAATCCAAATAACGTGGATTAGGCTTCCTACTTCTCTTCTCACGGTTCCTATCAATCGCCCCTTCTTGAACACGATCCTTGTCCTCAAGGTCGAGATTTGGAAATTGTTGACGAAGAATATCAACTTCTTCCCAGGTGGCATCTTCAGGTGGAAGATTACTCCATTGAACCAAAGCTTCTGTGACATATTTATCACCCTGCTTAACCCAGCGATAATCTTTCACAAGCCGAGGTTGCAACACCGGAATATTGTCCGTTGAAAATGGTGGAAGATGAGTGGGAACCCGAGACATGTCGCCCAACTATTTCTTTAAAAGGGATACATGGTAAACAGGATGGATCCGTGCTGTGTCGGGCAAATCCAGCTCGTAGGCAACAGCTCCCACGCGTTTCAAAATTTGATATGGCCCAAAGAACCGACTTGCTAACTTCTGGTGAGCTCGCCGAAACAGGCTGTGTTGGCGATACGGATGTAGACGTAGATACACCCAGTCACCTACCTCCAAAACGTAGTCACGACGCTTCTTATCTGATTGTTGCTTCATACGATTGCTGGCTTTTTGGAGGTTAGTTTTCAACTGCTGTAGCAACTCATCCCGGTCTTGTAATTCCCTGTCCACTTCATCCACTACAGATGCTCCCAGTAAATAATTAACCACCGTAGGAGCTGGCCGGCCATAAAGTGCTTGGAATGGAGTGGTTCCCAACGACTGATGGAAAGTCGTATTATACCAATATTCCGCCCATGGTAACTGGTGAGCCCAGGTTTTGGGGTGTTGGCTACAAAGACAGCGGAGATACTATTCGAGGCATCGGTTTACCACCTCTGTCTGACCATCGGACTGTGGATGATATGCGGAGCTCATCTTCAATTGAGTACCCTGCAACGCAAAGAATTCCTTCCAGAAAGTACTCAAGAAGATGGGATCACAATCACTTACCATGGCTGTAGGCATTCCGTGTAGACGGACAATGTTGGAGACAAAAACTTCCGCAACTTTCTTTGCTGTGTAAGGATGTGTTAATGCTATGAAATGAGCATATTTGGTAAGACGGTCAACTACCACCATGACTGTGGTTTTTCCTGTGGATGAGGGTAAACCGTCTACAAAATCTAAAGAAATCTCCTCCCATACCTGAGATGGCACTGGTAGGGGCTGTAGAAGGCCGGCGGCCGACCGGGCTTCACTCTTATTTCTCTGACATGTGTCACAAGTTGCCACATAGCTGCGAACATCTTTCTTCATGGCTTCCCAATAGAATGATTGAGCAATCCGCTTGTAAGTGCGTAATACCCCCGAATGGCCTCTCATCTTGGAGTTATGGAATTCTGCCAGTAATGTGGTGTATAGAGCTGATGCTGGTGGAATCACAATTTTGCCTTTGTAGAGTAATAATCCCTCACGATCTATGAAGTGAGGATGGTCCGCAGGTTGAGATGTCAACTTCTCACGCAAGTCTCTCAAGTAAGGATCAACTACATTGAGGTGGCGTAATTCATCCCAGAGCTGGAATTGAGGGCTGCTAATGGCCTGCAGTTGGTGCTCATTAGTATTCCGTTCTGCTCCCAACTCCGCTTCCTCCAACAACTCAACTTCTTGCACCGGTCTTCGGGACAAGGCATCTACTGCAGAATTCGTCCTCCCCGGTCGATAGATAATTTCGTAATCATACCCCAACAACTTAGAAACCCATTTTTGCTGCTCCGGAGTCACAACCCGCTGCTCCAAAAAGAACTTCAGACTTTTTTGATCAGTCCAAATCTGAAAACGGCGGCCCAAGAGATATGGACGCCACAATCTTATTGCTTCCATGATGGCCAGCATCTCCTTTGAATATACAGACCAGCCTCTCTTCCTCAGACCGATTGCTTTGCTCATATACGCCAATGGTTTGCCATTTTGAGCTAGGACAGCTCCAATGCCCTTATCTGATGCATCTGTTTCTAACACGAAGACTTCAGAAAAGTTAGGTAATCCCAAAACAGGTGTTGTGGTCATTGCACGTTTAAGATCAACAAACGCTGCTTCGACCTCTGGATTCCATCCAAACTGACCCTTTTTTAACAGTTGGGTTAATGGACGAGCAATGATACCGTAAAATTGTACGAATTTGCGGTAGTAACCCATAAGCCCCAGGAATCCCCTCAGTTCTGTAATTGTTTTGGGTTTCGGCCATGTTTGCATGGTTGCAATCTTGTGGGGATCTACCTTTACACCTTTTACAGTAATAAGATGACCCAAGTAATCCACCTCTGTCTGGCCAAATACACACTTACTAGGCTTCACCACAAAACTGTGATTGGCTAAAATTTCCAAAGTTGTTCTAATATGCTTCAAATGGCTATCCCAATTTGGGCTATAAATCAAGATGTCATCAAAAAATACGAGAATGAACTTACGTAAGTAGAGTCGAAAGATCGTATTCATGGCTGCCTGAAATGTAGAGGGGGCATTACACAACCCAAATGGCATTACCACATACTCATAATGACCACTGTGAGTCCGAAAGGCAGTCTTGTAAATGTCTTCAACCTGGAGGCGAATTTGATGGTACCCTGCTCGTAGATCTAGCTTGGTGAAATATTCAGATCCATGTAGTTCATCAATCATGTCATCCACGGTTGGAATGGGGAAACTATCCTTGATTGTCACTGCGTTTAATGCCCTGTAATCTGTACAAAACCTCCACGTACCATCCTTCTTTTTGACAAGTAAAATGGGTGATGAAAATGGACTATTACTAGGTCTTATCAATCCTGATTTAAGCATTTCAGAAACTTGCCTTTCGATTTCAGTTTTCTGAAAATGAGCATACCTATACGGCCGGACGTTGACAGGCCCTGCTCCTTCCTTGAGTGCAATCCGGTGATCGAAGTCCCTAGCTGGTGGTAGGACTGTGGGCTCCTCCAACACTGTTCGAAAGTCAGCGAGTATTTGTTGTATTTCCGGTGCAACTTGGTATTCTGCCTCCCCTGGATTCGCAGCCTCCCCTTGGATTGTGCGGACTGCAATGGCAAAAACTTCTCCCCCACTGACCACTTCTCTGTATAGCATAAAATTGCTAATGGCCCGCCTCTGCTTCTCAGCTGAAGCCAATATTTCAAACTTCTGGTTGCCCTGCGTAATGGTCATGGACAAGCGCCCCCAATCACACACTACTGGACCCAATTTTTCCAACCATTGAACCCCCAAAACCACATCTAGCCCGGTCAATGGAAGGGAAAATAAAGTAACCGAGAAGGTCAACCCCTGCACCCTCAACTTCACATCTACATATTTTTCCTTGCATGATAAACGCTCCCCATTAGCTACAGTCACACAGAATTCGGTGATTGGAGTGATCGGTAATCCCAATATTTTGGCAATTTTATGATCAATAAAATTATGGGTGGATCCACTGTCTATAAGGATTAAAATAGTTCGAATCCCTATTTGAGCAGAGACCCTCATTGTCTTAGGACCCGTATACCCGGTGAGGGCATGTAATGAGATCTGAGGGTCTTGTTCCCCTGCTGTTTTTGCAGCAACGTCTTCGCCCTCCTCCTCATCCTCTGGGTCCGCTTCGATGATGAACAAATGTGGGACTGCACAGCGATGCCCCGGTATGTATCTCTCATTACAGTTGAAGCACAGTCCCTTTTCCCTTCGCTTCTGCATTTCCTCCCATGAAATTTTTTTTACTGCTGGTAGGGCTGAATTTTTAGAACTGGAGCTCACCGTTGTCGTGGTGTTGCTACCCCATGCCGGCTTTGAGTTGTACCTGGACGTTTCTGCAAATGGACTCTTCTTCGAATGGGCCAGCTCATCCTCCCTCATTCGTGCCAATTCAATGGTCTCGCGGAGTGTCCGTGGCTTGAATTTTTGGACATCAGCTGAGATGTCAGCCTTTAATCCTCCTAAGAATGTGCCGATCAATGCCTTTTGAGGCCATCCTACCACCCGATTGGCCAACTTCTCAAACTCCTTCTGATATTCATGCAAACTGCCTTTCTGCTTAACACGAGACAGAGCCTCGTCATAATCTTCATACTCGGTTGGACCAAACCTGGCCAATAATTCCTTCTCAAGGATGGGCCACGTAATAGGTCTGTCTTCAGCTTGGTAAATCCTCTTTACCCACTGCCACCATTGGTTTGCCTCCCCTTCTAAATAAAATGCAGCAAGTGTTACCTTTTGCTCCTCTGCTGTAGCTTGGTACTCAAAGAATTGAGCACTGCGATCCAACCAAATGATAGGATCATCGCCTCGGAATTTTGGGAATTCCATCTTCATCGGCTGAAAGTACTGCCCATCTCTCCGGTGATCACGGTTGTGATGACCCCGTGAATTGGAGCTTTCCTCATTGTCATCTTTCTCCTTCTCCGAATTGTCTGGTGACTCTCCTTGCTTCTTTGTAAATGCAGCCAAGGCTTCCTGTACTGATCGGTTAATGCTCGCCAGCATTGACCGCTCAGAACTCTCCTTTTCCTTTGCTGATCGGTCAGCGATTTCCTTCAACGAACGTTCCATATTCTGCATAGACCCACGGATCTCATGCATATCGGACTCCAACTTCTCAATTCTGTCCTTCTGGGTCGACATTGCTCTGATACCACTTGATAGGAACTGACTAGACTGGGAGATGGGTTGTGAATGGAAGTGAATGGGAAGTGATAATGGAATTGATAAATAATCCACTTGAGGTAGGAAAACACCTTCTCCACTTAAGGTAGGAAACACCGATTACACAATGTGTGATTTGCTACCTTTTCCTTGGCTATTCTCTTCCTTAAAAAGGCACTACTCCTACTGGGCATGAACAACCCATCTGCTACGAATTCTACTCCTACTCAATGACTTATTCTTCCCAACATAAATAACTAACTGATAAACATAGAAACGTACAGATAAAGATAAACATAAAAACATAAAGATAGGATAGTAGTACTTCATCGCTACTTAAACTGAGAAGGATGATAACCATCAACTTCTCAGTTTGAATCTCACCCAATGACCATGTGGAAGCTTAATCCAAATAACGTGGATTAGGCTTCCTACTTCTCTTCTCACGGTTCCTATCAGACACCATGCTCTGATCAACGGAGCTTTGAAAAACTCCTTCAGAACAATACGCTCTGCCATCAGTTTCCCCACCAAACAAACTCTGCCCCTGTTCACCATAGGTTCAATCTCATCGGCAACCAATGAAACTCCTGAATCTTCCTCTTCATTTCGGGAAAACCTTCCCCACATAGCCGACAATTCTTCATCCATCATTGGATTTGCCAAGACAACCCGAGCAAAATCTGCAGCCACACAATCAAAATACAACAACTCCAAGTCCCAGATCGAAAGAATGGAGGCCAACAACTTCACCCCTAGGCTCTAGAGAGAATAGAGCTCGGGGGAAGGCTAAAATCGATCATACCTATTCATGAATTTATGAAAAATATGTTGGTAGAATTTCTATGGGAGAATAGATGGCAAGTGAACTTTAAAATCTAGCTGATGGCACATAGAATAGTTATAAATAATGTTTATTGATAATAATTAAGTTTATTTATGAATTATTGTAATTAATAGTTTGGTAGAAATACAATTCTCTTCAACTTACAAAAAATAAAAAATAAAAAAATTCATTGCTCCGAATTACTGACGAGTTTATAAATATTATAATATGCATTTGAGAATATAGAATCTCTACCTTGATTCATTTTTGGGATTGGGTGTGACAATGTAACCATTAGAAAACACAACCATTTGAAAAATATGGCTCTTTGAAAAAACGACTATTGAAAATTTTTTGTATTAGAAAAATTACCGTTTGAAAAAAATAACGATCTTTGAGAAAAAGACTGTCGGAAAATACGATCATTTGAAAAAAAATAAATAAATAAAGATAAAGAAATAATATTTAAATGATATAGAGAAAGAATAGATAATCAGATGTATAGTGCATTTTAAAACTCATTAACTAAAATATATAAAGTAGATTTTGATTAGCCATTTTGTATAGAAATTTGCAGAAGCCGTTTCGGTCTTTTGCTTTGGTTTGACCACCAATGCAATTGGATCTGTTAAAATAAATTAAATAATAAGAAAACTTGAATAGAATTAGGTATTTATGTGTTTCTAAACTTTGAAGCCCAAGTAAAATAGGAAATACAATACGATATACAAGAAAATATAAATCAACATATACAAGGAAATATAAATTGAAATAGGCAATAGAAGGTCATCTTATAAAACTGAAAAATAGCGTCATCTTAAAAATGCAAGAGAAGGCAAAAATACAATGAGCTTATAATCATAATTAATCAAATGGTATTATATGTTGGATGCCTCATCAATTTGCTTCACCAAGCTACTAAGCTACCGATACTCTTTGTTGATATATATTATGGTCAACTTGTAGTTTTGCCACCTCCACGCGTTCTAGTTTTATGAAGTCTCTTTTTGACCAAATGAAGCTCAGTTAGAGCACTCCCAACAGATTTTCAACCATTTTCCCTATATTTAGGGAACAAAATTATTTTTTACTTCCCTATAAAAAAATTACCCCACAATAAATTCCCTTAATTTTTCCTATATCAATTAAATACTCTTTCCTTATCTTATTTTATTATTTTTTCTCTTTCTTATTTTATTTCTTTTTTCTTTTTTTCTCTCTTCCTCTCTCTTGTCTTCTCCAGAACCTTCCCCAAATTCCCCCTCTCTTGCCTCCGCCTCCCTCACCATCCACCGCCACCTCTCCATGGCCTCCTCAATCCTCTCCCCAAATTCCACCACTCCTCTCACCTCCAAGCAAAAGACACGATCCGCGCTCTCCCTCCTCAAGTTCAAGCAGAACCCCCACACCATCCTTGACATTTGACATGCTGATAAGCAGAAAGGGAAAGCAGAGGTGCCAAATCTCCGGTGGATCTCCATTGGGTCGTCGCCGGCGAAACAGGGACCGAATTTTTTGCGGGTTAACGGAGGAGATGCGGTTTCCGGTTAAGTAGAGCTGATTTTCCGACAAGGATTGCCAGACTACATGGTGCGATTCCACAAGACTGATCTGGCCACAAGACTACAAGATTTGGTAGTTCTCCTTCAATGAATCTGTACTCTGATTGCTTTGTTTGGAAGACATGGATTTGGGTTTTTTTTTTTTTTTTTTTTTTATTGTTCTAGTAGTTGGATTTTGTGGATTTTTTGTGTGTGATTAAGGTGGTAATTTGTTTGTTTGGTGAGAAAGTGAAAGAAAATAGCAACAAGTTTCTCAGTCATCTGGCTGTGGTGTTGGAAAATCGTTTCCGGTAGACCCATCTTCCGGAAGTGGGAAAAAAAAATGGGTTGGGAAGCAACAGTGCTTCCCAATGGGTTGGGAAGCACTATTGCTTCACAACCAATAAATGCAAATTTAGAGTATCTGTTGGAGGTTAGTTTTTTGTATTTTTTATGATATTTTCCCTAAACATAGGGAATGAAACCAAATACATAGACTGATGGGAGTGCTCTTACAACATATTTCATGTTCCTCCGTTCTCCTGGTTGTTCAACGGAACAAGCAACTCTAATCCCAAACATCAAAATCAAACACTCCTGGATTTTGCTTCTTCTGGTGTTGCTGCTGTTATTATGAGTTTTGTTCATGGTTGTCTCTTCTTCTTTTTCCTGAAAAAGAACTGGATTCGCAATCCCGACAACTTATTTAGGCAAAACTTGTTGGACAAAGGAATGTAGTCTATATAGATTTAGAGTGCCCTGCTAGAACATGTCATCTATGGGTCATTTTCCAGTAAAAATTTCTAATAGGAGGATCCCATAGCTATATATATCTCCATAGGAGGACGCCTCATTTTTCATACCATACTCTGCAAATTCAACATGTATATAAATGACTATATAATTAATGTGTATATGCTAACAAAGGAATTTATGCTATGATGCTCTCTATGTGATGAAACCAGAAAATAAAATTGAACAATACTAAATTTCTATGAAGAAAATGAATAATAAAACTTTCTTATCCTCTTCAAACTTAGAAAAGTTATTAAAAGAAAAATAATTATAATTGAGGAATGATAAAGAGTGTCTTGATCACCTGGAGCCGCATAACCAATAGTCGTTCCTCTTACGCCAATAGAGCTCGACTGATTGGTTGAAGAGCTATGGTCAACTTCGGGAGAGAATCTTGCTAACCCAAAGTCTCTGACATGTCTAATCATTTCATTGTCCAAAAGAACATTGCTCGGCTTGAAGTCGCAGTGTGGGATTGGTGTTTGGCAATGATAATTGAGATATTCCAATGCTCTTGCAACAAAAATGGTGATATTCAATCTCTGATAAAGATTCAAATTCCTCTGCTCCTAGTGCGCCTTATCCTCTATAGCATTCGGATACAACCAATCTGCAAGGCTACCATTGACCATGAATTCCTACAAATCGGATTGTACGAAATTTTTGTTCTAAATGGACATCTTATTCTCTAAACAATCTCTCTCTAGAAAAAAAATACCAAAATCACTCCCTAGAATGCTCTACAATCTTTTGGCAATCAAGAGGTAGGTGGCCCAAGACCGTCGCTAGGACCTCACAGCTTGACCATCAGCCTACCAGATCTCGAGTCCGGCTTCTGCCTCTCCCTTTGTTAATCTATCACAGCCTGACCATCAGCCTACCAAATTTGCTTCGTTTTTCTTTTTCAAATCTGCTTTGTTTTTCTTTTTGGTGCGCAAATGTTGACTTTTTTCTAGTACTATATACACTTACCTTGAAGGCAGCACCGCGCCAAGAGATAAGGCAAAATCCCTTCTTTATTTTTGGGGATTTTTTTTTTTTTTTTTTTTTTTTTTTTTTTTTTTTGTGTGTGTGTGTTTCAGTTATTGTAGTGGTAATTTGGGCTTTACCTTTTTCTTTTTTCCCATCTCTTATTTCAGGTTTCATTTTTGTCAACAAAAACTAATTAAGTACTATTTATAAAACAAAAGCTTAAGTAGATAAATTGTGTCGTGCTTCTCAATGTAGGATAAGTCCAAAGAAATTCTCGACCATCAACAGGAATTACCATAAATTTATTTTGAATAATAAAATTGTTTAACAAAATATTATTATTATTATGTCTTTGCTTTTATAGGTTGAGGAAATTAGATAAACATAGAAGAATAAACAAATTAATTGAAACTCAAAATAAATTATATAGATTTGATATTAGCAATATAATATTGAATTTCAAAAGTTATAAAAATAATTTTTAAATAAAAAAAAATTATATTTATATTTATATTAAAAAAAAATGTCTCATTGAAAATTATCGCCACCCAAAATATATAGAGTCGGCCTGAAAATGACGATAAGTTCCCAAGAGATGGGGGGATATTTCCAATTAGTTTGTTTTTGTCTACAGAAAATTAATATTTGGAGCTTTGACAAGGAGCTAAGCTCAACGGGTGTTTGCCTGACCAGCTTGTTATAACCAAGGTTGAAAAGCTTGAGGTTAGAGCACTCGATCTGATACATTGGAAGGAATTCTGCCACCCAGTGAATTGTCGGACAAATATATATATATATATATATATATATAGTTTCTCCAATCTATGCAAACAGCCTATTTCTGGTGGGATTTCATGACTGAAGCTATTGTTTTGGAGATATAAATACCTTAGAAATTAAAGCTCAGATTTCCAATGACAGGCGATATAGTTCCCGCAAGTTTCTGAGATGGCAGGCGCAACTCTCTGATCCTTTGGTGCCGGTGACCACATGCAACACCGTGCCATTGGCAGAAGTGGGTGGTGTCATTAATATTCCACGATCGAGCTCAAAAACATGGAAGGGTCTAGAGATTATTTTGGCCTTGAACTCAAGCAAGGCTAGTCGGTCTGTCTCATTCCCACCAATGGCATAGGTGGCCGGACCAAAGCAAAAGACACAAACAACTGCAAGGATGAGAACTGATCGAACTCAAGGTGGAAAGCCCCATAGAGTTGAAAAATCTCTTAAGCTACTGGTTGGTTGGTACTCCTTAATGTTGTTCCGCTATGAGAAATGCCAAAGTTTTGGCCACCCAGAAAGAAGAGAAAGAAATAGACGAATAAGTTTTGGCCATCCGATTTAACGCGATTCCGTAATAGAATAAGAGTTTTGGTAAGTAAATGATAGCTTGATGCTTTTTTTTTTTTTTTTTTTGTAAGTGTGTCAGTTCATGAGGGTATATTGATGGAAGCTGATAGTTTATGGGAGAAAAGATAATTACCCCAAATGATAATAAACGTCTTTTGATTAGAACCCATACAAATTGTATGACCAACGGTTAAAAAAAAAAAAAAAAAAAAATTGTAACATTACAATGTAAAAAATAGTATATTTATTTATTATGATAACATGATTCCCGTTGTGGGATTCGTGCCAGAAGGTAGGCAAGAGAAGGTTAGAATCGTTTCAAATTATTTGTCCGAATTTGAAAAAATTAAGACACGTGATTGTGAAAACCATTTATAGGACCTATCTGACTAAATAAAAATTAAGTTGTACGTCCAATCACTTATTCGGTCAGATTGGTCACATAAGTGGTCTCTCACAATTACCTGTCTCAAATATCTCAAATTCGGACAAATAATTTGATAAGATACCTGATCAGCATAAAAGCCATAGTATATTCTATTGAGAAAAACTGTCAATAAAATGATAATACGTAGCCAAAAGTTAAAAGAGTATCCATTATAAAAACAAGCTAACAATGGTCCAACAAGGATTCATTCATTTCTACTTCCAATAACTTATTAGCATCCATCAATATCCTTCCATATTTTTTTATTGGCTTAAGTATCAGCGATATTCCTTGTCGGTATATTGACAAGCTATTTCGCTAATTCATCTTTTCCATTGCGGGAATTCTTAACAGGTATTTCAGCACGTGATTAATTGTATCAACGCCATCTAAAACAAAAAATAAAAATAAAAATAAAATTGTATCAACGCCAATTTAACCTTTATTTTTTAGATATAAGTTTTACCTTTTTTTTTTTTTTTTTTTTATAGATATAAATTTAACCTTTTTAACTGTTAAATCGTGGGACATTACTTCTATCCAAAACTGGAGTAGGGAAATTTTATTCACAAAAATGAACCACGTCATTATTTTGGTTGTTTCACGTATCTAACATATAATAATTAGTGACATTGAATGATTGGCATGAAACTTTAAAATCATACCATACCATTGCTTGCAATATGGATTTCAGACTTATTTGCTAAAGTTTTAAAAATGCAGTTAAATATTTAATAAAATAGCAATTTAATCTTTAAAATTAAACTATTATTTGCAATTTGAAAAATGTGAACAAACTGTAATTTCTTTCTTCTTTTTTTCTTTTTTTTCTTTTTTAAAAAAAAGGGAAATTCTCAAACGTGACACTTTTACGATTTTGTTTAAAAATACATGTTAGCTTGTAATATCGCAGAGCCAAATGCAGTTTAAGTGAACTAACCCTTTCAGAAGCACAAGGCACAATTGAAATCGGCAATGTTAACCAAAATGAAGAAATAAGATCATTTCAAGAGACCGAAAAGTAAACAGAAAGGAAAAATATATGCAATAAGTCTATTATCGGCATCACGTGAAACTTTTAAAGTCCTCAATATCTACATAGTCTCAAACGGGTAGCTCAATCGATTGGAGACCACGCCTCATGAAGCGGAGGTTACTAGTTCAAATCTCCTCCCCCCCTCTTATGTGGATATGTCAATATATATATATATATATATATTCAATGTGAAATCTATCTCCTTAAATTCCTTTGAACAAAATCTACACCTTCTGATCAATCCATGATTTGATTTGGTTCTAACCCTACTAGGGCATAGGAGAAGGAGAGTTAGTGTATATATATAGGCTCTGTGTGTACCCTACGCATTATAAAGAAATTTAAAATCATGAAGATGAAGAAATCTCTTCCATTGGCCATGGTTTTTCTGCTCTTGGTTTTCAGCCAATTCTCAGGAATATTGGTGCGTGCTAATTTGGTTGACGACACGTGAGAAAACCTACAATCCTATCTTTTGCACGTCAACTTTAAGGTCGGACCCCCGTAGCACTAGCACCGACGCGAAAGGCCTTGCCCGAATCATGTTACAAGTTGTGCAAACCAACACAAATGAAACCTATGAGCAAGTGAATAAATTGCTTGGGAATGCAAGTGATCCAGTTCTCAAGGACATGCTCACTCTTTGTGATCTTGATTATGGGAATAACGTTATCAGTAGTTGTCTGGATGCTTTCGAAAAGTTCGATATCGGCCTTTACCTCGAAGCTCAAGGTGATATGGACAGCGTAGTCGAGACTGCAGATACTTGTGAGAAGTCCTTCAATTGTGAAGTGGCCTTCACTAATAGATATAAGATTCAAACTACATTCAGCTCTGCTCCCTGCCAACCACGGCCATCGCCGTTAACCAATATGAATAATCTTGTTTACACCCTTTCCAGAATAGCCGAAGACATTATTGCTAAGTATACCATTAATTAGGTTTTGATTTTTTAATTATGTTTATTGGTACAGTTTTCGGTATGGTGTGAATCTGCACGTTCTTATGATGTTCTTCACGCTTCTTAATAATTCTGCAAAACAACAAAAACTAAGGGACGCTTCCGGGGGTCCTCTCTGATGCCTAAATTAGCTTTTGTAAGAAAATAATGCTCTGTGCATAAAAACTGAGTCTTAGTTTATATTTGGGGTATGGGCCTATTTATAGACAAAGAGGTGGAGTCAAAGCTGGATTAGAATTCATGCTCCTTGTCGATCTAGAACTACTGTCAGAGTTCTAATCGAGATCTAGAATTGTTGTCAGAGTTCTAATTGGACTCTGATCTTTTATTAGACTTCTAATATGATATCTTCTTATCTGATTGGACCATAAGTCCTATCCCAATTCTACCAGAGATAGGACTACTGATCAAACTATACTTGGGCTAATTACAGTCCTATCCCAATTTACTGAGATAACTGATACTTGATTTCCCTAAAGTAGTTGCTAAATGTCTATCTCCTTCTTGGATCGGGTTGAGTGGAATTTATCCCCAACAATGTTTAATCCTATTTTCAATGAATAAGATAATATCATCCATTAATTATTCCAAATCGAAAGGAATAAGAGAATATCTTCCTTGTCGTTTGTCCCTCTCTCTCTTTTTTTTTTTTTTTTTTTTTTTTTGTGTGTGTGTGTGTGATTGAGTATTTGAGTGATGATAACATAATAACAATAAAACATGTTTCCTTTACTAAACTTCCTTTTCTCTGGGATTGAATTTCAATACCCTATTTTGTTCTTCTCCCATGCACTAATCTATTAACCATGATTACCTGATCAAAGGTTTGAGAGAAACTAATTATTTAGCAAATATTTTGTATTTGCTTTTGATGGTGTATTTTAATATCATAAGAGAGTAATATTTAATTAAATAAGTTATGGGTTAATGAGGGAGATTCTCGATCACCTTGATAAGTACTGTGAATAGGATCTTCTTTATTTTAAGTGAAATTGAGAGGATTTATTTTTGGACAAAATTTTGTTTGGTTGCATCGAATGGTACGACATTATTTAATTTTTTTTTCTTTAAATGATGTTTTAACATGTACACCATTAGATTTGTGAAAATTAATAGATATGTTATATTTCTCTCATTCTCCCACTTTCAAAAATTAGCATTTAATATGTGAGATATGTGACGACCCGTTTTTTTTTTTTTTTTTTTTTTTTATAAAACGTTTCATAAACATTAATCGCTTAAAATATAAACGGATCTTCACAGTGGCACGACGATATGTCGCAAAGCCAACATATGTACATACTCTATAATATGTACCTGATAATCAGAGTATAACATCTATCCATCGATGCAGCAGAAAACATAAACCTAAATAGCGGAAATCATAACATAAACCTCTATTACAAATAATCGTAAACAAAGAGTCATATTACATCTATCTGTTTAAGTCTTTTCTCATAATAAATACATCATAGAAATGGCTTAACAAAGATTAAGTGACACAAGCGTCACGAGCCATAAACAAACCCATAAAATAGTGGACAACCCATGGTCCGATAATTACAACCGTCGCGGCGAGCTTCAGTCATAATATTCCAAGTATATTTCTACAATACCATCAACTACGACCGGAATACCTGCAGCCAAAAGAACATCTATACGGTTGTGGGGGTTTGCCACATCCGTACAGGTGGGATTATGAGTTCACCGCCTTAGCATAAACAAATACACTAAGACCTCAGAGGTATACTATTCACTGAGTTTTCGCAAAGAACCAACTTTTTTCTTCTAGTCATGCATACACTATAACAGCCACCAATTTTATAAACTTTTGTTTGAAAATCCCCATAGCTGATATAGTATACACTAACAAATAGAAAGCATTTTAACATACTATGCAGCTAATATTATTCGTAGGAGATTCATTATAGAAAACAATGGCATTTAAATCATGCAACCATCCGATACCAATATACATAAGTTCTTTTTTTATCAAGACTCTTATGCATACTAATACATCTAGCAAAACTACAATATACTTATCATGAAAACATCACACAATTTAAACAATGCTATGCATGCTCATGATAGTCTTCTTATTCATTGTGAGCCTTACGCTCTCTTTCATTATTTTGAGCCTTACACTCTCTTCGTTATTATGAGCCTTACGCTCTCTTTCATTATTATGAGCCTTACGCTCTCTTTCTATCATTTGTATCCAATACTATTTCCCTTTCCCTTTCCTTGTATTTTGAATCTTGTATCTTCCAGCCTCTGCATCAAGGCTTTGTATCTATTTCTACTTTGAATCAATCCAAGTAAGAATGTTTATTACATCGTCTTTATCTTCACTTAATGATTCTCCTTTATATTATGTTTTTGAATTATTTTGCTAAATCATTATTTCATCTCTATCTTTCATAATACTCTTTACTTTCATTATTACTATCACCTGGGTCAGTTTATGGTATCAGAGCCAAGGCTGAGTAGAGAGAGGGTTCAGAGTTTGCGATAATATTCTGAATTGTAGGTGGTCAGTCCGAACTGCTAGCGTTGGTTTAGCGTGAGTCCGTTGGTCAGCCCGGTTGCCAGGAGAGCGTTTAGGGTGGTCCCGGCAGTGGTCCCGTTAGAGTTTGAAACTGATAATTGAAAACTTAGAGTGTTAAAGCATATTATGGATTCGTTCTTTAGGAGCTCTTCCTCTAGATTTCATAAGTTTTCTTCTTCTGATAGTAGTGATAATGTTGTAAACAATGAAGAAACTAGTATTATGAGAGATTCACAAATCATGATGATAACTAGAGATTATGAAATAAATAAAGAAAAATTACGAAAAGATTTTATGTCTCCTAAATATGATTATAAGAGAAAATGGTTTTTTAATACATTTTCTAAAAATTTACAAAATCATATAAGAACTAGATGGTATAATTATATGAATGAAACAAAAACAGATATATATTTCTTTCCTTGGTTTGAACGTAATTATGCAAAAATTAATACACTAGAGAAGATAATACTACCAGCAGAATTAAAAATAGTCTAACTAATAAAGAATACCTTCCTTCTGAATCTATAACCCTCACACATTTAGAATCACAAATAATTGTTTCTCCTCTTAAAATAACAAGTCTCAATGATGATAATGAAAATATGAATAAAATTATACAACAAAATAATTTTGATAAAAATTCTTTTCCTAATGAAATTATTCATAATAAATATCCTCCTAATGAACCATTAAGCCTTATACATAAAAAATCACAATTAGTTACTCCTCCTCTTAAAAAAGCTAGTCTTAGTGATGATAATAATATCATACAGCAGAATAATTTTACAAATACATGTATAAAAGCTCTTGATGAAAAATTAAAAAGAATTGAACATCAGATAAATCCATTAACAATTAAAAATCAAGAAAAAGAAACTGAAAGACCTCTATTATATGAAACCTCTCCAAATTTACCATTTTCTTTTAAAATGGATAATACAGAATTATTAGAAGAAATTTCCAAAATATCTTAAAATAAAAAATCAAGAGATTAAAAATCATGTGTCTACATCAAATCATAATAAAGAAAGTTTGAAAAAATCACAAGAAGAATCAGAAACAGAAGTAAATACAGAATCAGACATAAATAAGTTACAATCTCAATTCAAAAATCTAGATTTAAATAAAATGACTTTAGAAAATGAAAATGATAGTGGAAGAATACCTAGGAATAATTATAAGGGAAAATATGTAACACATACTTCTATAACTCATAATTGGTATCCTAAACCTAAACCTCCAGATATACAATTTGAAGAAAGAGAATTAGGAATAAGAGATGCTTATGCTTTTTATGAATGGAATATAGATGGTTTATCAGAATATAAAATTTTAAATGTCTTATATGAAATAATGAAAGCAAATATTTATAAAGGTGTTAATAGATCAAATCATTCTGTAGGAAATCTATCAACATATAGAAAAAATATTTATGAAAATTTAAAACATTTAAAATACCTTACTTTAACAAATTTTAGGTGGTTTAAAGATATATTTCTTTCAATAATATTAATGGATAATAGAGCCCCCTATTGGAAAGAAAAATTTATAGATTATTTTGCCCATAAGGTTAAAGAAAAATTTAATAATTGTCACAACGATTATACGAGTCTTACATATGAAGAAATTATTAATGTAATAAAACACTTAGGATTAAATTTGTGTAATGATTTAAGACTAACAGATCAATTAAAAAATGATATGAAATATGCTAAACTAGAATTAAGATCTTTTTATAAACAATATAGTTTTCCCCCTTTGATAACACCATATAAGAAATCATACAAATCTACAAAAAATTCTAATAAATTTAAGCATAATAGGAAACAACATGTATATGGTCAAATTAATCATTATAATTATTGCAAAATTAAAGATTTTAATATTGATGATAAATCTCAACTCTTAAATACATTATTTGAATCTGATACAAAATCTGAAGAATTATTACAAATTGATGATAACAGTACTACATCTCAAGATGATGAATATTCTGATAATGAAATAAGATTTTATTTCTGTAAAAATAAGAATATGTGTACATATAGAAAAGATATAAATACTTTAACAAGAGAAGAAACTGATGGTTATGATATGATGAAAAATGCTTTACCTTTGAATATTGTATACAGAATTCATTATAAGCTTATGAAAACAACTTTAGAACCTCAGGCATTATTAGAAAGTTCAAAAGGTCAAACTTTATTATTACAATGTAATACTCAAAATTCTACAATATGTATACCAAAACAAATTTGTTGGGATGATATAGTCTTACCTAATAAGTGGACTTTAGAAAATTTAGTTCCTTTACCAAAAATAGAGAATAATGAGACAGATTTGGATTATGTTACTCAGGCAAAAGATGGTACTATAGGATTAAATTTCCAGCCTTATAGAAAATCAAAATCATACTCAAGAGCTTCTGGCTCAAGAATTCCAACTTTATATAATGAAATAATTGATAAACCTGTTTCTCCTCCTAGGTATAATTTAAATCAATTAGAAACAAATTTACAAGGAATTAGCAAAGGAAAATTTGTAGATACACCTTTTTATTCAGTAGCCTCAGGAGTCAGTGAAATGAATAATCCCCTTAGGAATTATAATGATATGAATAATCCAAATTCTCCTACTCAATCTCAAATGGAAGATCCACAAATCATGGTAATAATTAAAGATTATGAACTAAACAAAAATTATGAAATAAATAAAGAAAAATTAAGAAAAGACTTTATGTCTCCTGAATATGAAGATAAGAGAGAATGGTTTTTTAATACATATTCAAAATATTTACAAAATCAAATAAGAACTAAATGGTATAATCATATGAATGAATTAGGAACTGATATATATTTCTTTCCTTGGTTTGAACAGAATTATGCAAAAATTAATATTAACAAAGTTAATACAATCAGTAAAACTAAGAATAATTGGATAAAAGTACAGAATAATGAAGTTGTTCATGAAGAATATCTCCCTTATGAATCTATAACTCTTTTACATAGAGGATCACAAATAATTGCTTCTCCTATTAAAAAAGCAAGTCTTAGTGATGATAACAAGAATATGGATAATATTATACAACAGAATAATTTTACAAATACTTATATAAAAGTTCTAGGTGAAAAATTAGAAAGAATTGAAAATCAGGTAAACCCATTAACAATAAAAAATCAAGAAAAAGAAATTGAAAGACCTTTATTTATACCATATGAAACTCCTCCAAATTTACAATTTTCTTTTAAAAAAGACAACACAGAATTATTAGAAGAAATTTCTAAAAGATTAGATACTTTAAAAATAAAGAATCATGCTTCTACCTCAAATCATAAAGAAATTTTGACCATAAAGATTAATCATAGGGAAACAAAAAATACTGATACTGAATCATACATAGATGAATTACAATCTCAATTCAAAAATTTAAATATAAACAAGATGACTTCAGGATATTATAATAGTCCAGGAAGAACGCCTAGGAATAATTACAAAGGCAAATACGCAGTACATACTTCCACAACCCGTAATTGGTATCCTAAACCTACACCTCCTGATATACAATTCGAAGAAAGAGAATTAGGAATAAGAGCTGCTTACACAGCTGATGCTTTGTATGAATGGAATATAGATGGATTATCAGAATATGAACTTTTAAATGTTTTGCATGAAATGATGATGGTAGCAAATGTTTACAAAGGTGCTAATAGATCAGATCATCAGGTAGCAAATAGTTTAATAACAGGATTTACAGGTCAATTAAAAGGATGGTGGGATAATACTCTAACAGAAGAACAAAGAACATATTTAAAAACAAATTATAAAACTGATATTGGTGGGAATTTTATAATGAATGAGCATAATCAACCAATAGAAGATGCTGTTAATACTTTAATATTTGCAATTACAAAACATTTTGTTGGAGATCCTTCAGTATATCGAGAAAATATTTATGATAGTTTAGAACATTTAAAATGCCCTACTTTAACAGATTTTAGATGGTATAAAGATGTTTTCCTTTCAAGAGTATTAGTCAGAACTGATAATAGGGCCCCATATTGGAAAGAAAAATTCATAGGAGGATTACCCAAATATTTTGCTCATAAGGTTAGGGAAAAATTGAATAATGATGGTCACAATGATTATACGAGTCTTACATATGGAGAAATAATTAATGCAATCAAACATATAGGATTGAATTTGTGTAATGATTTAAGACTAACAAATCAGTTAAAAAAGGATATGAAATATGCCAAAAAAGAATTAGGATCCTTTTGTGAACAATATGGTTTTCCCCCTTTACTAGCACCATCTACTAAACATAAGCATAAAAAATATAATCATAAGAAAATCAAATCATATAAATCTCATAAGAAATATTATGAACCTAAAAACTCTAATAATTTTAGGCCGAATAAATTCAAGCATAATAAAAAACAACCTGTTTGCTATAAATGTGGACAAACCGGTCATTATAAAAATAATTGTAAAGTAAAAGATAAAATTAAAGAATTAGATATTGATGATAAATTGAAATCTCAGCTTTTAAATATATTATCTGAATCTGATACAGAATCTGAAGAATTATTACAAATTGATGATAACAATTCTACTTCCCAAGAAGAATATTCTGATTCAACTGAAGAAAATGGAATAGAATTATGTTTCTGTAAAGATAAAAATATGTGTACCTGTAGAAAAGAAATAAATACTTTAACAAGAGAAAAAAGAATAATTTTAGAACTAATAGATCAGATTGAAGATCCAGAAATAAAAATAAAATATTTGTCACAAGTTAGTCAAAAGGAGAAAATTATTACTAATGGCATAAATTATAATTTTACTGATGTTTCTAATAGATTTAAAAAAGAAAAACGTCCTATTACAATTCAAGATCTACAATCAGAAATAAAAAATATAAAACAGGAAATAAAAGAATTAAGACTTAATTTTAATATTTCAAATGATCAATTAGTACAAGAAATTATTTCACTAAAATCAGAAACACAGCAAACAGATAAAGTCTTACAGAATGATAGTGAAATTAAAATTGAAGAAATTCAAGATAGTAATAAAGTTAAGCAAAGCTCTGAAGAAAATGAGTTATTCATAAATCTCATAGATAGAATAATCTTTCAAAAATGGAATGTTGAAATAACATTAATAATTAATAATGAATTTCACATTACAACTGTTGCTTTGATAGATTCAGGAGCAGATATGAATTGTATCCAAGAAGGAATTATACCCATAAAATATTATGAAAAGACAACTGAAAAATTGCATCAAGCCAGTGGAGCAAGATTGAATATAGAAAATAAATTATCTAATGTCCATATTTGTAATAATGGAATATGTTTTAAAACTACATTTATTTTAATAAAAAATATTACCTCAAAAATAATATTAGGAACTCCATTTTTGGCATTACTTGACCCTTTTACAAAAACAGAAAAAGGAATTAGCACTGAAATTATGGGAAAGAAAATTCTATTCAATTTTGTTCTACCTCCTATAACTAAAGATATTAGCATGTTAAAAAATATTTCCATATTCAAAGAAATTAATATTATTTCCAAACAAATCAAGGATAGAGAAAATCATGAATCAGATTATTTTGATTTTACCAGTGCCTTTTCAAATGATGCTTTAATCTTCTCAGAATCGTTTCAAATAATGGTTTCAGTTATTAGAATTATTTCATTTTATTTGAATTTCATGACTAACACCTTAAATGCCAAGAATTTAGTTTTGCAGATAATTGATATATTCTTTATATCAGGAATAATGACACCTCGAAGAATTCAAAATCCTAAGCACCTATCTCCAGCGGAGAAAGGAAAAGCTAAGGTGAATAAGTATCAAGAATTTCCAGCGGAAATTCCACAAAATCCTAAGCGCCTAACTCCAGCGGAGAAAGGAAAGGCTAAGGTGAATGAGTATGAAGAATTTCCAGCGGAAATTCTACAGAAAATTCCTCAACGGATTGAGTTTCTTAATCCGGATCATACTAATAGTATCATCTTGGAAGAAGTTCTTCAAACTTCTGCCAAATTTTTAAGGGATAATACCACTAATTATCCTATTCATATTCAGATACTATTGGATAATCTAACTCGAGCTTTCATCAAAAAACACAAAAATCTTTATGAAAAATCCATGAAAGCCCTCGAGTATCATTTAATCTGCAATGAGATTTTGCTACAATCCATTGCTCCTTATAATTATTCGCCAGCGGCGAAAATTATTAATCGAGCCAGGTCTCCCACTGAGATTTACCATGTCCAAAGAATTAGTCTTAAGGAAATGGGAATAGCTCGACAAAGGGTTCTCGACCTTCCTGGCGAGATCCAAAACCTTATTTTCCATGATCCTTCATATACTGAATATTTTGATAGATGGATTCAAAGAATGATGATAATTGCCAATGGAGAAGATATAGAGTATAAGAAAGTTTGTGGTGAAAAGTCTCTTAGAGTTTTTGAACCTCATTGTAGTTTTCCGGGATTAATTTATATTCCTGAGAAAGATTATGGCATATCCAAACAAAGAATGAATGGAGATTGGGAGTATTATGAAATAGGAAATCCTGAATTAGGAGCTCAGCTTTTTTAAGAAGGATTTTTATCATATTATCCTGTTAGGTATAATGAAGAATCAAAGAATTATCAGAAATTAAAAAAGAATTCTCCTTTTTGGTCAGATCGACATATAGAAATTATTATACACATAATCTTGAAAATAAGTCCTTTTTATTGGGAATTAGATACCTTATCCATTTTGAAACTTTATTTAAAGGTTTATAATTTATAACTAATCTATGGGCTCTTCTTTCTAATTTGGCATTTTTCTGGACATAAAAGGCTGAATAATTCCAAGGTAATTTACTTTTCCGGTTTAGATATTTTTGTAATAAATCTTTGATTTCTTTATTACAATAATCTAATAATTCTTGATTCATTTGAATAGGTCTAATTTTTGTTAGTATTATTTTCTTATCAAAATTTGATTCATAAGGTAGTTGAACAACATGATTCTTATTATATCCAAAAGCTTTTGAAATATTAGCACAAATTTCTGATTCTATTTTTCTTTGAAAACTTTTAATTCTTTGTTGTAATAAAGGATCATTTAATTGTTCTTTTATTCTATTATGTTTTCGTTTTAAGAACATTATTTGTTTGGAAATATTATTAATATCTTCTTTTATTATTAGTAAAATAAATCTGAATAAGATTTTCTTTCTCATAATTCTTTTTTCTATTTTTATAAACTCACCCAGGTGACAGTAATTAGAGAAAGACAGTATAATAATGAAGATAATGTGTATTATGAAGATAATGAAAGTAAATGATGAAAGATAATGATTTAAAATAATTTAACAAAATAATTCGAAAACATAATATAAAGGAGAATCATATAGTGAAGACAAGGAAGAGTTAATAAACATACTTGATATATTGATTCAAGAGGAAACTGATACAAAGCCTTGATGCGAGGCAAGATTTAAGATACAAGGAAGGGGAAGGGAATAGTACTGATAGTACTGATACAAAAGGAAAGGATAGAAAGGCTGAGAGGCTAAGGCGAGATAGGCTTCTTTCTAAGAGCTTAGTCGCTTCTCTAAAAGCTTCTGCCTTCTAAACATATCTTACAAGCCTTTTATAGGCGAAAAGAAAAGGAAAATTACAGTAGAAGATATTCTACATATCTTTTGAACAGTAAAGTAGGTAATAATTCAATACAGTAATAATTCGGCATAATTCTGAACAGCAGCAATAATTCAATGTATCACGTGCCTTCTGAACAGTGCAGCACTAATAATTCTTGAGTAGATAATTCAATGCTCCGCATGACTTCTGAACAGTAATGCAGTAATAATTCTGAGTCTTCTGAGCATCATTTGTCTTTAGCGTCGGCTGGTAGCTGATAATTCATAAAGTCTGATTCTCTTGTCTTTTGTGTCGGCTGATAATAATTCAGAGAGTCTTCATAAAGCATTCATCAAAGTTGTCTTCATTTAATGTCTTGCATCTATTCAAGGGAATCTCAAAAAGTCTTCATTCATTTAATCATCACTATAATAGTCATCATAATCAATATCTTGGTCAGAAAAAGTAGGTTGCCATTCATGTTCTGGATAATCACATATGAACGTATCATGCCCCCATTCATTACAGTATGTGCAATATTCTAATCTTTCTGTACCATCTGTATCTAATGCAATGCTTTTATCTATAATATCCAAAGGACTTATGTCTGTCTGATTTCCCCATTTTTCATTCTGGTGATTATACTTGCTCTGACGAAGAAGTTTTTCCCAAATTCCTAAATCAGAAATATCTTCTCCGAAAATAATAATCCTATCATTCTTTGCTAAGACTTTTCTAATTGGAGATAATTCTTGGACTGCATTTATCATGGCCTTTTTCTTGAAAATTCTCCATAAGTTCATAATTCCTAATGGATCATGCATTTTAAGAGGAATCCTTCCCATTCTTAATTCGGCTATTTGATCACTACTAGAAGGATTGACTAGGATGCAATGCTGGGCTGGCTTGACTTCCATATAATTCTCTGGATCAAATTCTGGAACTGTACTCCAAATTCTTAGGACAGTAGTCTGGTAAAAACTCATACCCTTATGCCTTTTTCTTAAATCATTCTGCATAATTTTCACAATATTACGGACTATGAGGGGAAAGTCACGTAATTCTTCATTATACCTAACAGGATAATATGATAAAAATCCTTCTTCAAAAAGCTGAGCTCCTAATTCAGGATTTCCTATTTCATAATACTCCCAATCTCCATTCATTCTTTGTTTGGATATGCCATAATCTTTCTCAGGAATATAAATTAATCCCGGAAAACTACAATGAGGTTCAAAAACTCTAAGAGACTTTTCACCACAAACTTTCTTATACTCTATATCTTCTCCATTGGCAATTATCATCATTCTTTGAATCCATCTATCAAAATATTCAGTATATGAAGGATCATGGAAAATAAGGTTTTGGATCTCGCCAGGAAGGTCGAGAACCCTTTGTCGAGCTATTCCCATTTCCTTAAGACTAATTCTTTGGACATGGTAGATCTCAGTGGGAGACCTGGCTCGATTAATAATTTTCGCCGCTGGCGAATAATTATAAGGAGCAATGGATTGTAGCAAAATCTCATTGCAGATTAAATGATACTCGAGGGCTTTCATGGATTTTTCATAAAGATTTCTGTGTTTTTTGATGAAAGCTCGAGTTAGATTATCCAATAGTATCTGAATATGAATAGGATAATTAGTGGTATTATCCCTTAAAAATTTGGCAGAAGTTTGAAGAACTTCTTCCAAGATGATACTATTAGTATGATCCGGATTAAGAAACTCAATCCGTTGAGGAATTTTCTGTAGAATTTCCGCTGGAAATTCTTCATACTCATTCACCTTAGCCTTTCCTTTCTCCGCTGGAGTTAGGCGCTTAGGATTTTGTGGAATTTCCGCTGGAAATTCTTGATACTTATTCACCTTAGCTTTTCCTTTCTCCGCTGGAGATAGGTGCTTAGGATTTTGAATTCTTCGAGGTGTCATTATTCCTGATATAAAGAATATATCAATTATCTGCAAAACTAAATTCTTGGCATTTAAGGTGTTAGTCATGAAATTCAAATAAAATGAAATAATTCTAATAACTGAAACCATTATTTGAAACGATTCTGAGAAGATTAAAGCATCATTTGAAAAGGCACTGGTAAAATCAAAATAATCTGATTCATGATTTTCTCTATCCTTGATTTGTTTGGAAATAATATTAATTTCTTTGAATATGGAAATATTTTTTAACATGATCTATTCCAGTCACCTAGTTCTGGTACCTACCAGGCCAGCCGGCCACCGCCTCCATCGGTGCACCGTCACCCATGGTCGGAGAGTCTTGCTTCGGTGACACAGTCACAAGCGAGAGTTCCCATGGATGATATGCCTGTCTTAACGTTACAGGACAACTGGCTCTGATACCATAAACTCACCCAGGTGACAGTAATTAGAGAAAGACAGTGTAATAATGAAGATAATGAGTAATTAGAGAAAGACAGTGTAATAATGAAGATAATGAGTATTATGAAGATAATGAAAAAGATGATGAAAGTTAATGATTTAAAATAATTTAACAAAATAATTCGAAAACATAATACAAAGGAGAATCATATAGTGAAGACAAGGAAGAGTTAATGAACATACTTGATATTATTGATTCAAGAAGATGATGATACAAAGCTGCCTTGATGCGAGGCAAGATACAAGATTCAAGGAAGGGAAGGGAATAGTACTGATAATACTGATACAAAAGGAAAGGATAGAAAGGCTGATAGGCGATTACAGATTGGCTCTTAAGTGGCTTCTCTCTAAAAGCTTCTATCTAAAAACTTCTATCTCTAAAAACTTCTAAAGGGTTCTGCCTTCTAAACATAACTTACAAGCCTTTTATAGGCGAAAGGAAAAGGAAAATTACAAATATAAACAGTAGAAAATATTCTACATATCTTCTGAACAGTAGGGTAGGTAATTATTTGACATAATCTGGACCGACCTAATTCTGGATAGAATCAATAATTCAATGTATCACGTGCTTTCTGAACAGTGAAGCACCAATAATTCTTGAGTCTTCTGACTGATTCAAAGTAGCTTGGAGTCTTCTGACTGATTCAAAGTAGCAATAATTCTTGATCTGTCTTCTGAGCAAAATTAATTGTTTTGTCTTTTGTGACGGCTGATTCATGAACTGATTCCTGAGGATTGATTGTTTTGTCTTTTGTGGCGGCTAATACATGAATTCCGACAATGATCCAAAAAGTCTTGATGTCATAATAAAGTTGTCATAATGCGTCTAAATGATTCACTTCAAAAGTCTTCTGATTCATAAAGTCTTCTGATTCTAATACGGCTCATAATGCATCTTCATAAATGATTCTTCAAAGTCTTCATAATGCTAAATCTTCATAATCTGCATAAGGGTCTTGAGCATATCCTACTAATACTGGTTCATCTTCATCTTCATCATCTGATAATTGAGATAGAGTTTCGAGCAAATGCTTTTTAAACTCATGCTTTGAACTGGAGGAGGCTAATTTGGCCTGATTAATGTTCTTCTTTACAAGAAACTGATTCGAGGCTAGGAATTGTTCCGTGCATAATTTATTAATTTTTGTAATAATATTATCATAAGTATATCTATCCCACCATTTGACTGCAGTAGTGCGGACAATGTATCTGATATTATTATTGGGAGACTGAGGACTATTTTCTGGAGAGGAGAAATTATAATCCCAAGACATTATCCAAGGAATGCTAAAGTGAAGGAAGAAATAAAGTTTTGGGGGAAAATTATTGAAAGGAGATGGAGAAGGATGAGTCTTTGAATAATCTAGAAATTTGTTGTGAAGAGGAGGAGGTAAAATACCAGTTTCTGCTCCAAAGAGCTTCCACCAATATTCAAACCATAATGGTAATGATTGGACTGGATGAATTTTGTCAAAAATAAAAAACCAAGAATGTTGATATCGATCATTCTGAAGATAGAAGGTATTATACCAAGCTTTTTGATAATCAAAATAATTATAAGTTTGGGGATAAAAAGTTTGTGAAAATTTTCTGCCTTGCCAAAGGTTATAATTCCACTGGGCTGGTGAAAGCACCTTTTTTATAGTACATTTGGAAAAGGCAATTCTTTTAAGATCTGGGTCAAATTTGCAAGGAGTATGAGATAATATGACTGATCCAGAATCTACTAAGATGAATTCATAAAATTTTTGAGACTTATTTTTCTCTTCTGGCATAAAATCCCATCCTGGCGGGAACACCTTTGTTACTAATTCTCTGGCATTCTTCATATGCTGATACTCAAATTCAATAGGGAATAATTTTGGCTGGACTGTTTTGTATTTATGCAGTATTTGAGATGGTTGGGCAAAAGTGGGTATTATTGGTGTAGGACAAGGAGAACTTATACTATCTGATTTTGAAGAGAAATGATCCTTTGAGGAAGATGATGTTGTCTGGGGAAAAGTGGCTAATTTAGAAGATAAAGGAGGAAAGTTTCCTAAGATAGTAAACTTATTCTGAGTTGGGACAATATTCGTTGGGGAAGTGAAAGAAGGATTATTCTGAGATGATTGCTTAATAGCATAATCACCGGGATTTTGAATTTTTGATCTATCTGGCTTATTCATTTTTCCTGAAAAAAGATCATAGGTTAAGAAATCAGGGATACTATTTGATTCTCTTTTTATATATTTAATTTTAAAATCAAAATAATTTAAAGAGCTTAAAATGATTTTAAATTTTGTAAATATTTGCTTAGAAGCTATATTATTATTATTTTGTTGAGGAATTTTCTGCAGAATTTCCGCTGGAAATTCTTCATACTCATTCATCTCAGCCTTTCCTTTCTCCGCTGGAGTTAGGTGCTTAGGATTATGTGGAATTTCCGCTGGAAATTCTTCATACTCAACACAGATAATAAATTCAACACAGATAATAAATTCTTGATTTAAAATATCATTTTGAATTTCATGAATGCATAATAAAACGACTAAATTGTCTTTTTTGATAATACTATAATTTTGAGGAGTATATCTTATATCAAAATGATAACAAACTACATAGACATAATATACTCTACCATAATATTCTCTACCTATTTCTGGGACATTGGTTTCAATAATTCTAAAAGTATTAGAGGAAGAGAAACCTAGGCATGTAAGGATTTTGACATATCTAATGATTTCTGTATGTCGACCTGACCAAAAAGGAGAATTCTTTTTTAATTTCTGATAATGAGATTTGCAAATGATTCTAAAATTCTTATAATAATCAGAAATATAATTTGAGCTTTCTAGAAATCTTTGTAATTGATTCCTGTTTTTTATTTTATCAAGAATTTGTAATGATTTATTTATGAAAATATTCTGAACAATATTATGACTAAGAAAATGAATATTATTCAAAGATAAGTTAATTTTAATTATCAATCTATTATTATTTATGATTTGGGAAAAAGTATGTAAATGTTCCCAATTTTGTTTGATTGATTTAGAGAAGATTAAAACATCATTTATGGAAAGGTAGGTAAAAGGTATGAAAATATTATTCATAACATTTCGAAATTTTCTGAGAACATTTTTTAATTCAAATGACATATCATTCTGTTCATAATGTTTGAAGGATATTGTAAAAGTAATTTTATATCTATCATTTTTAATTATTCGAATTTGCCAAAATCCACTTTTCATATTAAATTTTGAAAATATAATAACATCATTTAATCTTGAAAGTAAATCTCTTTTATTAAGAATTGGATACCTTATCCATTTTAAAGTTTCTAATTTAACATTTTTCTGAATATAAAAAGCTGAATAATTCCAAGGTAATTTACTTTTCCGGTTTAGACATTTTTGTAATAAATCTTTGATTTCTTTATTACAATAATCTAATAATTCTTGATTCATTTGAATAAGTCTAATTTTTGTTAGTATTATTTTCGTATCAAAATTTGATTTATAAAGTAGTTGGACAACATATTTCTTATTATACTTAAAAGCTTTTGAAATATTAGCACAAATTTCTGATTCTATTTTTCTTTGAAAACTTTTAATTCTTTGTTGTAATAAAGGATCATTTAATTGTTCTTTTATTCTTTTATGTTTTTGTTTTAAGAACATTATTTGTTTGGAAATATTATTAATATCTTCTTTTATTATTAGTAAAATAAATCTGAATAAGATTTTCTTTCTCATAATTCTTTTTTCTATTTTTATAAAAGAATCAAATAATGCTAAAAATAGATTCCTTAATATTATTCTAGAAATAATATCTTTTACTAAAATAATAGCAATCTTAAAATATATTTTAACACATATTTCATTATTACATATATGGATATTAGGTATTTTATTTCTTATTTTTAATTTTGTTTTATTAGCTTGATGTAATAATTTATTTGTTTTTTTATAATATTTTATAATTCGTTCTTGAATATAATTCATATCTGTACTTGAATCTAATAATGCTATGGATGTAATTTGAAATTCAGCATTAATTATTAAAGTAACTTTATCATAACATTTTTGAAAGATTATTTTATCTATAAGATTAATAAATAATTCTTTAATAAATAATTCTTTATCTACTGAATTTTGTTTGATATGATCTTTGATTTTATTATCTTGTATATGATTTTTGATTTTATCATCTTGTATTATATTATTTATTTCAAATTTTAAATCTTGACTTGTAGTAGGATATTTTTCTTGTTTAGAATTATTAGAAACATCAATAAGATTATAATTTATATCATTAATAATAATTTTTTCTTTTTGAACGATTTCAGATAAGTAATTTATTTTTGTTTCTGGATCTTCAATTTGATTTATTAATTCTAATATTATTCTTTCTTCTTTTGTTATAGTATTTATATTTTTTCTACACATATTCTTACTATAAAAACATAATCTTATTTCATCATTTTGAGATATAGTATTGTTATTATCAATTTGTAATAATTCTTCAGATTTTGTAAATAATATGTTTAAAAGTTGAAATGTAATACCAAGTCTTATAATTTTATCTTTTATTTTGCAATTATTATAATGACTAATTTGACCAAATTTGTAATGTAGAGTTTTATAATTTTTTGTCTTATAAGGTTTGTATGATCTTATCTTCTTTTTATGAGACTTATACTTAATGAATGATACTATTAAAGAAATAAAACAATTTAGAAAACTATTTTGATAAAATGATCCTAATTCTTTTTTATCATATTTCTTATCCTTGAAATGATTTGTTAATCTTAAATCATAAATCATACATAAATTTAGTTCTATATGTTTTAATGCATTAATAATTCTTCTGTAAGTAAGACTCATACAATCATTGTAACAATTATTAAGTTTTTCTTTAACCTTATGAGCAAAATAATCTATAAATCTTTCTTTCCAAAAGGGGATTCTATTATTCATTCTGATTAATAATATTGAAAGAAATATATCTTTATACCACTTAAAATCTGTTGAAGAAAGGTATTTTAAATGTTTATAAATATTTTTCTTATATCTTAAAACATCTTTTATAGATTGATTTGAAACAGTATTAGATATTTGATAATCTGATTTATTAAGATATTTATAAGTATTTGCTATTATCATTATATCATGCAAGATATCTAAAGTTTCATAATCTGATAAATCATCTATATTCCAATTATGCAAAGCATTAATTATGTAAACATTTCTTGTTCCTAATTTAGCTTTTATTCCTAATTCTTCAAATTGTATATCAGGAGGTTTAGGATACCAATTATGAATTATAGAATAATAATCATGAATTATAGAAGTATGTGTTACATAATTTTCTTTATGATTATTCCTAAGTATTATTCCACTATCATTTCTATTTTCTAAAATCATTCTGTTTAGATCTAGATCTTTAGATCGTAACTTATCAATGTCTAATTTTATTTCTATATCTAATTCTGTTTCAGAATCTTCTTGTGATCTTTCTAAAATTTTATTATGATTAGAAGTAGACATATGATTTTTATTCTCTTGATTTTTTATTTTAGAAATTTCTTCTAATAATTCTGTATCATTTATTTTAAAAGAAAATTGTAAATTCGGAGGAGTTTCATATAATAAAAGTCTTTCAGTTTCTTTTTCTTGATTTTTAATTGTTAATGGATTTATATGATTTTCTATTTTATTAGTTTTGTCATTAAAAGCTTGTATACATATATTTGTAAAATCATTTTGTAATATAATATCATTACTAGGACTATCTTTAAAAGAAGAAGTAATTAATTTAAGAGGAGAAGTAACTAATTGTGATTCTTTATGAACAAGGCTTAATGATTCATTAGGAGTATTTTCTTTATGAATAATTTCATTAGGTAAAGGACTAATTTCATTAGGTAAAGAATTTGGACTAATTTCATTAGGTAAAGGATTTTTATCATTATTATTCATATTTTTATTATCATCATTAAGACTTGTTACTTCAAGAGGAGGAACAATTATTTGTGATTCTAAATGCATAGGAGTAGTAGATTCAGAAGGAGGACATTCTTTAATGATTTGACTATTTTTAATTCTACAGGAAGTACTTGCTTTTTTAATATTAATTTTTGAATAATTACGTTCAAACCAGGGGAAGAAATACATATCTGTTTTTGTTTCATTCATTTCATTATACCATCTAGTTCTTATATGATTTTGTAAATTTTGTGAAAATGTATTAAAAAACCATTTTCTCTTATCATCATTTTTAGGGGACATAAAATCTTTTCGTAATTTATCTTTGTTTATTTCATACTTTCTATTTAACCTTTTCATCATAATTTTCAAATCTTTCATAACCCTATTCTCTCCATTATTTCTGACGTTCCTTTTATTACTATCAACTAAAGAAGGCCTATGAGACCTAGAGGAAGAGTTCCTAAAGGTTGAATCCATCATTTGTTTTAATATTCTAAGTTTTCAATAATCAATTCGAACTCTATCGGGACCACTGCCGGGACCACCCTAAACGCTCTCCTGGCTAACCGGGCTGACCAACGGACTCACGCTAAACCAACGCTAGCAGTTCGGACCGACCACCTACGACTCGGAATATTATCCCAAACTCTGAACCCTCTCTCTACTCACCCTTGGCTCTGATACCATAAACTCACCCAGGTGACAGTAATTAGAGAAAGACAATATAATAATGAAGATAATGTGTATTATGAAGATAATGAAAGGAATTATACCTACTCTATGGAGTACAGTCCATAATTTGATCCAGAGAATTATATGGAAGTCAAGCCAGCCCAGCATTGCATCCTAGTCAATCCTTCTAGTAGTGATCAAATAGCCGAATTAAGAATGGGAAGGATTCCTCTTAAAATGCATGATCCATTAGGAATTATGAACTTATGGAGAATTTTCAAGAAAAAGGCCATGATAAATGCAGTCCAAGAATTATCTCCAATTAGAAAAGTCTTAGCAAAGAATGATAGGATTATTATTTTCGGAGAAGATATTTCTGATTTAGGAATTTGGGAAAAACTTCTTCGTCAGAGCAAGTATAATCACCAGAATGAAAAATGGGGAAATCAGACAGACATAAGTCCTTTGGATATTATAGATAAAAGCATTGCATTAGATACAGATGGTACAGAAAGATTAGAATATTGCACATACTGTAATGAATGGGGGCATGATACGTTCATATGTGATTATCCAGAACATGAATGGCAACCTACTTTTTCTGACCAAGATATTGATTATGATGACTATTATAGTGATGATTAAATGAATGAAGACTTTTTGAGATTCCCTTGAATAGATGCAAGACATTGAATGAAGACAACTTTGATGAATGCTTTATGAAGACTCTCTGAATTATTATCAGCCGACACAAAAGACAAGAGAATCAGACTTTATGAATTATCAGCTACCAGCCGACGCTAAAGACAAATGATGCTCAGAAGACTCAGAATTATTACTGCATTACTGTTCAGAAGTCATGCGGAGCATTGAATTATCTACTCAAGAATTATTAGTGCTGCACTGTTCAGAAGGCACGTGATACATTGAATTATTGCTGCTGTTCAGAATTATGCCGAATTATTACTGTATTGAATTATTACCTACTTTACTGTTCAAAAGATATGTAGAATATCTTCTACTGTAATTTTCCTTTTCTTTTCGCCTATAAAAGGCTTGTAAGATATGTTTAGAAGGCAGAAGCTTTTAGAGAAGCGACTAAGCTCTTAGAAAGAAGCCTATCTCGCCTTAGCCTCTCAGCCTTTCTATCCTTTCCTTTTGTATCAGTACTATTCCCTTCCCCTTCCTTGTATCTTAAATCTTGCCTCGCATCAAGGCTTTGTATCAGTTTCCTCTTGAATCAATATATCAAGTATGTTTATTAACTCTTCCTTGTCTTCACTATATGATTCTCCTTTATATTATGTTTTCGAATTATTTTGTTAAATTATTTTAAATCATTATCTTTCATCATTTACTTTCATTATCTTCATAATACACATTATCTTCATTATTATACTGTCTTTCTCTAATTACTGTCTTATATATATATATATATATATATATTAAGAACAAACGAAAACTTCTCCCACGGCCATCAAAAAGGTTGGGCCAAAAACATGGTTTTCATTTTAGTAAATATATGAAGAAAAAAGTAAAAAGTGAATGTCCAACTGAGTTCAACCCAACGGGCCTTGTTGGATTCGGGTGCCACTGACCCGTTATCCTTCCACTGTCAGGAGCGGGAGGTAAACGCTGCTCTGTGAAACCAGCCTCACGCAGAACCCTCCACTTTAGGAACCACGTGACCCAGAGCCTACGCACAAGTCACATGGCTCAGCTCTTGGCTTGGAACGGGCAGGCCAGCGAATGGCAACCCAGAATCCGACCAGTTGCGTTGGGCCAGAGTCCAACCACATTAATGCCCCTACACAGGTTACAGGCTCGCGTTACTTAGCCCGGCGAACAAGAATCTCTCACTAGAGCCTTATAAAGAGCAGAAGTTTGTTCCTTCTAACCGATGTGGGATTGAGGTACGTTGTGGTGTTGGGAATTCTCGGGAAATGAGTCATATTGTCTTCTCGCCTTATCACCTTCTTCCAGGCTTGGCAGTAATCATAAAGAATGGCCAACACCTTCTTCCAGGCTTCCAGGCACTTTTATACCACTTCTCCGCCACCACCACACCAAACTCACCCTCGCTCCTAGACTTCCACGGCGCTGCCAAAACCTCCTGCTCCCTCTCCTCAGCTCTACAAACCGGCAATCCTACCACGCTACTCGCCTCCGCCACCTCTCCAAGCCTCAACCTCACCACCGGAACCCGAACCGCGGAATCCCTATCCCCTCGTTTCCTCTCACTGCTCCCCTCCAACACGCTGCTCCTCGCTTTCTCAGTTTCCGCAGCTTTCAGTGCCTGCTCTAGAGCAGCAGTCCTATGCTCTCTACTCTGCCGATAATACATAAAGGAGAGACAATCTCCAGGGAGCGCATAATCAAACCTCTCCCAACCTTTATCCCCAATCCTGCGTGGAAAATCCTTCATGGCGCTAGCGAGCTCCTGGGCGCCCTTGGCGTCGAACCTGTTCTCAACGATGAAACGGGCAGTGGCGGCTCGCTGCTGGGCGCTCAGGAGCCGAATTTCGTACAATCTCCGCGCCGCCGGTGTCGAACCAGGAGACGAGTTCTGGGTCTGTGCTGGATCGAAGGAGGGAGTCCCGATTCCCGAACTTGGGCAGCAACCACGAGGCGGTTCTGCTCGACGCCGGAGATTCCAGTGGATTCTTCGATGGAAGAAGGGGAGAAGCCTTCTCGCAGTAGGGAAGGGATGAGCGGTGCGTACACGTACCAGTGGCCGAGGCGGTTGGCGAGGATGGCGAGGCGGCGGTCGGCGTCGAGGGAGCTGAACTTGGAGGGTATAGGAGTGGGGGTGGAGGCCTGAAGGGCTGGTAGAGCTGTTGCTGTTGGCTGGGGGTTGGAATGGGGGGTAAAAGTGGCCGAGATGGGCTTAGGGGAGGGTGGAGCGGGACGGTTAGAGTGGGGTGGGGCCTGAGGAAGGTGGAGGAGAAGTGGGGTCGGAGACTCGGAGGGTGTTTACTGTGGCGGAGAGCATGGTGTGGACTGTGGAGTGGGGATGGTGAAACTGGAAGAGAAGAGGAGGAAGGAGGCCAGCAACTGCCCCATCTCATGTCCCTAGATTTTTTTTTTTTTTTTTTTAATATTTTAACCCGACATGGAAATGTAGAGACACTTTTTTACCTGTAGATTATTACTTGGAAAAGTAACTCTCAAATAGTTACTTTTGAGTTTTGACCGTGGAAATTAGTAAATTACCATGAAATAAATTAAAAAAAAAAATTGCTATATAAATTCTCACACTTATTAATATTTAGAAGTGCAGTCTTCTTGACGTAACTCTCAAAATCTAAAATTCAATAGTAATTAATGTAAAATTAACAATAATTTTCACTGAATCTGGCTTCTGTGCTGTGAAACAAAAACAACAATAGGTTAAAAAACGGATGGTCAGGATTAAATATAAGAGATTTAAAAAAAAAAAAGGTCGTCGGGTCTTAAAAGAACTCACGGATTCAGCTTAAATGATACTAACGTCTACTTCTAAAGATAAAATATGTGCAATTCCTAGTTCATACCACTCAGATACACGAATTAAAAAAAATAAAAAAATAAAAAATAAAAAATAAAAAAAACAGAGTCAGTGCCCGGCCCGGCTCTACCCTTAGGCAACTTAGGCGGTTCCTAAGCCCCAAAGGGAAGAAGGCCCCATAATAAAATTTATATTAATAAAAATAAAAAGTAGTAAAAAAATGAAAAAAAAAAAAATGCCCCTTTTTTTGCAATCGGGAGATGAGCCAAAAAAAAAAAGGCCCCAATTACAATACAAAAACGATTGTCAAAAAAAAAAATCTAAAAATAAAAGTATTTTATTTCTCCCCCGAAAATACCAACAGTTAAGGCTTATAAACACGATTTTTCAAAAAAAAAAAAAAAAAGTGATTTATCTCTCTACAAACCTTACAACTCCCACATAGAAAAACCAACCATCACATGTTTGGGAACACAACAATTTTGTTAAAAAAATAAAATAAAATTATTGTCCATTGAGGGACTTTATAACTCTCAACATAAAAAAAATCAACCAATAGAATCCAAGAACACAAACATATTTTTTTTTTAAAAAAAAAAAAAAAAAAAAAAAAAGACAAACCCACAAACCAACGTTTTTTTAGCAAATTACCAAAGCAATTCTATTCCCTGACAGTCAGCTAAAAAGTACCCGCTTGATCAAAATCAGCTCTCGTGTCAGCCTCTCTACCTCCCCTTTCGAAAATTTCTCGCACCGTAAGCCTTTCATTTTTGTAAGAGAAAGAAAGAAGATGAACCCAAAGATAAGAAAAAGAGAATAGCATGTGGTCCTTTGGATTTGAGTTTGAATGTTTGTGTAGTAGCATCGAGCAGTGCAAAGAGCCAAAGACGTGCATGAAGTGAAGTGGGCTGAAGTGATGGAGAGTGGAAACAGTATAAAGTTGACGGACTTGAGAATAAAAATCGTCAACCTATTCCTATTTGAAATTTCGTTTCTTGTATGATACCAAGTATTACATCTACTACTTAATTTATCGTCTCAATATCAAAACTTTTATGACAAACTTTCCAAGCGTCAATATCCCAAACAAGAGGAACATAAACGCAACACGTGTCTCATTTAATAAAATAAAATATATATAAATTATAAATAAAAGAACAAATTTTTTAAAAAAAATTAGAAATATATATAAAATTGGTTCATATAGTTTGGAGTTTTGACAAATGACACTAAGTTTTAAAAATTGATTACAAAAAAAAAAGGTCACGACCATTAAAAAAGTTGACAAAATTTATTAATTTGCTACATCTGCAGCAATCATAGTATGGATAATTTGCCACCTCTCACGGAAATTTTATAAAATTGTTGGGAACCCTTAATTCTGATGGTATGAGAGACAACAGCCCTAATTAAGGTCCACCTAAATTTCATTATCAAGATACATTTCTCTTCTATTCCTATTGATCTGCGACCACCCTCAAGCTCATGCTCAAGGATGGAGAGAGGAGGATACATGGTTGTAATTAATCGTTACTTTCGGCTGCTAAGCATAGTCTCATTCGTATCTTGCTAAATCATCTCTAAAGTACTAATAGCAGTTTTTCTTAATTTTTTAAAGTTATCCTAAAGAGAGAATTAAGCTAGATACGCTCAGGCTAAGCAGTGGGAATTTTTTTTTTCCTAGTACTAAAAAGTCTATTCCATAATAAAAGTGCCTAATTTTATTTTTTCTTACATTATTTTATTATGCATCTCTAATTAGTCACGTCTAATGATAATGATTATTTAAGTATATAAAAAGAAAAAATAATTAATTTTACGAAGTTTTAATAACTGATTGCTTTTTTTAAAAAAAAAAAAAAAAAAAATCAATTTCATATTCTTTTGAGTTTTGAAAGTCACACTCTCTTATTATTGATTTGAAGAAAGGGTTTAGAAAAAGACTAATAAAAAAAATAGACAAGTGCAGGAAGGGCATGCAAAAATTAAAGGAACTTCCGACCCTTCGCCCCTCTCTCCCTCCGCTTCTTGTTATTCCGGTGATTGCATACAAACATTAATATCATATTCTTTCTTAAATGTATTTCTTGAAGAAGACTTTTGTTTTTCTTCTTGAGTTGTGCATAAAGTGAATTTTCAACCGAATTGATCAAAATTCCACCTTCACATCATCAAAATTTGAATATAGAGTGTCTGCACATTATTCAGTCTAGTTATACGATTATTATACAACTGATATAACATAAGAGTGATAATCAGCATTTTATATCAACAAGAGCCTCTAAAAAGAAAAAAAAAGAAAAATTAAAGACTAATTTTTACTGTCACGTCATCTCAATTATATAACAATTTATTAAATAATATTTATCTTGTTCTTAAATATGAAAACTTTCTATATAAAGTATCAAGGAAATGTTTTGGAGTACACTTTGAAGAAAAAACGGATTTGGTGTGGCCGATTGGTGGACCAGGTCCAGTGTGGTGCTGGTGCACGTAATAGTTGCTAAACATGGTCTCATCAACCTTTTGGACAATTTCATTCCCCATCAAACGGTTGGGCTGCCTTGCCTATTCCTGATACGGTTCGGTTATTATCAATCGTAGGATGGGCCTATGGCAGTGGTTTGCAGACTGCTATAACTAACTTATAACAGCAACAGCTTTTTAGTTGCTGCTATAAGTTATTAATACTAGAGAAATGATTCATACACTCATTTCTCACAATAATCCCACAACAAGCTGATGTGGCTGGTAATATTTTATTATTTTTTTACAAAAAGAAAACAAAACAAACAAAAAAAATAATAAAATATTACCAGCCACATCAGCTTGTTGTGAGATTGTTGTGAGAAATGAGTGTAAGGATCATTTCTCTTAATATTATTTGTTTGTAGAAAGCCTCTATCAATAACTTTTACTGTCGTAGTTTTTGTGGCTGCTGTTGCGTCTTACCTATAGCCACAGCCAAACATTCCTAGGTTGAAAAAACAAAAAAAAAAAAAATGAAAAACTTCACTTACCAGTTAGGCAGTTACTACCTAATTTTTTGTTACTTTTACAATCATATCCTTAAAATTTAAAATTATCAATTTAGTATATTTATCTTTCATTTTTTTTTTTTTCAATTTCACGCATCTGTTAAGATTTTCCGTTAAAACCTATCAAAATTCTCAAAATATCTCCATTTTTTCTTTTAAAAATAATATTAAAAATTAAAAGATTCAACATGAATATTTTTGCAAATTCTATTAAATTCTGACTAACGCCTAGATCCTTGCAGTTTTTTTCCTAAAAAAAAAAAAAAAAGTGTATTTTAAGAATTTTGACACACATCCGTTAGGATCTAACGAATTGTTGAAATTTAAAAAAAAAAAATTGAAATATGTATACATTAAATTGACATTTTTTAAAATTTAAGAATATAATTATAAAAGTGATAAAAATCAGGGATTAAGTGAATTTTTTTTTTTAAAAAATAAAAATAACTATTCATTTTCTTAATGAAATATCAATTCTGCGAAACAAACGAGACCTAAGAGCTTTTCATCACTGTACTACTGTGAATTTCAAATTTATATTTGTTAAAACTACTACTGCTTGTGTTCTTTGTGCATGTCTTCTTACCGCCAATGCAAGAAATTATTCTGTCCATGATAACATCATGTACTTGGGCTTGTATACGTACAGCTTGATACATGATACATCATTTTGGAGCAAAAATACTTAAAAAAATTCATTTATATATTTCTGAAACTTTGGACTAGAAGTGCAGTGAATATTATATAGTATCAGAGTAAAAGACCTTATTATTTAGTATTCCTGTGTCTTTGCATCCCTATTCATTTAATATCACTACTTGACCTTTTGGATCCTGAAATTTTGCATTACATGTGTTCCTGCTGCAGTCAATGTACAACAGAAACTTCATGCAGCATGCGGGCACTTATTGCTTACTTTTCTTTCCTTCCATAAGTCATATATTCTCTTCTTCTTCTTCTTCTTCTTCTTCTTCTTCTTTTTTTCTTTTTTTTTTGATGATAATTAACTTTCTCAGGACTAGGATATGGATATATCATTCCTGATGCTCCAGGGGTGGAATCACATCTCTTGACAAAAACATTTGCAGAAAAAATTGGTAATTATGTGGAGCAATATGTAGAAGCAATGGAATCAAATCTTTTATTTTGTAGGAGAGCAAATTTTGGAAGCTTTACAAGGAAGACCAAGCTTCCTGCTCTGTTGTTATGAGAACTGCCGCGGGGCTGGTAGATATATGTTTGTTAGAACCTTTCATGCCTTCATTTTCTCTCAAGGTATGCTTCACAGCCTGCATTCAACACCTGTTAGATTAAAAGGTACCTTCCAAATGGTTATCTCAAGGTGTTTGTTTCAGCATCGACTGCTTCTGCTTTTTTTTACTTGACACTCAAGGTGCTGAACCAGCTTAATTTGCCTCCAGAAACACTACTTTCACTTATGCTTCGTTTGTTTTGATGTAAAATGGTTTCTGGAAATGGAAAATGATTTCGGCATTTTTTTGTGAAATCATTTTCTGATGTTTGGTAGGAGCGAAAATAATTTCTGTTTAACCAAAAATACTTAGTAAATTTTGAAAAATGATTTACGCTTTTTAAAAGTGTAAATCATTTTTCGTAAATGATAGACGTAGTTGACCTTTACATTCAAGCAGTCGACTTTCACCGGATTCCGAAAAGCCAGATTCCGGCACCAATCAGCACCGATCGGTGCCGGAATCTAAAAAATTATGCTGGAATCCGGCAACGTCCGACTACCGTCTCAAAATTTTGGCAATACTATTCTAGATTCCTGTCAAACTGGCCAGAATGGCCGAATCCCAGCCATCTAGCAGGGATCCTAGATGGATTCGACCGTTTTGGCCGGATCCAGCCGTTCTGGTTGGGATCCAGCCGTTTTGTGCCGGATTCCAGGATCTTCGCCGGATTCCTACACAAATGGCCAGATTTCGGCCACTTTTGCCGAAATCCGTATGCGCCAAATATATATATATATATATATATATATATTTTATGTTGTGAAGAAAACTTGATTTTTATAAATTAATCTGATTGAATAAAAATATAAAAAATATTTGTAATTTTCCGTACACACCAAACACCAAAAAATGATTTAAATGGAAAATATTTTTTTTAAAAATGACTTCTCAAAAAATATTTTACAACGAAAATCATTTTACACTAAAATAAACGGAACATTAGTGAGATCTTGAAAGGGCAAGAAAACCTTGGGAAATTCTACCTGCTGGTCATAAAATTGGGTCACCATAGCCTTTGTTTAAGGAGTACATATGCCACCCAGACTCCCAGTAACTCTTTTTCTTTTTCTTGTTCTTTTTCTTTTTCTTTTTTTTTTGCATGGCCGTCACTCTGATAGTTTGTATCCAATTATAATTTCATTTCAATAAAAGAAAAAAATTATAATTTCATGGCAGGGATTTCAGAAATTTATGTCCTATTTCATAGTATTTGTAAGTTAAGTACGTTAAGTGTTAAATCACGGCTTAAAAAAAAAAAAATTAAATTAGTACTTGTCCCAATATTTTACGTCGAAACAAACGGAACATAATAAAAAAATTGTTGATTTAATCAATTAATTAAGGAAAAACTTCACTTATAACTCTTGATCTTTCATCATTTTTGCAATTAAATACTAAAAATTTAAAAAAATGTCAATTTAAGGTATTCATCTTTCAATTTGTTTTTTTTTCAATTTTAACCCTCTTTTAGAATTTTCCATTAGAATTTCAACCCTCTGTTAGGTGTTGGCCAGGAAAACAAAAATGCAAAAATACTCATGCCTGAATCTTTGAAAATTTTTATAATTTTTTTTTAAAAAAAAAATACATAAATATTTTGAGAATTTTGACAGGATTTAACAGAAAATTCAAACGGATGACTGAAATTGAGAAAAATTGAAAAATAAATACCCTAAACAGACACATTTCCCCATAGTTTTATGTGTCAAACATACGCGCAAAGAATTTGGTCTTTCCCTCCTAAAAGGTTCACATTCTACTTGGAACATTTTTGCTATATTTTAACCATTCTGTCACTGACTTCCGGCCCATTAGCCTCTGTAATGTTCTTTATAAAATTATGGCAAAAGTGTTGGTGAACAGATTCAAACATGTGCTTCCATCAGTGATATCCTCCCACCAAAGTGCCTTCGTCCCTGGTCGGTTAATTTCAGACAACATTTTAGTGGCATATGAGGCGTTCCATACCATGCACACTCAAATGCAAGGGAAAAAAGGATACATGGCCATAAAGCTTAACATCAGCAAGGCCTATGACAGGGTGGAGTAGGATTATCTTGAGGCAATTATGCATAAATTAGGGTTTGCAGGCCCCTGGATTAATCATATCATGCAATGTGTAAAGTCAGTCTCCTACTCGGTACTTATCAATGGTACTCCCTATGGGCGGATCACTCCCACATGGGGAATTAGACAAGGGGATCCCCTCTCCCCCTACCTCTTTCTTCTATGTGCTGAAGGTTTATCTGCCTTATTGGGAAAAGCTGAAGATGAAGGGCTAATATCAGGAGTCCCTATTGCGGCAAGGGGTCATAAACTGAGTCACCTCCTCTTCGTCGATGACAGCCTTCTCTTTTGTAGGGCGAACTCGATGGAGTGGGATAATGTAATGAGTTTGTTGACGAAGTATGAGAAAGTATCGGGACAAAAGCTCAATAGTCAAAAAACTTCTATCTTCTACAGCCGGAACACAAGTGCTGATTTCAAAGAATTCATTACTGCCTCTGCTGGTCTTCAAGCGTCCTCCAATCTTGATAAATATTTGGGACTCCCGGCTTTGATAGGGAGATCGAAGACCCGCTCTTTTGCCGATATAAGAGGTAGAGTACATAAAAGGCTTGAAGGGTGGAAGGAGAAATTTCTTCCTCAAGCGGGAAGAGAAATCCTCATTAAGGCGGTTGTTCAAGCTATACCTACGTATAGCATGAGCATTTTCAAACTTCCAAAAGCCCTCTGCCGGTCCCTCAATTCCATGATGAACCATTTTTGGTGGGGACGGAAGCAAGATGAGAGAGGCACATGTTGGAAAAGTTGGACAAGCCTGGGGGTAGCAAAGAAGAAAGGGGGGATGGGCTTCAGAGACTTGGAGATTTTCAATCTTGCTCTGCTTGCAAAGCAAGGCTGGAGACTCATTCAGCAGCCGGATTCTTTGCTGTCAAGGATTATGTGCGAGAAATACTATCCAAATTCTTCCTTTATGCAGGCTTCGTTGGGGCATAACCCATCATATGCTTGGAGAAGTATTTTTGCTTTAAAGGATATTTTGGAAAAGAGTTTGCAGTGGAGGATTGGTAACGAGACTAGTACCAAAATTTGGGGGGATCAGTGGCTCCCAATCTCGGGCAAAAGGCTCATTTATAATCCAGCAACGGGGCTAGATCTTGACACCCGGGTTTGTTCGCTTATTGATCGAAATTCGGGGGGATGGAACTATCCTCTTCTCCAAGCTCTATTCTCTAAGGAGGAGGTTGATTTAATTGGAGGTATTGCTCTGAGTCCCTTGAACCAACCGGATCGGTTAATATGGGGGGGCACGAAGAATGGTCTCTTCTCTGTGAGAAGCGCCTATCATTTAGAGCAGCAGCATCGGAGCCAAGCAGTAGGGGAAAGCTCCTCTCAGCAAGAGAATTCTGAATTTTGGAAGTGGTTGTGGAGTTTGAAAGCGCCAGGGACCCTAAAGAATTTTATTTGGAGGGTAGCCCATGATCTCCTACCAACCAGAGAAGTGTTGTTTCGAAGGCATGTCACTGAAAATCCTTTTTGCCCTATCTGTTCGAGTGAGCAGGAGTCTATTTTCCACATCCTTTGGCAGTGTAGCTCCTCTATGGCAGTTTGGCAGGAGGGATGTAGAAGGGTGCAGAAATTATCTCTGGAGGAAACGGATGGAAGAGGATTTCTACTACAGCTACGTGCAAGACTCAATGGAAAAGAGCTTCTGGAAACCCTGATCTTGGCTCGTCTAATTTGACTAAGACGAAACTCTTTCATCTTCAATCGATCCTTCTCGGACCCAGGCTCCATAATTTCTCATGCCCGGGACATAATGCCAACTTTCACTGAGGTCCATTTTCGGTCTCTAGAGAGTGGATTGCCCCATTCACAGCCTCGATGAGAAAGGCCTCCATTAAGTTGGAAGAAAATAAATTGGGATGCAGCGTTGGAGATATCAAACAGGAGGGTTGGTATAGGACTGGTGGTGCGAAATGGTGCTGGTGAAGTGGAAGCTGCTTTAACAGTGTGTATCCCTTTTGTTACTGATCCAACGTTGGTTGAAGCTCTAGGGGCTTGGCATGCCCTTCTGTTTTGCAGGCAGCAGAGGTATACCCATGTGATACTGTAAGGGGACTCCCAGGAGGTGGTGAAGGCACTGAGGAAGGATGGCCCTTGTTGGACGAGTTATGGCCAGATTATTGAAGACACCCGATCCTGTTTCCAGTTCATCAATCCGTTGGAAGTAAATTTTGTTAGGCGAGAGGCAAATCGTGCTGCACATGTAATGGCAAAATATGCAGTTGGTTCTCAACTCAATCATGTTTGGATGGGGGAGTGTCCTCCTCTTATCCGTAGTATTGTAGTCTCTGAGACATCTGTTGACGATTAATGAGATAAGCTCTTCCATTCAAAAAAAAAAAAAATCCTCCATTTGATCCTTGGGGATAAGTTGTAATTGTGATAAATATTAAAAATAAATAAATAAATAAATAAAAATTGCATGTCAACGTGGAAAGAACAAATTACAAAGGAAATTTCTTAAAACCAAAATGCCTATTTATTTATAGAAGCAAAAGTTTGCATACGATGTGTCTCTTAAATGAGGATCTGGTTACTTAATCACACTTAAAGAACATTGTGCTATACAACAATTAATACAAGTCTTAGAGTTTCATTAATTGTTAATTAAGTTCAGGAGTATTTTGAAAGATGAGTTAATTACATTAAGAATCCCAAGCATCTGTTTTTCACCTGTCATTAAAAGATGAGAGTGGATTATCTAATTTATCTTAAGCTAAGCATGTCTGAGTAATGCTATTTTGGTAGATTCATGTACAACAATCATACAACTAGATGATGTGAAAGTAAACATTAATCTTTGATACATGAATGACTTTTAAAATTACTCGAAATTGTACACATTAAATAATATTTCTCTCACTATATTTAGGCAATTTCAAAGGCACAAGGCAGGCTGAGCAAGGAACTCATGGGCCCAAAAAAAAAAAAATGAACAAGGAGCTCATGGATTACTGGGCCCAAAATGGGGCATAGTGACATCACCAAAGCCACGTGACTCTAAAGTCTCAACGGCTACTCTTGACTCTCAAGCCTCAAGTGCGCATTTAGGGTTTCCATATAATGAGCAGGGCTACTCCTATAACCTACTCTACTTTCTTTTTCTCCAAGTTTCGGTCGCTCAGAAGAAGAAAAACTCTCAAAAGCGCAGTGCTATCTCAAGCGGTTTCGTCGCCAAGAACGTTTTAGGTATTCTTCTTCTTTCCCGTTCTCTATTTCCTGTTTCCTTTTTCGTTTTTCCTCTCTGTTTGGTTACTCGGGAATGGCGGGAAAATAAGGCGGTTGCTGAGTGTCTTCCTTAGTTTCTTGTTTATTGCTCTTGCTGTTTCCGATCATCCAAACAGGGCGTTAGGGTAATTCTTCATATTATTCAACGATTCTCCAGTGGGTAGTCATATTTTGATGGTTAATTGTTTAATAGTCTAGCTTTTGTTCTTGTAAATGTGTCTGAATGTTGGTTGTTGCCATCAAACAGGTCTGGGCGATTCCTATTCGAACTGAGAAGAAAGATCTCCACTCCTCACATAACCAGCTATGATTTTTTCTGCCACCAATCCTGCTGATCATTTTCCCAAGAATATGGACGTGCATAGTAGTTGCAAGAATCTCAGCTTCCTCAACTGGTATCAATGGTGCTGAAGAGAAACCACGGCTTATTTTCAGGATCAAGTTGCCTCCATCCCTCAACAAAGGAAAAAAGCCTTGTAAAGTCATCAAAGACAGAGCGGATGATCAGAAGCCAGTCCCAATGCCTTCAAGTGGCATGAATGGTGTTGAAAAGAAATCCCCACTTTTTTTCAAGATCAAATTGCCTACTACAACCCACAAAAAAGACGAGAAATTGGTACGTACCCACGAGTACTTCAAGTGGCATCAACATGGGAAATGGGTCTATGAACAGTTGCTTGAAGAACCCCTTTTCTTCTCCTCCAAAAAAACTGGCTCCAGCTCCAAGTGTTGTTACCAAGGACAGATCAGACAAGAAGCCGGTTCCAACATCTTCTACCAACACGAATTGTGCTGAAAAAAAACCTTTTCATGTTACGAGGGTCAAGTTGCCAACACCAAACAACAAAGGGATGAAGTTGAATGGAAACAGTGGTGAATATCTGAAGAAATTGGCAGCAATGGCTTCCACTTCCAGTGGCATGAGTGGTAGTGATGAGGAAAAAGAGCGACGTGTGACCAAGATCAAGATGCCAACAACACTACGCCAAAATAAGAAGGAACAGATGAATATTCGAAAGACGGCTGTGCAACAAACATGGTCCACTAATGGCAATTCAGCTGTGCCAAAGGCTGCAGATTAGAACTGTTTGAAAAAACTTAAAATGGATGAGGAGCTATTAGAGTTGAAACTTGAAGCAAACCAAAAGAAAGCTACATCAGAAGTACCAACAAGCTCAGAATTCTAAAAGGAAGATTCAGTTGCTAGATTTGCATGATATCCCTAAGCCCGAGAATGTTATTACCAAGAGACCCAAGAGGCAGTACAGGCAGTGTTGAGGAGTCTGACAGCCATGCAATTAGTTTTGAACACTGATTAAGATTCAGTTGCTAGATTTTGTGGCATTTAGTTACTATCATTTGATTCTTTTCCATCATTTAGGTGTTGTAATTAGTTTGAATGGATCGATCCTGTAATATGTAAGGAACCAATACAATCTTTTGGACTTGTTCTATTTAGTAAAGTAAATACTTTTTTTGATTTGTAAGCCTTGTTCTGCCCTTTGATTCTTTTCCATCAATTATTGAATTATGTTTACACATGGATAATTACTGTGAGTAACTAACTGGGTTTGGTTTGATTTTTTTTATGATGTATTTAGTCACAATTTATAAAATTCTTTAAGATCATTTTGTAAAGCCAAATTTTACCTAATCTCTACCATGCATGCCACCAACGAGAAATAGTCTTCCCTGCAGGTGCAAGGCATTCTCCTCTGTTCACATCGTCCAGTCCGTCCACCCCTTCTTGCACTTTTCTCGCTAGGAAGGAGTCCTCTGCCTCCTTTATACTTGCTGTTGCAAGGATATCACGGTCCCTCATTCATGAGGTGCAGAAAAATGGATACTCATGCAAGTAATTTTTTTTTTTTTTTTTTTTTGGGATATCTTCAAACCTTATCTTAATATATAATTAGAGCATGATCACATGGTAGCTGAAGTAATTAGTTTACCAATTGAAGTTCATCGCTCTCCCCCATGACTCTAGTCTGTTGGAAACTATATCGGTATCAACTGCAACTGTCATAATTGGTCGAGCTGGCATCGGTCGATAGGTAGGCGCAATCACTTGCGGTGCAGAAGTTGTAATGCTTCTTTCTCAGACTACCTTGTAAGCTCACATTCCAAGTATGTTCTGGGGTCCTTTCGGTTTTATGGCAGATAAGTTCAGAACATAGTTCTCAACTTGTAAAGAATCAGCAGCTCGATCTCACAATGATAAATAGCCTTTAATGAGAATTTACTTATTGAGAGAACACTTTTTATCTAGTGAGTAGTGAGGGCTTATTCCTGCAATATCGGGAATTATGTACTACAGTTGGAAATAGATAGCTTTTAAATTCTTTTTTGCATCTTTTGCTTTTTTGCCTTTTATCATAAGTTCTGCCTGTTGCATATCTTGATTCACTATTGTCCAAATAGCATTTTCTGCTTGTAAGACTTGAGAAATTCTCTCCTTGGTTGCTTACCAAGAGCAGAGATTATCATCTAGTTTATATTGAACAGTATTTACATGTCAAGCTCAATGAGTTGAATACAAGAAAGTGTATAGAACTAAGTACAAATAATAAACTAATACATAACAGATATCTATACAGATTACACAACTGAATTCTTTGCTGATATACTACAGAAAATAAGCAGAAAACATGGGACCCTTGAAACCTGGACTGCAGGCAGCTACAGCTTGAATTCTGGAATGCAGGAGGCTGCAGCAGCTCCTAGCAGTAGCTGCTCTGAGATCATGGGATTGTTGCTATTTGTGGAATGCTGCAAAGTTAGGGGAAAGTTGAAGGAGTAAAGAGCTCAGTTTGGTAGTAAACCAAACTGAGTAAACGGCTAAGCTAAATTGAGTAACGACTAGGTAGTGAGCAACATACTGAGTTAGCAGTGAACCACATACTGAGTAACGGCTACTAGCCGTTACTTGCCTCTTCACAAAACGTTCCTCTTCAACTTGATTTTCTTCCTTAACACTGCTGCGGTTTGGGTGGCAAAACAATTTTGCATTGAACCCAAAAAAATTCGGAGAACACTAGTTTTCTGTTTGGAGTGAGAGAAAGTGAGGGAAAATTAGAGAGTTGGCCAAACTATTGAGAGAGAGACGGCATCATTCTTAATTTTTTTTTTTTTTTTTTCTAATTTTTTGTAGAAGAGAAGGTGGAGCTCTTGGTGCCCTCCATTTCCTTCCCACATGCATTAAATATTAGTTTCTGTCAAAATTAAGCATAATTAACTCTCTTTCATAATGCCAAGGAGTTGGCTAATGATATCGTGGTTTCTTGTTGCAGTCTTACTACCACAGAAGAACCATTAGGGACGGAGTCAAAAGTTCTTATGAGCAGGAGTTAATAGCCAAATGTAGAAACAATTTTATTGACGGCCTAAAATATCATTTATTTTTTGGACTTTATTTTCCTTTGGCTGGTCTGAATTATGCATTTCCTCGGGGCACAATTTGCATTAACTTATTATCTGAAAGGAGAAAAGATTCAATGTAGTTTATTTACATGCCCTTTTTTCCCCACGGTTATATGTAGCATTGCATAGAAGTATTATCCTCTTGATTTTTTTGAACAGTAGAAAATTAATTTGAGATATTAGTTAAAGCATTTTGAATTTGATGTGCTTAATGATCCGGAATTACAAAATTTGTCTTCCATTGCAGAATTATGTCAATGATTGGCAAAGAGAAAAAAAATCAAAGACATACTACCTTTTTTATAGATTGATTCGTCTTATTTTGACTCTTCCAGTGTCTACAGCGGCTACCGAACAAGCATTTTTAGCTATGAAAGTTGTTAAAACAAGACTTCTCAACAAAATAGAAGATGATTTTCTTGCAAATAGTTTAGTACTCTATATTGAAATAAAAATTGCAGAGAGCTTCAATTTAAAGTTGATACTTGATGATTTTGTTTCTCTAAGAGACCGTAAAATACAGTTTTAGACTCTTTTGTATTTCTGTCTTTTTGTATTGGTGCCGACATGTTACGTTGCTAATATATCAATTTTGGCATATATTTATGAACTTTTATAGATATACTTAAATTGTGTTTATCAATTTTTATTTTAAGTTGTATTTATCATATTTTAAGTTTGGCCCCTACGATAATGATTATATGGCTTCGCCACTGAGAATAACTTTCCTTATCTTTCTATATACCATTAAAATATTATTTCTTTACGAAAGACAAGTTCTGTACCTACCTTACATTTTATATATATAAAATTTCAACACATCCCCAATTAAAGGCAAAACAGGAAAAATGAGATAAGAAAGATAAATATTTTGTGTTAAAATAATTGATAGAGGAGTTAAAGTGTTATTGGGTAGCATTGTAGCCAAGGCCAAACCCATGTAGAGACCAAGGGGGTCATGCCCATGGTTTTTAAATTTTGCTTTAACTTTTGTTAAGTTAAATATATGTATTTATAGGCTTAAAAATTATGCTTGACTTCTCCTACAAATAAATTTAACCCCTCATTCATATTTTGGCCGTTCCAAATGAAAAGTTTTGGTTTTGTTTCTGGTTGTAGCATTTCCGGTGTTTAAGGAAGCTGCTGCAATTTGACTTTTTGTGGTCTTTTTTTTTTTTTTTTTTTTTTTTTTTTTTTCCTTTTAATGAGATTTTTTATATATTTAAGAAAAAAAAATGTTATAGAAAAACTGTTACTGCTTTAATTATATCAAACCTTGACAGTAAAAAACATTCATAAACCCTTCAAAAAAAAAAAAAATAAAGCATTCATAGAAGTCTCAATTCTATTTCATACAATCTGACAAAATGGATTGTCAATAGCTTTATTGAAGGGTATTTATAGTGTTTTTTATAACTGTGATTGACGATGGCAAGTGGGGATGTAATCGAGTCAAACCGAGTCGAATGTTGAAAGTTTAAGCTCAGTTCGTTTATTTTTTTTGGAACACGAGCCGAGCTCGAACTTATTACCAAACTAGATAATGTGTTCAAGCTTTGTTCATTTATTTTTCATACGAACTTGAACTTATTTACGATCTACTCAATTAATTTAACTATTCAACATATAAAGTAAACGCCGTGATTGTTTATTTTTTTTAAAAAAAAATACTAATTATTTAATTATAGTTAAGATTTATTGTTTGAGTAATTAGAGAAATTAACTCAAATCTAAATTAATCTAATCTCAATTTTATATGTTTATCTTATAATATATATATATATATATATATATATATATATATATATATATACACACACACACACACATTCATACACACATTGCAGCAGAGGGAGGGGGGTTTGAGAGGGGTCCAATGCCCCCCTCAACATCCAATTTTTTTCTTACTGCACTAGAAAATCCCCGGATTCCCTAGTTGTCCACCCTCAATTGCGAATCAGGGGCAAATGATACACACTCATCAAACATCAAGCAAACGACTCAAGCAGCGCTGAGACGTCTGGTTTTTCTTTTCTGCAACATTTCAAACTGTTAGGTTTAGGTTAAATGAAAATGGGAAGAAGACGATGACAAGATGCCCCTTTACTAAACACACCGTTTAAATAATTTTTTTTTTCTTTATAAATAAATTTTCTTTGTTTGATTGTTTGTGGACCACACACCGGAAGTAAGACTAACTAATCCTTCTTTCTTTTAATGTGTCAATGGTGAGTGGGCTTAAAAAAAAATGTGTCATATAAGATAAGGTGAAGATGAGTGATTGGTACACAACAGTTGTATAACTTTGTGCACATTTATAGAGACATAGAGTGAGACCCACCCCATGTCTTTAGGCTCCTGCACAACATTTGCACAACTGTTGTGCATGAGCCTTTTTCCTAAGGTGAAAAGCAAGTATGTAGATTAAGTCTCAATTTAGAAGGAAAGGGCAAGCATGAGACAAAGGGCGTTAACATAACAGTGAAGAACAAAATTGTCGATATATTTATATTTATGTGAAGAGAAATGCTTGACATTCCAACACTTTTTTTAAAAATTTGGTTCCAACTTGATGTGTCACAATCCTATGAGATTATGACACATTTCCCAAAATGATAGATCTCATAAGATTATGACACATTAGGTTGGAACCAAATTCTAGAAAAAAGTGTTTAGATGTCTAATATTCCTCTTATGTGAAATTCTGAAGTCATTATAAACAATCTGTCAATTTTATTTTATTTTTCTTCAAGCCTTCAGCAATTAATTAAGATCAATTGCTTTTTGACAAATTTCGTTTCTTAAAAAGTTTCAAATATGTAATCAAACTTAAATACTGATTAAGCTTTTAAATTTAGATTGCTCAATTAAATTAATTATTTTATGAATATATATAATTTTTGTTACATATTTTAATTGTATGAAATATATAATTGTAGTTACCTAAAAATATGGAGAACAACAATAATTTTATTGAGTTCCAATCAAATTTTAAATGAATTTGTGTCAAGGTTGATTTAACAAATCTGTGAGTAGATCATTATTTAAGAAAACAATTTTGATTAATAAGGACCATATTCGAAGAGCTTGACAAAATAAATTGTATATTACATTTATTTGTTTTAAGCAATAATTAAATTTTTGTTAGTTATACTTTATATATATATATATATATATATATATATATATATATATATATATATATATATATATATATATATTTATTCATAGAATAATAATTTTTTCTTTTTTTTTTTAAAGAAAAAGAAATTGACCCTCTGAACCAAAACCTTGGTTCTGCTACTGTACACACACACACACACACACATATATATATATATATATATATATATATATATATATATATATATATATATATATATATATATATATATATACACACAAGCTCACTCATATCCAGACGGACAATTATAATAATTTGACTTATATATCTTACATTACGAAAAACATGTTTTCATTACAAATTTAAAAATAATAAAAATGATGTTATATGAGTTTATACAAGGCGAGCCGAGCTTAAATTTTTTGTTCAAACTATGTTTGTTTAATAAACGAACTAATTTTGAGCTAAACTAATCCGGACCGAGACCAAGCATCTTCCCAAATAGCTCTACTAGCTTACAGTTTTAAATTGGCAAACATGAATCTTCGACTTCTCTTTACTTTCTCTTATGATTTCATGATTTCTTTTTTCTTTCTTCTTCTTCTTTTTTTCTTTTTTTCTTTTTTTTTTTTTTTTTTTTTTTGTAGTCTTTGTGTATACTTCTAATATGCTTACACTTTTTTATAGAATTTGCTTGATTATCTCTAAAAAAAAATTATGCATGTATAATTATTTCATAAAAATTTAAGTTTTTCAATAAATATATGTAGACAAAAATTTATTACAAATCGGTTAAATTTTATACGACTTATATAGAAGAGTGAAATGTGTTTTTTGGCATATGAGACGTTTTAATAACACGTGCTTATCACATATTTTGGTAATAGTATTAATAAAAAATATTTACTTCTCACATGATTAAAAAATATATATCACTTTTACATGTGGGTTTTATAAAATTTCTTAAAAATGGATTTATAAGAAATTTCTCTTTCATATATATATATCTTTGCTCGTGTAGAGGCGAAGAACGTGGATTCCCAAGATAGTGGGAAGCCGGAAGACAAAACAAAAAGATCACATCAGTAAGTGACGTGGAATGCATCCACCCGTCCACTTAACGATAAAAGCCGATGGACCCTGACCAACCAGAACCACTGCATCAGATAAGCAATAACTTCAATAATGAATATTATATATATATATATATTTATTAGTAAGAGATCAATATATTTTTATTAGAGGATTTAAAAATTGCTTATCGGTACCAAATTACCAATCCAATGATCCATCCAGACAATGAGAGGATTTTTTTTTTTTTATATATTTTTTTATTATTAATTTGAATTTGTCATGAATAAGGACGGAGAAGAAAATGGTCGTGATGGTGATTTATGGTGCGTTTGGTTCGTAATAATATTCAATATTCGAACCGGGTTTTTATTCAAAAACCCATACCCGGATCCAAGTTGAATAAAACCCATGGGTCACTTGAATAAAGTTTGAATAGTTTGAATAAACCCATCATATATTTATTATTATTATTCTTTACCATACCAATCATTATACACAACTTTTCATACAATCCAATCATTTCCAATCATTTTATACTATTATAAAACACTTTTTTAAAACCCATCATATATTTTTTATTAGTATTTTTTACCATACCAATCATTATACACAACTTTTCATACAATCCAATCATTTCCAATCACTTTATACTATTATAAAACACCTTTTTCCAATCTTTCAAATTCAACATCCAAACACATATTCAAAAGAATCTAAAATTATATTCAACATCCAAACACATTTTCATTGCCTTGAAATCCGTAATCAGATTCAAAATATTATTCATATTCGAAATATTCGATACCCAAACGCACCATTAATCATTTGGTTGCCAATAAACAAAAATAAAATAAAATAAATTATAATAATGATAAACGCATTCTCCTTGCGTTTATGTATGGACTATTGGACTCTCTCCGTCCAGAGCTAAAATAAGCGGAGGAAAGAAACGGAAAAAATGGCAATGGAGGTGGGGTTCTTGGGGCTGGGAATAATGGGGAAGGCCATGACCATCAATCTGTTGCACCACGGCTTTAAGGTCACTGTTTGGAACAGGACCCTCTCTAAGGTACGCTGGCTCCCGGTTCTTCATGATGATGCCATTTTTCTGTCTTGGAAGATTTCATTGATTTTTCACTTTCCTGCTAATTGCTTGCCGACTGTCTTATAATAAGACTCGTAAGAATGATCAGATGGTCTTGAACTCAAAATTGATTGTGTTATATTACATTGTTTTCCAGTGATTTTATTGCTCTTTCTGTATTATGATGAATGATTGAATAGTGGACGAACACAACGGCGACAATGAGATAGTAAGAATTTTGTCTTGGAAAGCAAGACTCATAATGGCTTGAATTTTTAACTTTTTGGATCACTTGAGGAACTACTTATTGGTAGGTGGTCAATGGGGGCTCATGCGTTGATTTTCTTAGTGACATGGTCATTTATTCATTGATATTTCTTTCTGTCCACTCTTTTTCTTTTTAAAAACCGAGTAGGATCCATACAATGTGGAAAGAGGAAGAGGAATTAACTGAAATTGAGAAAATACCAACTGATCAGTTGATATAATCTAAATTTAGAACCTTCGTCAAATAACCTAACATATTGCTTGTGATTATGAGATCTTAGCTACTAATTAGTTCAGTCTTGCTAGTAGTGTGCAGATCTCACATAACCATGTTATCATCAGTGAGAATACTCTGCCATCAAGGGCTTGAACTGATACCAACATCTGTTGCATGTTTTGCTTGTAATCCCGAATTGCAGTGTGATGAGCTGGTGAAACTTGGTGCTTCAATTGGAGAAACCCCAGCAGCTGTAGCCAAGAAGTGCAAGATTATCATTGCAATGTTATCCGATCCTTCAGCTGCTCTTTCGGTTGGTGTTTTCCATGTTGGTATTTGATATTTCTATCTTTAGTTCTAGTTTTCTGCTTACAAGGCCATAAACCGGTGACTATTTAGGTGGTTTTCGATAAAGATGGTGTTCTCGAGCAAATTGTCCATGGAAAAGGTTACATTGACATGTCAACAGTTGATGCTGATACTTCTTTAAAGATCAGTGAGGTTTGATTACTAATGTTACTCTCCACCCCCTTTCCCTTTTATTTCTCTTGTATGAATTCATTCAGGTGGAAAAGTTGTTTTACATCTGATTAATAGAAAAACGATGTTTGAAACTTACGGTATATTCTGCTTAGAGTTTTTAATGCCCATGCTAGTCTAAGAAGATATGCCAAAGGTTTTTGTAGAATGAGATTATTATCTTATTGTGAAATTTGTTGGATAAACAATAAGGGTATTACCTAGATACCTCCAAAAAAAGCCCTAGAAATTGTAAGTTTTGAATTCTCCCTACAATTTGTGGGAGTCTGATATGTATTATATAAGGCACACAATTATTTTACAGAATACATGTGATTTATGAGATACAATATTCAAGGGATGGTTTGCAACAATAAAGGGATAACGATCAATTTGTTATGGAAGGTTTTCTGCAGAGAATGCGCCAGATATCTAGACACTAGGAAATAGGCTGAATTGAATTGAGTGAGGTCAACCATTCAATAAAATTTGAATTAAGTGGGGTCATCCCCCCCTGGCAAGCTGAAGTTGGGATTGGTCCTCCACACAGCTTGGTGCGTGAGGACATGAATTGAGGGTTGGAAAGGCTCATGGTGAGACAATTTGCTTGCGAAGCATTGGTGGGGACATGATGAAGTCAAAGAATCCCAGAGGCAATCTACTCTCTTATGAAATGAACAACGATATCCATATGTTTGGTGCGGCTATGGAAGACATGATTAGTTGCCATATACATGGCACTGATGTTGTCACACAGAAGTAAGGGAGGTTGTGCAAGCGATAGATGAAGAAAACATAGAGTGTGTAGTAGCCACAAAACATTAGCCCCAAGAGCAGCAAAGGCAAAATACTCAGCTTCAGGGTTGGAACGGAAAACAATGTTTTTCTTTTTGGAAGACCATGAGATGAGATTGAGGCCAAGGTAAATACATAAACCGGTGATAGACCAGCAATTGTTAGGGTCACTTGCCCAGTTAGCATCACTAAAAGCACGGATAGTCGAGTCTTTAGAGGTTTAGAAACGAAGTCCAAATCCCAATGTTCTTTTGACATATCACAATAGTTGATTGGCAGCAACTAAGTGATCAGTTCAAGGGGCATGCATGAATTGGCGTAATTTGCCAACATAGTAGGAGATATCAGGCCGTCGTGTGAGAGTTAGATATTGAAGTGAACCCATTATTGCTGGTACTCTCGATGATTAGGGAGAGAGGATCTGCTATAGAATGAGACAATTCGAGACTACGAGACATAGGTGTCTTAATTGGCTTGGCACACACCATCCATACTAAAACGAAAAAGTAAGTAAATGGTATAGGAAGTTTGGGACAACCACAGAGAGGATCCTTGCCTTTCAACTTTCGTACCATGAAAATAGTGAAGATCACCAACGTGTTTGATATCAAACTACTATTGGAGATTATGCTCAAAATTATGAATACCTGAGGAGCTATTCCCTATGAGTATGAAGTCATCTACATAAATAAGAATAATGATAAGAGTGTTATCTCGATGATAGACAAAGAGAGATGCATCATAAGGACACTCAAGAAAACCAAGATGACATAGGTGAGAGCTAAATTGTTGATACTAGGCGCGAGGAACTTGTTTGAGTTCCTATAGTGATTTGTGGAGCCGGCAAACATAAGTGGACGATCCTTAACAACAAAGCCAGGCAGTTGTGACATATAGACACATTCATTTAAAGTGCCATGAAGGAAGGTGTTACAGACATTGGGTTGGTGAAGACGGCAGCCATGACAAAGGGCAAGAGAGAGAACAAGGTGAATGGTGCCTTGTCAAACAACGGGGCTGAAAGTGTCACAATAGTCATGGCCATAATGTTGATGATAGCCTTTGGCCACTATCCGGTCTTTATGGCGGTCAATACACCCATCGAAATTGCGCTTGATGCGAAAGATCCATTTGTTGCCAAGCACATTCATGGAGGAATCAAGGGGCACAAGAGACCAAGTGCCATTATGAGGGCTTTGAATTCTTCCATTATAGCAGCCCACCATTTGGGATCTTTTAAAGCTTGAGTGTAGCTGGTTGGCTCAACATTATCCATAGAGTTGGCGGGAAAACAAGAGGGAATGGATTGGCGGGTGAAAGTAAGTACTTTAGGCCTTTGTTTCCCATTTTGTAATCGAGTCACCATTGGATGAGTGCGTGTAGGAGCTTGTTGAGGTGCAATAGTTTCAGCATTAGAGCGCTGAGGCCCACATGATGGTGATGGGCTACGTGAGCCCTCTACTCGATCAGTCTCTAAGGGAGGGGTTGCGGGCAAGGACAATGAAGAAGTGCCAATAGGAGAACCATGTATAGAGTCAAAAAGCTTCTTGGGAAAACGAGGAATAGTGGCTGTTTGATGCCCAGTGGGCGAAGTACTATCCTTGGAGGAGGAGCGAAGTGGAAAGTAGCCTTCTTCAAATGCAACATATCAGCTTATAAAGATGTTCCCACTGGCTGGATCAAGGCACTTATAGCCTTTATGAGGGGAGCTATGCCCCAAGAATATGCAACTAGAATTTTTGAAATCCAACTTTGAATGTGTAGATTTGGAGCAAAAGGGGTAGCACTTATAGCCTTTATGAGGGGAGCTATACCTCAAGAATATGCAACTAGAATTTTTGAAATCCAACTTTGAATGTGTAGATTTGGAGTGAAAGGGGTAGCATGCACAACTAAAGACTCGTAAGCCATTGTAATTAGGATCCTTATAATATACCTTGAAATACAACGTGCTACCATTAAAGATTGGAGTAGGAAGTTTATTGATGGGATATACAACCGTGGTGAAAGCACGAGTCCAAAAGGATATTGGGAGATTACTTTCAACTTGTAATGTGAGCCCTGTCTCTACAATATGCCGGTGTTTGTGTTCGGCAACACCATTTTGTTCCAACATATTAGGACACACAATGCGATGTTTTATCCCACACGTTTGAAAATGGTGTAAGAGTGAGTGGTTGACAATCTCACAGCCGGCATCACTTTGAAAAAAATTGATCTTTCTGTCGAATAAATTTTCAACCAATGCTTGAAAATGAGCGAAGATATTAGCAACATTAGATTTCTGAAATAAGGGTAAGAACCAAGTAAATTGAGTAAACCATTCACAAATATAACATAATGATGATAACCATCCACAGAGTTTGTGGGAGAAGGACCCCATACACTAGAATATATTGTATGCAAATATGTGGTGGCGGCTCATTAACCAAATTAAAAGAAAGTTTCTTGCTCTTGCCAAAAGGACAATGCGTACAAAAGAAATCATTTATAGATTTAGTAGAAAGAGATAAAATAGGTGCAAAAGACTTTAGCTTTGAAGCCGAAGGATGACCAAGCCGCGAGTGGCAAGTACTTATTGATCGACTAATGCTTGCAAAACATTGAGAACCACCATGAGAGCTTGGAGGAGAGAAGCCACACAGAATGGGACAGAGGCCATCCTTAAGTGGTTTGCTTAGAAGAGTCTTCCCTGTCTTGAGATCCTTAACATAAAAGCCAAAAGGAGTGAATATAAAGATACATTTGTTGTAATCTTTGGCAAAATTTGTTTGATAAGTAATTCAATCTTATTATAAAGCGCAGATGGGCACTGAATGTCATCTAGGTCAAGGCGCAAAGCTGGCTCGAACAACCCTAGTACATAGGAAGTAGACAAGAGAGACCCCTATTAGGGAGAAAAAGAACAAAAGTCCAAAAACTAAAAATAAAATAGAAAAAGGAAAACCATTATACACTGATATCCGTGCATAAGGGGATTTGAACATAACATACTTTAGCTCTACAATCGATACCTTTGCAAAGGTGGTAGGAAAGGAGGGGCAGTTGCAAAAGTGCCCATCGGTATAGGTAGTGGCGATGGACCATGCACCTTGTTCTTTGTCTTGTGAGGAAGGGCAGTTGCATAAGTTCCCATTGGCACAAGTAGTAACAGCAGAGCGTGCTCCTCGTACATTGTCCTGTAGGGAGGGTCATGCAAGGACCGTTGGCTTTATACCTAAGGTTGCTCAAGGAAGGACTGCAAACGCCTCCATTTCCTCTTTTCGCGGTACAACATGAGGTGTGGATGTACGAAGGTATAGAGGTTTGCCTTGTCTGGCTCAGCAAGTAGGCCATAACAAAGGCATTGTGGTTTATCTTGTTTGCTTGAGAAATGAGGAGTTGTGGGCCAAGATAGTATCTATATCTTTGAAGTGGGCTTTTGTTGCTAAAAGGGAGAAGTTGGTTCCTATGCTAGGTTTTTTTCTTCCCTCTTCACCATGCTCCTCCAAGGTGTTGTGGGGTCCTTGTCCCCCACGATAGTACTCCCTTCTCTTGGAAGAGTATTTGGCGGAATAAGGTTCCTATGAGAGTGCCGTTCATTGCTTGGTCGGCCGCCCTATAGAAGATCCTCATCCTGGATTGATGCTTTATGTGTAAGAGGTGTGAAGAGTATGTGGATCATCTTTTTTTCCACTATGAGATTGCTAGTGCCTTATGGAGTAATATCCTTAGTCGTGTTGGGCTAACCTGGGTTATGCTTGCTTGTCGGAGAGGGTTGAGTGGCAGTCCCCAGAGTGCAACAATGTGGAAGATAGTATTGTCCTGCCTTTTGTGGTGCATTTGGAGGGAAAAAAAACATGACAAAAGTTTTGAAGACCGTGAGAGGAAGATGGTGGATCTAAAGTCTTTCTTTTTCAATACTCTTTACCACTAGGTAGTTGCTTTAAACTTTCCTAATTTACTTGGTTTTCATGATTTTCTCAATTGTTTTTATTTTTCTAACTAGGTGTTTCTCTTGTATGCTCTTCGTGCACATGAATTGCGCCTTTGCGTTTTTTAATAAAATTTTGATTAATTATTAAAAAAAAAAAAAACTCATTGATAAGCTAAGTGAGCATACTTTTCAGTAATCCAATTATCAATGTCATGTTAATAGGGGTGAAAATGCGGACATATAATAACCGTCCGCATCCGCTATCTGCATCTAACCGCTATTCGCACATACAGACGCAGTTAGCTAAAACCAATATCCGCATATGCGTATGTGGATGAGGGTTTTAAAAAATGCGGATGTAGTTAATAACCGCATTCCTGTTATATATATATATATATTTAATTCACAAAAACGACGCCGTTTTGGATTTGGTAAGTTCAGGACCTTTAGGTTTTGTTATGTTTTTTTCACTATCATCTCAAAGTCATACTTCATTACATTTACATTTACATTTTTATTTTCTTTTCTTTGGTAATTCAAATCTCAATTACTCTATGAGACAATGACCTTCTATGACTAATAATCGCAAATTGTATAACAAGTTAAATCTTAAGGAAAAATATAAAAAGCCCCCCAAATTAATAGCCGATTTTAAAATAGCCCCCTAAATTTTCAAATGTGGTAAAGTGACCCATAAAACTATCAAAGTATGCCAAAAATGCTCATTTTGTTGAAATATTCCTATAATACCATTGCCATGTGTCATATATTCCATTAAAAAATAATAAAAATTTAAAAATCAATGAAAAATTAAAAAAACTAAAAAAATAATAATAATAAAAAAATATGAAGGGGTGGCTCGAGCCGTCCCTTTGGGCCAATGGGGGTGGCCGAACACCCCCATTTTGGCCAATGGGGCTGGCCGGCCACCCCCAATGCCGATCTGGAAGTGGTTTGGCCGGCCCAAGGGGCCAAACCCCAACTTTTTATTTTTATTTTTGACCTTTTGGGGGTGGCCGAACTGCTCCCAAGAGCCATGGGGGTGGTTCGGCCACCCACCATCCCAAGGGGCCAAACCCCTACCAATTTTTGTTTATTTTATTATTTTTTTTTTTTTGCCTTTTGGGGGTGGCCGACCCATACCCACGGGCCATGGGGGTGGTTCAGAACGGGGGTGATCGGATTTTATTATTATTATTAATATTTATTTATTTTTTTAATTTTTTTAATTTTTCCTTGATTTAAATTTTTATTATTTGTTAATGGAATATATGACACATGGCAAGGGTATTATATGAATATATTGACAAAATTGGTCTTTTTGGCACACTTTGGTAGTTTAATGGGTCATTTTAGCACACTTGAAAATTCAGGGTGCTATTTTAAAATCGGTTGTTAGTTTAGGGAGCTTTTGTTATATTTTTTTCTACATCAAATTTATTTAAGCTTGGATATAGTAATAACTGCATTATTTAATCCTGCATATAGATTTAGATTGTAATAAAAAACGCTCATTACCTTACATGCGGATAGCGGATAATACCCGCAAGGATGCAGATAGTAATCATATAATACGTATGCGAATATCTAAAAGCGATAACCGCATTTTGCGGATGAGAATTTTGTAATAACCGCACCGGCATCTGTATTTTCACCCCTACATGTTAGTATGCTCTTTGTTAGAGACCACTGATACATTCTTGGACGTTTCTACATTGCCTTTGCAATGACTGTAATATTATTGTAGTCTCTCTCATTTTCTACAATATCTTTATTACACCTGGTGGTTTAGATTGTAAGTAATTAACCTTTGCTGAGGATGGGGAATAAAAAGTCATCTTCAGATATATTACTGAGTTTTGCATCCGGTATTAACAGGCAATTACATCAAAGGGTGGTCACTTCCTGGAAGCTCCGGTTTCAGGTAGCAAAAAGCCTGCCGAAGATGGTCAACTGGTAATCCTTGCTGCTGGGGAGAAGGTAAATTAATATACAAATTTATGATGTTGCAATTTATTGCTATAGATCTGGTTGGCTGGTGAATCATATCTTTTTTTAAAGGGGCCATGAAAAATAAAACACACCCAAATTTGACCTAACGCGCCCAAGGTATGACATCACACTACAAAAATAAAACATAAAAGGCTCAAAATATTGTTCTTCATTCATTCTCTATCTGATGAGATACAACCCTATATGTAGTCATATTAAGGAGGTTACTTAGTGCTGTGGTATTTCATGTTTGAGTAAGCCAAACCAGATTGCATCATGGTGAAGCTTTTAAGTCAAAGAGCCTAGTGAACCTAGAACTTTTGACAGTCCAAAAGACAAAAAGCTACGTAATCTGTCAGATCCAAAAGCAAAAACCTGAAGGCCAGCTAAGTTGCTGCTGGACCAAAACTTAAGTACCATAACATCCTTGATGAGCAGGTGCCCTAGCTTTTAAACCACACCACTTTCCATAAACATCACTTCTTTAATTTTGCCCCTTCTTACGCCCCTTTAATATTTACATCAGCTAGACAATCAGAAAACAGGCTTTTGTTGTCTCACTGAGTAGAGCTACTGTGATCTTAATATTGATGAAATCTTTTACCTGTCTTTTGTCAATATACTACTGTTAAGGTTGTATAAAATTCCAAACAGGATAAATTATGGATTTGCATCTAAACTCAATTGACCCAAGAAAACCTTGAATTTCCTTTTAGTTGAGGTCAGCTTCATCAGCCTTTATGTAGTTTAACTCTTTGCTGTATCTTCATTAAAATATAGGCAGTCATGTATCTTCTAATTGTGTTGACCCATGTTCTATATGTTCTTCTCTTTTACTGGCAGCAACTTCAACTTAATGAAACTGTCATGCCCCAGACCTGGAAGGGGCAGGGTACATGCTAAAATAATAACATTAAACCTCTTTGAAATTTTCTTCTACGATTCTATTTCATCAAAGAATAAACAATTTACACTATTAAAATCCTCCTAGAATATCAATCAGAGCTTTATAGAAAAATTCAACAAAACTAAAGTATAAAAACATACATCTCCATTGAAGAACTCATAAAAAATCAAATACAAATTAATCAAAGATATCAAATCATTCTAAGATATGTTTCTCCAACAGCATAATCTGGGTCCAACACTTACTAATTTTTTTAACTCTTCTGAATTTGTGCATTTCTGTCCATCATTAGTGGGGTCTATTCCCGTGTACATCCTGTGTACTAAGGTTACCCCTTTGCACTTATTAATGAATTGCATTACTTATCAAAAATAATAAAATTTATATATATATATATATATATAAACTATAAAGAGATGCTTCCATGCAACAAATTTTCTTTTTCCCCCTAAAAATCCATTAATTAACTACTTACCTTATTTGCTAAGAAAGCAAATTGTCCCTAGAAAACCTCAACAAAACTCACTTAGAGCCTAATAAAGAATAATAGTAACAAAATGTCAAATCCTGCAAAAGATAGCATCTATTCTCATAAACCAAAGTAAACCAAAATTGAGACAAGAAAGGCAAGACGATAGTGAAAATAATAACATAACACCCAAGTTATGTCCCAAACTATAAAGCCTAAACTTCATTTCCACCAACTAAGCTCAGCGTGGCAGGCACCGGACCAAGTCAAGATAACTCTGAAATCCCCTATGGAGGCATATTTTCTTTCCCTAAATTAACTCCAGATAATTTCATTTATGGCCAAGCCTTATGGTGCTCTTTCCTGACTATGCAGCCAAATTTCTTGCTTGGACTGTGCAGTTGTACATTCTGTAAATCTTTGAAAGAGTGATGTCATGTACTTAATTCCAACTCTTCATGTAGCTGCAGTAGGATGATCATTTAGGCTCACTAGGAACACAGAAGAGATTCACTAGTTTTTCTGATATTTGAGAAAGAATATGTCAAAGAGGAAAATTTGAGTAAGAATCCCCGTGGCTTGATGATCCTCGTGCCCTTTCTATTGTTTCCAGAGTGCTACATAACTTGATTCTGTTAGGACAGCTGTTAATCTGTTAACATGCAGCTCGTGGATTCTTACATATTTTCAAAAAGGGGATGTGCTACAACTATCCTTTATTTCTCTCTGTAGGCTACGCATACATGTTTCTTCCTTTTTAGGGTAAAATGCATCAATTTGACTGTTCGAAAATGCAGGCATTGTATGAAGAAGCGATCCCAGCTTTTAATGTCCTGGGGAAGAAATCTTTCTTCTTAGGGCAGGTTGGAAATGGGGCGAAGATGAAACTTGTTGTCAACATGATAATGGGCAGGTAGACGTTGCTTTTTGTTAATCTAACATAGAAAAGAAAAATAAAAAAAGGTGACTTCTTCCACAGACAATAGTCCATGTACTGAGAGGAAGTTTTCAATCAAGAAGTCATAAACTGTGCAAGAACCAAATATATGACACATAATCACGGTGCCTGTTTGGCAACACAGTGAGTAATGTTGTACAGTTAGGTATCTTTCTCTTTTTTCTTTTTTTCTTTTTTTCTTTTTTTTTTTTTTTTTTTTATTTTGAAACGTGACTTGGCTGCAGCGTATGCCAGCCGTTTATATTTTATACTTGGTTACTTTCATACATAGGGGCTCAAGGAAAAAAAAAATACTTAGCTACCTTCAAATTTAGGAGCCCAAACAAAAAAAAAAAAAAAAAAAAAAAAAGGAAGAAAGTTCCTTGAAATGGAAAAGAACTAGCCTTGTTGGAACCTTTCAGATTTGTAGGCAGTGTTACCAGATTGCTAGTGATTCCTCATTTGATAGCATCAGGTGAATGATTTCTTTGCTTGTGGTCTAGTTTTCAGAAATAATGGTAGTTAAATTTATTAATTTTTGGTATATTTAGCAATAAATATCCTTTTTTGATTCTTGTAATTAATTTATTCTTATTAATAGTCTTAAGGAATTTATTTAGCAATAAATTATAAGAATTAATAAATATTTGAGTTTTAATTATAAGAGTCTCGACCTAGTATACCAGCAAATTCCTAATTCCAAGAAACATAAAAGTAAGACTTAATATAACTAGAGCAGCTTAGGGGGATGCCAGTTAGGCCTCCGTTGAAATTAAACCTAATGTGAAGATTCCTTTGCATTTGAGCTTGCTTTTCCTTGACTTTCCTTGACTTTCCTGTAGCCTATGTCTTTATACCCTTAAGTGATTGTTAGTTATGGTATTTTTTCTTCAGTATGATGAATGCGTTTTCAGAGGGACTTGTACTGGCTGGCGAAAGTGGACTTGACCCTTATACTCTTCTTGATGTATTGGTAAGATAAGGACCAAGAATATTTTTGTGGAAAGATGTTGGTTTTTTGCGCTGAGTGTTGATAAGTTACTTTCTGGCAGGATCTGGGTGGAATTGCTAATCCAATGTTTAAGTTGAAGGGACCCACTATGATCCAGAACAGTTACTCCCCTGCTTTTCCACTGAAACATCAGCAGAAGGACATGAGGTTGGCTCTTGCCCTTGCCGATGAAAATGCTGTATCAATGCCAGTAGCAGCTGCAGCCAATGAGGTTATACTCTTTGTTCATCTTTCTTACTTTTAAAATATTAATTAAATAATTGTCAGTTTTTTATATATATATATATATATTAATTAATTAAATTATTAAATTCACTCTTTCATATTAATTTTAGCTTTTGAGACAAGCTGAATTTTAATATGGTATTAGATAAGAGTTCTGAGTTCGAACTTTTACTTTACAGTTTATCCTATTTCAGTTAAATTTTTCATGTGTTGGGCATCACTTATTGAGGGGAAGTTTGAGCCTACATGTGAGGGGTCTTAAAATATTAATTAAACGGTTAAATTTAACCTTTCCGCTTAAATTTTTGGGATAAATAGATTTAACATTTACCAGTCTCAAAACATGTGTAGAAGCAGCGTCATTAGAGTAAGATTGATGTAGGGCATTTTCTGTAATGTTTGTGTGTTGTTGCTTGTTGGTTGTTATGGGCTGTCATTTTGCTGAAGTAACAAGGATGTAAGGGCAGTGTAGCCTATTATTAGTTGTAGGAGAGTATAAATAACAGAATTCCAACTCGTGTAATCAGTTCTTCAGTTGTAATAGAATTTCATTACCAATAACGGAGCATAGGGTCAGTTCTCTCTGATTTCTAGACAAGATATTCTTCTCCAAACCCTAAATCTCTCTATATCTTCTTGAATCTAAAAGTTTTAAGAATAATTTTGGTTTCAGTGTATCTTGCATTGATTTATCCTTCCTGGCGTGTTGAGAATCTGCCAAGATCGAAGCTGACTTTTTTGCTTCATCTCTCATTCAAATTGTTCTTGACCAATCAGATTTCCGTTTTCCTTTGTTCAAAACAGAGTACTACTTTCTTGTATCAGATCTCTGTTTCCTTTGTTTGAAACAGAGCACTACTTTCTCGAATCAAATCTCTGTTTTCCTTTGTTTGAAACAGAGCACTACTTTCTTGAATCAATTCTCTGTTTTCCTTTGTTCGAAACAGAGGATTACTTTCTTGAATCAATTCTCTGTTTTCCTTTGTTCGAAACAGAGGATTACTTGCTGTTGTTATGGCCCTTGAGCCACTCTCTCACTAGAATTCTTTACAGCATATCTCTCCCACCTAAAGAAAGGCTATCTGCTAACCACTTTGCAATATTAACAATATTCGATTTTGCTGTAATATTGGAGTTGGCCTGATAATTTTATGCAAGTTACAAGATTTGATATATCAGTAGTGGTAACGGATTGCAGAAGTTGTCAAGATCTCTCCCAAGATCTCTCCTTTTTGGCTATGGCAATTTTGTGAAATACTATTATGAATTAATTTGCATCGATGTTGATGGACCTTTTTTTATGTTCCTGTATTTAATAAAAAAAAGCCTCTTGGATTTTTACGAGTATGTAAAACTGCATAAAAAGATGTTTTCGATATGATTGGGAGCTCATTGATTATTAGAAACTAAAACTTGACATTCATATCTGTTGTGTAGGCTTTCAAGAAGGCCAGAAGCATGGAGCTAGGGGACCTTGATTTTTCGGCCGTTTATGAGACTGTGAAGGTTCTTCAACATCCATCCTAATACAAAAATAGATTTTTAACTGCTTGGGCTCTCAATGGTGAACACAGGGTGCATATTGGTAATTACAGCTTAAATGAAAAAGTGGCATTTGTAGTCATGGGTATTACAGCCGTTGTTGTCAAGGTTTTATTGTGCAAAATTTCACAAGAGTCTAACGTTTGTTTCCTTGAGTGTGGTTTGTACAACCTATTATTACCTTAGGAACACTTTCTAAATGTTGCACTGGCCACTGGGTTTTTGGTCCTGGTCTTCTTTTCGACTCTCATGGGTGTGGTGAGACCTGACCAAACCATTCCCAACCCATCAACTGCCGCAGAGAGAGAGAGAGAGGGAGAGGGAGATTATTTATAATATAGGGCATAGTATTGCAATCAGTAAGAAGATTGCATAATGTTGCGACAGGTGGCGTTATTTCATATTGCCAAGTGTCTCTTTTAAGTCATCCATTTTTTTGGCTACAAATTAAGCATAAACATTAATTTTGTATGTTAATTATAATATATAGATGTTTATGTAAGCCGATAATTAAACAATTTTGCAATACAACAAATTGAATATATATATATATATATATATATATATATATATATATATATATATATATATATATATATATATAAAGTCAAAATTTATAATATTACATTCTAAATTTGGCTGGAAAAAGATTGCTTCCTTGAGGTAACCCAACTGGCATGGCCAACAGCTCCAATTTTCACGCTAGGCAGCATGCTCTGAATGGTAACAAGATATTCAGGCGTTGTTTAAATTATTATTCCGTAGTACAAAAGCATAACGCTTTTTGCCACTATAATGTTTTGCATAAAATGACCCAACATAAACAACATCCACAATATATTTTAGAAATGATATTTAGCCACCTCATAACACAATTATTGGCTACTTTTGCCCTATTTGTTTATTTACTTATTATTATTATTAAAAAAACCACAAAACCATGTAAATGGGTTGAGGTCTGATTTGGGGTTTTCTTTTTTAAAAAATTAAAATAAAATAAAATAAGTAATTATGAAAGAAAAAAAGAAAAGAAAAGAAAAGGCAAAAGTGGTCAATAGTTGTATCATGAGGTGGCCAAATATCATTTCTCTAGTTGTTAATAGCCAGAAGCAAAAGCACCACGTTTCTTTCTCAATTTCTTTACACTATATTTCCAAAAATCAAAACCGGTACTTAACCTTTTTGCGATTAAGAAGTTAGCCTATTGATCCTCATCCTGTCTGCTTCTTAATGCTTCCCGCCGCGCGTTCACGTGACCCTTGCACACCCGCGCATGGCCCTCGAGCACCACCCCGCCGTCGCTCACCTTTGTTGATGTTGTGTTTTTTGGTTTTTTTGTTCTGTTTCCATTGTTTGCTTTGTTTTTCTGTTATTGTTGTGTTTGGGGGTAATATTCTCCTTCTAACTATATGTTTTAATCTTGTTGTCGAGTAATAGAAAATGACAATGCTTTTTCTTCGATAGCTTCCTTCAGTTGGTTGTTGCATATTTCAAGTGATTTCTTAGTTTTTAGAGCAAAATACATAGGGTCGGGCCTTTTTTTTTTTTGTTGCTCATTTCTTATTTATTTATTGTCCAGAAGAAGAAAAAGCTAAGCCTAATATCCCCACAAGACGAAAGATAATCCCACAACAGGCATTAAGAAGAGTTAACCCTATATTTTATCTCCGTGCTTTTCAACCATAAAGTTTTTGCATAGAGCACAGCAAGAAAAATCAATTGTAACACCTCTGATTGATTGGTAGGAAAAAAATCAAGAAGTGGAGAGAAAACTGAAGAAAATCTGTGCTTTTAGGAGCCCCCATTTAGAAAAGGAAAGATGGCTTCATAACAAAATTTTGGCCAAAGTCAGCAGATGTGAGATTGTTGGAATGTTTTTCGCTTCTGAAGATCTTGGCCAAGCTTTGATGTTGTGGTGGCTAATATGAAGTGCAAAACTTTCTCTTAAACTTTCGGTGTGGGACAAAAAATGCAGAAACACTGTTCATTCACAACCCGAAGGAGTGATTTAGTGGGGCGATTAATATAGTGGGTTATTGTTTAGAATGCTTGCGCGTTGAAATCCCAGATGAATACTAAGCATTAATAAAGAAGAAATTACCAAAGTATATATGGTGCTAATTAATTAACTAACTGGACACATTGGTGCAGAAACTTGGTAAGATGGAGGACAATATTCAGAAATGATTACTAAATACTATGAGACAGGTCGGAATTCTTTGTGATGCTGCTTTTAATTTGTTGGTATACAAGAGATTGATGTTGGAAAGCTTGAGGGTGATCACAAGAAAAGCTAAGTTGTTATAGCATAGCAGGTAGATATATACTAGTCCACTTGATTAATTTACACGCCATTGCCATTGCCATTGCCATTGCCATTGGTGATTTAATGGTGGGAAGATTAATGCATAACAATGAGAACAAAAGGGCCGAAAAAACCCATTACAACAAACTCATCACTCCAGCCTCCAAACCAATAGAAAAACCCCTACAGCAAACAGAAGGCAGAAAGGCCTCAAATCAAAAAAGAAAAATCAATATATATCCCATTTGTTACACAACTCAAAATTTAATGGGGGACTTGACCAAATTTTCCTTTACCTCTAATACGAGTTTGAACATCCCATGGGACATTCAACAACAATTTATATATCCTCACAGATTTGGGAGCTGCATGCCGTGTTTGATAGCATTTCATGAAAATACCCATGATTAAAAGATTAGTACAAAAGTTGGACATGCAGAAATTTAGTTTTTAGTGTTATCAAGTAGTAGAAGATTAGAACAAAAGTTGGACATGCAGAAATTTATGCTTCAGGTATCTTTCTTCTTCTTTTGTTTTTTCCTTTTTTTGTTTTTATGCTTCAGAAATTTATGTTTCAGGCACTTAACATTTGCAATTAAGAAGTTAGCCTGTCACCATCAAAGTGGTCGTTGAGTTGGTGAAGCAGCAGAGGATAGGGTTCAACTCTCCCTCTCCCCCCCCTCCCAATTCCCCCCCTCATTTCTTCCTAGTGGTCATGGATTTGAACCTGCTTGCAGTAGTAGTCCGCGAACCAGATGGTACTAAAAATGGGCTTTACCAACTTGCACTTTTGTAAGGCTTTGGTGATAAACTCGCCTTCCAAAGCAGTAGCTATGGCTCAAACCGAAACATTCCACTGCGGGTGGAAACTCCGATGGTCACGCCCAAATAGGGTAATTACACTGATCGCCCCTTCCCGCCTTTCAATTAGGGAAAAAAAAAAGAAAAAAAAGAAAAAAAGGTTAGCCTATTCATCTTCGGCCTCTCCACTCCTCAACGCTTCCCTCTGCGTGACCTTCACACACCACCCTGCTGCTACTCACATTTGTCGATGCTGCTATTTTTTTGGTTTTTTGTTGTGTTTATGTTGTTTGCTTTGTTTTTCTGTTATTGTTGTGTTTTGTGGCTTATAGTCTCCCTATAACTATATGATTTAGTTTTGTTGTCGAGACTTTTGCAGCCCAAGTTTGTTCCTCCTCTTCGACACCTCCTGATCGATTTGAAAACAATGCTCTTCCTTCAAAAACTTTCATTTTCTTATTTTTAAACCAAGATTCAAGGGCTTTTTATTTTTGCTATTTATTGTTAGTATTTTTTTCATTTTATTTTTGTCTTGGCCCATGGAGGTAGGAGCAGGTGGAGGGGCTGGTCCCAATTAATGAACCATCACCTACGTGATTGGTAGGAAGGAGCAAATTTTGACCAAAAAAAAAACATAGAAGTGAAAGAAAACGAGAGCTTGTCAGTGCCCTACAATAAAAGATGAACAACATTTCCATATGATGCTTTTCTTATGGGCCCATTTAGAGAATATATCATTTCATAAAAATAAAAATTAAATTAAATTTGAAAAGAATTAAAATATTGGCCAGGGTCCACAGATGTGAGTTTTGGTTTGTTTTTGTTTCGCTTCCGAAGATCTTGGCCAAGCAGCAGAGTTGTGGCGGTTAATATAAAGTGCAGAATTTTCACTTAAACTTTCGGTGTGGGACAAAAAATGCAGAAACACTGTTCATTCACAACCCGGCGTGTTTCTGTCTCTGATGCGTGGAAAGCCCCGCCGAGCGGGAGGAGTGATTTAGTGGGGCGATTAATGTAGTGGGGTCAATATATATATACATAAACATTGAATATTTTATGAATTTTTATTCAATTTGAGTGAGAGAATTATGTGTTGTCATCAAAGAGAATGAAGAGTCATTCTATTTTAACTCTTTGTATTTACGGTAATATTCATTCTATTGAGTATGAATATTTTATTTCATATTCCCTCCTCCCATGGTGGTTGAGCTGGAAGGCTGGTCAAGGAAGGAAATTTGGAGAGGAGAGCGTTTTCGCCCTCTGAGTAATTTTCCCTATAGCCAATGCACTATATTTCTTGTGATTGGTTGGAGAATTTTTTTTCTTAAAAGACTTGTTACCCTTCTGTAAATATGCTCCTATTATATTTGGCTTGTCTAATAAGGGGAGATTGCTTGAGATTGCTTTGGGTTTTAGAAAGAATAAATAAATAAATAAATAATAATTTTCAAGCTTCTCCCAAAATGTAGTTTTGGTATTTTTTTTTTTTTTTTTTTTAGAGCAAAAAAGTGTTTCTTTTAAGTTTTTTTACCACGGTACACTTAACACCAACCCAATCTCGATGAAGAAAATCAAACGGAATCAAAAACCTCTATTCTTGACGTGAACGGACACTTTCTCATTAGAGTGTTATAACCTTAAATTAAATAACAAGAAAGCTTCTTCTTCTTTTTCTTTTTCTTTTTCTTTTTCTTTTTCTTTTTTTTTTTTTTTTTGTATTTGTTTACTCAACTGGTAAAGGCAAGCAAAAAAGGGATCCGCCTCAAATCAAAACGATTTCTCCTTTCTTTTTGGAGCTACGAGATTTCTTGTCTTACGAAATTTCTAGTTTGATCAAGGGCGGTACACTTGTCCCCAATATGAGATATTTTGCTTAGTACAGTTTTTTATATACTTAAAAGCACTTTTTAAACTCTTTAACGCAATTTCAAACAAGCTCATAGTACCATCTAATAAGTGGGTTAACTAAACAAATGTAAGCAAAATATTAATTTTTTCCCCTTAAAAACTGTGAAAGACTAAAGCTTTACTTCTTCCTTTTGATAAGCAGATCTCTAAGCTAAAAAGTATCAGAATTTCAGACTATTGAGTATGACTGGACGCTCACAAAGGGGACAAAAGAAAAGGAAAAGTCATGAGCAACTAAAACAATGCCATTTGGAAAATACTCTAGAGTGCTCAGGCAGTGGCTCAGGTTCATCCTCAGATTTTTTAGAAGGAAAATGCTTGTGAAAGGCTTTCACTGCTCCTGTCGCCCCATCTTCATTTTCCATGGCCTTGGCCAGGTCAACAGCGCTGTCTTTCACCTGCATGAAGTCCAGATGAGATTTCACTAATTTTTCCATTAATTTATTTGGGCTTTGCTATACAACAATAAGCCACAATAATCTTTCTAGAGTTAAATCATACTTGTGAGCCTGGTTTGCATGATTTCAATCCCCACTCAGCACTCCCTAGACGTAGAATTATGTGAGTCTTAAATCTTTATATATATTACATTTTTGGAAAAAGTACACATAACCTCCTTAAACTAGCACCTCATTGTCAATGTACCCCCCAAACTACCAATTGTGTCAATGTCCTCCCTTAAACTACCAAAAAATATCAATGTCCCCTTATTGACAAAAATGCCCTTCATAAAATTATTAAAATAAAATAAAAACTAAAAAAATTATTTAAAAAAAAAAAAAGAAAATAACAAAAATTTATTCCAAAAAATAATAAAAAAAACTGTTTTTTTATTTATTTTTATAAAAAAAAAAAATAATTTTCAGTTTTTTTTTTCTTTTTTTCTTTAAAAAAAAAATTGCTCTTTTTCGTTTTTTTTAATTTAATAAAAACTGGTTTTTTTTTCATTTGTTTTGTTTTTTTTAAAAAATAAATAAATTTCAGTTATTTTTTGTTTTTTAGTCTTTTTTTTCTTTGAAAAAAAATTGCTATTTTTCGTTTTTTAATTTAATAAAAACTGGTATTTTTTTTTCATTTGTTTTTTTTAAAAAAAAAAATATATATTATTTTTTGTTTGCTTTTTTTTAAAAAAAAAAAGATTAAAAAATAATTTTTTTTATTTTTTTTTTCGTTTTTTATTTAATTTTTTTTAAAATATATATATATATATATATATATATATATATATATATATATATATATATATTTTAGTTTTTAAGTTTTATTTTTTTTAGTTTTAGTTTTAATTTTTTGAATTTACGAGGACATTTTTGTCTTATTCAAAAAAAATTAGGGTCATTTTTATCTTTTATCTTTTTGTTGGTCTTAGGGGGACATTGACATTTTTTTGTAGTTTAGGGGGGGACATTGACACAATTAGTAGTTTAGGGGGTACATTGACAATTAAGTGATAGTTTGAGGGGGTAATGTATACTTTTCCCTACATTTTTTCATTCACTATGTTTTTGGAAGGTAGAGTTCTTGCCTTGTGAATTGTCATCTATTATACTAGCATCACTAGGTTTTGAAAATACAGTGTGTTACACATGGGAACCTTAAAAGACAATGAAAGGCAGTATGGTCAGCACCAAACATCGTGTACCTAACAACCATCCCAGACCCTAAATAATTTTAATATGAATAAAAACTAGTTGAATCCTTTTCCATTAACTAAAGTTTATGTGGTTGCCCTTTCAAGAAATTTATCAGCTAAAAGTCTGATCAACAGGAAAATAATTTCTAGTTCATGCATACGCATAAACTAAGACTAACTTAACACTCGGACAAAATTAAGTTTGACAGAAAGTTCATAGCTACCTTAGGATCTAGCATGAAGTTTATGGCATCAACCAACTTCTCCTGTGAGAATTCATCAACTGGGATAGGTGCAGGACCTACTCCTCTGGCATGCACCTGCTCTCCCCAGAATGGTTGATCTCCAAAGAATGGGATAATTGTTGTTGGACACTAAATAGCAGAGAAAGATAACCAACTATAAGCAACTGAAACAATCACAAGAATAGGAATTCCCAGGAATAGCAGAATTAGTTACCGCAGCTTTAAGGCCAGCAGCGGTTGTTCCGGCACCCCCATGATGTACCTACACAAACATTTATAAAGGTGATTGGAAAATAAATCTAAGAGATATATTGCCAATCTTGCCTTCAAAGTTACCGCCTTCGGCAGGGATATCTATTCAATTAACATAAAGTCTTTGGGTGATGGTTTTAGTCATAAATTCATTTTCTGTCTCATCTGGATTCTTCATATCTTTCTAACAGAACTAATAAGGTACACGATCTCATAGCAGTATTTTCAAGAGCAGCAGGCACACTAAAGCACAAAGGCCTCATGGAGTGTACATGCAAAGCGCAAGCACATGCTTGACCAAAAGTAAAGTGCACATCTTTAAAATACATATGAAGTCAATTGTTCTTCAGACTGTTAGATAGGATGCTGCCATACATGATCCTTGTTTTTGAATCATCGGTGGCCATAAAGTCACATAACTAAATATATAATATAACTAAGCTCTTAAACTACTAAACAATTGAAGAGAAAAACCAAATCAATGTATGTCGTCTTTGTTTCCTTGTACAATTGTTTCAAGGATCATGTGTTTTTATGTGTTCCCTTGAAACTTTGGTGTATTGTTCGGATTTTATCAGTTAGATATTGAAGGGAAAACATACTTGTGTGCAGTATAGTTGATGATACAAATTTCAGCAATAGAAGTTCTAGGCTTAAAATTTGTGCAACCAACTTTACTGTTTATTATTTTGGAGAATGTAGATACCTACTTAAAATCCAATAAAATCTTAATTCTCAATTACACTTAATAGAATCCTTCGATTCTAAAAGGAGAGAAGCAGACCAGAAAGAAGCTTAAGCACAGAATAACAAAGAAATTTCAGTTTTTTAGGTGGTCCATAGAACTCCATTAAGAAAGGTAGAGACTTGAATTTCCAGCTATGCTTTCCTCTCTTTCTACCTCAAGAATACATCCCCTGTTTTCGAGAATTCCTTTCTCCTTGTTACAAGCCTCCTAGCTTCTACAGCAGCTCTTCTATCTTTTCCCACAAAAAGAGGCAGCAGAGTTTTCTCTCAGAATTCAAGCAGGATGTTTCTTTCTCTTTTGACAGAATTCTCCCAAAACCAGTTTTTTCTTTTTTTTTTTCCTCAAAATTCTCTCTCCTCTTTCTGAAGTCACCTTTTCCCTTTTCCCAGCCAATCAGATTCTGTTTCAATATGATCGATTATCATTATCTAGCTACACCATTCCTTGTAGAATAGATGTAAAGACTCAGGAAAAAGCGCTAACCACATTTGCGTTATCACCCCAAAAGGACTTAGTCAATTTGGAACTTCCCTAGAATCTCTTATAAAGCCTAGTTTCACCTAATAACTAAACAATGTGGAATTTAACATTCATGATTATTTTTCTAAATCATCCACTATGTATGGCCTACTCCCTATCTTCTCAATGTGAAACCGGGGTGTTACAAACTCTCCCCCTTAAACCCCTAATGTTCTCGTCAAGGATACTTCATGCGGTGCTCCAATACCACATAGCCTAACGTTATTAGGTGATTCTAATATCATTTGTAACGACCCAATAAAAAGAACTAGCCACATCTATGCTATCACCTCAAAATGACTACTCAATTTGAAACTTTCTTAGAATCCCTTATAAAGCCCAGTTTTACCTAGTAACTAAGCAATGTGGAATTTAGCGCTCATAACTATATTTATAAATCATCCACTCTATGTGGGTTACTCTCAATCTTCCCAATATGGGACCGGGGTGTTACAATAGACCTCCTTTAGGTGTAAGTCTTTCTCCTTCAATGAAAGACCGCTATTTTTTTCAGTTATATCCTTTTAGAAACCCAGGAATGAAGGCTTACTCAAACCAGATAACTTTTATGTAGCGTTTGGTTGGGGGTTATCTTTTAGCATTCCTGAAAGATTACCCGGTCTGGTTGCAATCTGGATTCCCTCCAACCTCCTTTTGTTGGGGATGTAGATTCCCTTGTACAGAGGTGGGAATCCACATTCCCCTCACCCTTAGAAACTTTTTTTTTCTTTTTTCCTTTAAATGTACAAAAATATCCACCTTTTTTTTTTTTAATAAGCGTGCCAAATAGAGTAGAAAATAAAGAATGAAAAGAGAGAAATAAATTCTTATTGCTTGTCATAGTTTCATACGATTGCATAGGTTTAAATAAAAGAAACCTATAGACTAATATGGAAAGAAAGAAATAAAGACAATATTACAATCAGAATAAACAAAGAAGAATTATAGTATGTTGATAGTTTCCATCTTTAACAATAACCCTCAAGTTGAGGCATAGATGTCTCGCACGCCCAACTTGGATAAGGTTGAATGAAGAATACTACTAGACACACCCTTTGTCAACATATCCGCTAGTTGTTCTCAGAATACCATGCTTTAACCTTACTACCTCAATGCCAAGAAAGTACTTCAGACTCCCCAAGTCCTTTATTTCAAACTCGTTAGCAATACGGTGTTTTAAGTTCTGTACCTCCCCATCATCATTTCTTGTTAAGACAATATCATCAACATACACAATTAAAGTTGTTACCTTTCCTTGAGAGGAATACTTAATGAAGCCTGACTTTGCTTGCAACAAAATCTCTGCATAACTCGGGAAAACCGCTTGAACCATGCTCTTGGAGATTGTTTTAGGTTTTGTGACATATACAATTAAAGTTGTTACCTTTCCTTGGAGATTGTTTTAGGCCATACAAAGCCTTCTTTAGTTTGCACACTTTTCCCACTGAGGATGAATCTTCCAATCCAGGGGGAATTTGCATGTACACTTCTTCTTCTAGTTCTGCATCAAGAAATGTATTTTTCACATCAAATTAATGTAGAGGCCAACCCAAGTTTGCAGCTATAGATAGTAGAACCCTAATTAAGTTCATCTTTGTTACTGGAGCAAATGTTTCCTCATAATCAATCCCATAGGTCTGAGTAAAGCCTTTTGCAACAAGTCTGGCTTTGTATCATTCCACAGAACCATCGGCCTTATTCTTCAAAGTGAACACCCACTTGCAGCCAACAACCTTCTTCTCATTAGGTAATAACCAAATCCCAAGTCTTGTTTTTGTGAAGAGCATCCATCTCTTCTTGCATTGTTGTCCTCCATTTCGGATCACTAAGTGCCTTCTGTAGATTTCTAGGGACAGACACAAAAGATAATTTGGATACAAATGAACGATATTATGAAGAAAGGTGTCGATAAGAAACCAAATCAGAAATTGGATGGTATGTACATGACCTAACTCCTTTGAGTTGTGCTATGGGCAGACTTGTATCATTGACAACTGGTATTACATAATTCATATCAGAAGTAGTAGTATTACCTGAGCCAGAATCAGATGTTTGGCATGTAGCATCAGGAATGGTTCCACAGGCGGCGCAGATGGCTTATTAGTAGGTTTAGTAGGAGACTCATTAGTAAGTTGTTGTTGCTCCGGCTTCGGCATAGGAATAGAGACAGGTAACAGAGTCAAAAAATACTTTTCAATCTTACTCTCCCCCTAAAGAGGAGTTTGGGATGAACAGAAGTATGATTGTGGTTCAAAGAAAGTGATATCCATAGAGACAAAGTGTTTTCTCAATGGGAGATGATAACATTTGTACCCCTTCTGAGTAGGAGAATAGCCCACAAAGACACATTTGAGGGCTCGAGGGTCTAACTTACTACTAACAAGACCATGAACATGAACAAAGCAAACACAATAAAAAACTTTCGGATAAACACCTTTTGAAGTAGAGAAAGGTGAGGACAACACCTCGAGGGGTGTCTTGAAATCTAATATCCGAGAAGGCATCCTATTGATGAGATATGTAGCAGTGAGTAAGGCGTCTCCCCAATAAGATTTGGGAACATACGTGTCAAGCATAAGGGAACGAGTTACCTCTAAAAGATCCCGACTTTTCCGTTCAGCAACACCATCTTGCGGCGGAGTATCGACCTACGTGGTTTGGTGTATAATACCTTGCTCTCGAAAATACTTTTCGAGATTACCAGACATTTATTCACCTCCATTGTCGGAACGAACAATTTTAATCTAGGTATTAAACTGAGTTTGAACCATCGTGTAAAACATCTGAAACACAGAAATCACATCACTTTGTCCTTTAATAAGTAGACCCATGTGGTCCGAGAAAAATCATTAATAAAAGAGACAAACCACCGATAACCAGATAAAGAGACCACTCGTGAAGGGCCCCACACATTAGTATGAACGATAACAAAAGGTAACTTTTATTGATACAGAGAAAAGGACACACAATGGTGTTTTGAAAGTTCACAAGTTTCACACTAAAACTTAGAAACATTATTATGCAAAAATAACGTAGGAAACATGCGTTGCAAAATTAAAAAGGAAGGATGCCCTAAACGTTGATGCCAGAGCCAAATTCTAGCTGCAGAGTCATCCGCCCAAACCGTGTGATAAGCCTATATGAGCCGACCTTGTATGTTGGGCTAAGAGTCCAGATAGTACAAGCCATCCTTCATGCTACCACTGCCAATCATCTTCCCCGTGACTAGGTTTTGAAAGAAGCAATAGTAAGAGTAAAAAATTACTCGACAATTCAACTCAATGGTAATACGTACAATGGATAATAGATTACCAGCAAGATTAGGGACATGAAGGATAGAGACCAAGGTCATAGAGGAGGTGACAGAAACAGATCATTTACCTGACACTGGTGATAGAGAACGGTCAGCTATTCTAACTTTGTCTCTGCCCGAACAAGGATTATATGACGAAAATAAAGGAGACATACCAGTCATATGATCAAAGGCACCAGAGTCAATGACCCACGGATCATTAGAGGGAGTAGCAGATGCATTCAGAGCAGTGGTTAAATTACCTGTAAGAGTGGAGGAGGATGCAGTAGTTAGTGTGTCCAATCGAGACATAAGTTGACGGAGTGCTTCTACCTCGTCTTTACTCAGTCCCCCCATAGGATGAGTATCGAGTGTGGGAATGGCCATCTCAACTGTGAAAGTACGATGGACTCAAGCCCTGGTTCCTCCACTTGTGCGACCCTCACGACCTCATGTAGGACGACCATGAAGTCTCAAGCAAGTCTCCCGATTATGTCACAACCTATTATAGTGGTCACAAGTCACAGAATAAGTTGTCTCTGTCATCTAAGGCCACATCTGCTATTCTGCCACCATCTCGAACTCTGAAATTATCTCTCGAAGTGCGTTGAGATGTACCCACAAGAGCAGATTGGGTTTGTGAACTAGGATGAAGCATGGTGCTACGACAACTCTCCTCATTTTGAATGTATGAAAAAACCTCTTGCAGTGATGGAAGAGGTTCCTTCCCAAAAATCTGAACCCACACAGGATCATACTCTGAGTTCAATCCACCCAAGAACTCAAAAATCTGAACCCACCCAAGATCATACTCTTAATTTTAACGGCATCAGCAACACACACAGGTTGCAAATTCTGATAATGATCTAACTCCTGCCACAAACTACGGAGCTTATGAAAATAACTGGCTACTAGCCAATCACCTTGAGTTAGTCCATGGATTCGTTACTTCAAGTCATATTTCAGTGCAACGTTCCCCATTTTGGAATGTCTGAGCAGCAGTATCCCAAACTTGTTTTGCCGTACGAAGAAATAAGTACCCCTGACTGATTTTCGGTTGCATTGAATGCAGCAACCAGGACATAACAGTAAAATTTTCTGCTTCCCATTTATCATAAGTAGGATCATTGGGCTTTCGTTCTTGAATTCTGCCATTCAAGTATCCCATCTTCCCTCTGCTCTTAATAGACAAAAGAGCAAATTGTGACCAAGCAAGATAATTGAGCCCATCCAATTTGACAGTTGTGATTTGAAGAGTTGGATTTTCACCATGGGAGGTCACCTGACTCTCTACCCCTTTCGTCTGATTTGTCTCCGACATTTTTAAATCAGACATCCAACCAAATAAATTGCTCCAACACAACTGGTGGGCTCAAAAAAGATTACAAGTAAAAGAGAGTACTAAAATTTAACCATAAAAAAATACTGATTATTCTGCAATCAGCATCTGCCTTTTTCTCTTTTTTTTTGGGTAAATTGCAAGTTGTTTAGGTCATACCTGTAGTTTGCTTTAGTTTTGAAATGCAAGTCGTTGGCAATAGGGTTGAACGACAGACCAGTAAATCCCTTCTAAATGACATGTTGTTATCAACATTCACTAAACGATGTGTCGTTTAGTCATGCAAAAAGGAATTGTCTTGCCGTCTTTGGAGGTCCACGCACCGCCACTCATGTACTCCGGTAGGCCTCAACAACTTCAGATCAAATCAGAAACTGCCGAACAAGCCAAGGAAGACCACCTTGTTCACAATCAAGCCATCAAACAAAGTGATTAGTGTTCATGATCGATCAAGTATTCACCAAATCGCCACCGTTCGTTGGAGGAACGACCCAGAGAACGCCGGCGGTACCTTTTGTGGATCGTGCGACCTAGATTATGGTAAGCCACATCTAGTTGCACAATCACAAAGACATAGTCGCACGACCGCGGGCAAAGAAGAAAAAACAAATCCAAAAAACAAAGAACCCTAATTCAGATTTGATACCAAGTTGAAAATAAAGAACGAAAAAAAGAGAAAGAAATTCTTATTGCTTGTCATAGTTTCATACGATTGCATAGGTTTAAATAGAAGAAAACTATAGACTAATATGGAAAGAAATAAAGACTATTACAACCAGAATAAATAAAGAAGAATCATAGCATGTCGGTAGTTTCCATCTTCAACAGATAGAACCAAAGCAGGAGAAATACTTACAGCTGGTACACATAAGTCATATTATTTTTTCACTTTGCCTGCTGACTATAAATATGACTGTGTGATTCAAATTCTCACAAATGTATGGGGTTACTCCATTATATATGTAATAGATGACATTGGTCTCTAGTTGACGAACCTTTTAACTTTTTGATGCTACTGTTTGTTCTTGTCTTTTTTTTTCTTTTTTTTTTTTGGAAATTTTTATGTTCATGCGAGAAAAGTTAGACTCTGAGAATTTTGTTATGGCTATTTCTTTAATAATATTTTTTGGGTTTGATTGTGACCATTTGTAAAATCTATAGATAAAAGTGAGAAACTATTTTATTCCACAAAAAATGGAAACAAACAAGTTTTATTTGGTTAGAGATAAAAATTAAAGAAAATAAATCAATCAATATATACAATTTATATTTTGGGAATTAAAAGATGTGTAGGTAGTTTTGTTTCTCATTGGGTTGAAACCCAAGTATGTGTCAGTTTGTGTGCTGATTTAGGGTGGCTAAGATATTCCTTCTCTTCTTGAAGTCTTTTCTCGCATTAAGCGAACTACTCTTCCAAAGAGCGGTTCTCATCTCATATTAGTTTTGATGGTAGTGGAGACCATTCTGCTGTTATTGCCTCCCACGGTAGTTCTAAATACATAGGTTGAAGAAATATCTTGCTAGTGAATTTGAGATAAAAGACTTATGCCATTTAAAATATTTTCCAAGTATTGAAGTAGCAAGATTGAGACATGGTATCTTCCTCTCCTAGCAAAAATATGTTCTTGATCTACTCAGAAAAAAGAAAAAGAATGCTCAGTTGTAAGGCTATTGACAATCCAATAGAGAAAAATAAAAAATTACAAGAAAGCGGTGAAAGTCCTCTAGTGGATAAAGGCATGTACCATCAATTGCTTGACAGGTTAATATATTTGCTGCACACTCATCCAAACACTCGTGCAGTGCAACAAAAAACTGTTTGCTCTTTTCTTTTAAGTGACAATATTTTTATTGAAAAATTAGGAGGGCATTGAACAAGTACTACATGAGAGATGCAAAAAGTTCAAAATCTAAGATTACAATAATCTAGAAAGTCTAAAAATGAATCAAAAGAATGGCTAGAAATCCCTATCTAGTCATAAAGCAATCTAGATAAAACTTGAGTTTAGGCAAGGAAAGACCGGCTAAATAAAATAGTAGGGCTTGTTCGGATGTTAAAATTTTTCAACTTTTTCAAATATTTTTTTGAATTCATGTTTGGCTTGCATCCTAACTAAATTTTTTTTCAACCCACCCTTTTTTTTTTTTTCATTCCCTTGATTTCCGCAAAGAAAAACCAAGTTTGAAAAGAGTTTGAATGCTACCTTTGTCTCTTTGATTCCTAAGAAGACTGGTGCCATGGATGTCAAAGACTTTCGCCCTATTAGTTTGGTAGGGGGGATTTACAAGATTATTTCAAAGGTTCTTGCCAACAGATTTAAGTCCGTTGTGGGCAAGATTATCTCCAACACTCAGAATGCGTTTATTGGAGGTCGACAAATATTAGACTCTGTGCTTATTGCAAATGAATGTGTGGATAGTCATATTCGATCGGGGGAACCTGGACTCCTGTGTAAGCTAGATTTGGAGAAGGCTTATGATCATGTGAACTTGGATTTCTTGCTCTATTTGCTACAGAGATGTGGTTTGGGGGAAAAATGGAGGGATTGGATACGTTTTTGTATTTCCACGGTGAGATTCTCTATTCTTGTAAATGGAACCCCATCGGGTTTCTTTAGTAGCTCTCGTGGATTGCGACAAGGAGATCCTCTTTCTTCGTTGTTGTTTGTGGTGGTTATGGAGGCTTTGAGTCGGATGTTGACTGCCGCATTGGATCAGAGTAATTTGACAGGGTTCTCAGTGGGTTCCAGAGATTCTGAGGCCTTAGTTGTGAACCACCTGCTGTTCGCTGATGATACTTTGATTTTTTGTGGTGCTCAAGAAGAACAAATTCGACATCTGAGATGTATCTTCTTATGCTTTGAGGCAGCTACTGGTTTGAGAATTAATTTAGGAAAATCAGAAATTGTTCCAATTGGTGGAGTAGAGGATGTCGAAAGGTTCGCTAATCTTCTTGGATGTAGGGTTGTCTCTTTGCCTATGACTTACTTGGGTTTGCCGTTGGGTGCTTCTTACAAGTCCAACTTTATTTGGAATGGTGTTATTGAAAAAATGGAAAGGAGGTTGGCGGGTTGGAAGCGGATGTACTTGTCGAAGGGTGCCCGGTTGACTCTTATTAACAGTACGCTCTCCAACATTCCCACTTATTACTTATCTTTGTTTCCTATTCCAGTGAGGGTGGCTAATTGTCTTGATAAAATTCAAAAGGATTTTCTTTGGGGAGGCATTGGTGACGAGAAAAAATTTCATCTAGTGAATTGGAACAAGATTTGTACACCTTTGTATGCAGGTGGGTTGGGAGTTCACAATCTCATCCAGTTCAATCGAGCGCTCTTGGGTAAATGGTTATGGAGATATGGTAGGGAGAGAGAGAGGTTTTATGGCGTTTGGTGATTGATGCCAAATTTCAGAGTCTAAAGGGTGAGTGGTGCTCGAAAGAGGTTTCGGGATCTTTTGGAGTGGGTGTATGGAAACATATAAGGAGGGGGTGGGAGAAATTCCGCAATTTTGTTCGTTTTGAAGTGGGGAGTGGATCTAATATTAGTTTTTGACAAGACTGGTGGTGTGGGGATAGTTCCTTGAAGCAATGCTTTCCAGCTCTTTTTTGTATAGTAAGGAACAAAGACGCGTTGGTGGCGGATAATTTGGTGGTCCATAATGGTGTAATTCAGTGAAATGTTCTTTTCACGCGACAAATCTAGGATTGGGAGATGGATATGGTCCTTTCTTTCTTCGACCGATTATATTCCACTTCGACTTGTCATGGAGAGGGTGACAGATTAGTGTGGAATCCCTCTAAAAAAGGTTTATTTGAGGTGAGATCCTTCGACGAAGAGCTCATTAGGAAAGATGGCCCATCTCTTCCATTTTTTTCTTTGGAAGAATATTTGGCGTGTTAAGGCTCCAACAAGGGTGGCTTTCTTCGTATGGTCAGCATCTTTGGGCAAAATATTGACGCATGATAACTTGCGTAAGAGGAATGTAATAGTAATGGAGTGGTGTTGTTTATGCAAGAAGAGTGGGGAGTCTATTGATCACTTGTTGCTTCACTGCGAGGTCGCCCGGGCTCTTTGGAGCTACGTTCTTATTTTATTTGGGGTTGAGTAGGTTATGCCACGAACGGTGTTGGAGTTATTGAATAGTTGGGGGGGCGGCAATTAGGAGTGGTCATGCTAAAGAGGCTTGGCGGTTAGCTCCTCTATGCTTGCTGTGGTGTATTTGGAGGGAGCGGAATGCTCGTCTGTTTGAAGATGTAGAGACACCTATGGTGGAGCTACGGAAGCGGTTGCTCAATACTTTATATTTTTGGATAGCACCACATCATAGTTTGAGTATCTTTACTTTTGTAGATTTTTTAAATTTATTTTCTGTTCGACCCTTTTAGAGGCTCTCTTGTATACTTCCCGTGTATAAGGGTTGCGCCCCTTTGCGCTTTTCAATAAATTGCTATTACTTATAAAAAAAAAACATAATTTCAAAACTTTTTTTTCGGTATTCACAATTTTGAAAGGAGTACAAAAGAATCGCACGCCCAAAACGAGGAAAAGGGGCTACATTCCATAGTCCTCTAATCCAACGTCAACCAAAACACCCTTTATAACAGGCCAACAATTTCATCACTGTCCATGGCAAAACCCAAGGCAAACAAAGAGAAACTAGAGACCACATCTCCCATAACTAATACATAATTCACCATTCACCACTGCTTTTTCTCAAACAGCACAAAATCACAATGGTCTTTGTCCAAGTCCTCAAATTATTGATAGGGGGGATATTCCCACAAAATGTTTAGTATCTGTTAGAATAATATATTAGGGTTTGAGGGTATTGTGGTCATTGTAATATTCTCCAAAGCCTATATAATAATATGTGAGGTAGGCTACGTATGACAACATAACGTGCCTCCTTTTTCTTTTCACAAAAACCCTAACAACATGGTATCAGAGCCTAAGGTTTAATCTTAGGGATTAATTCCGTTCTTCATACTATACCCTATTCTCTAAATTATTATTATTATTATTTTATTATTTTTTCTTTTCTTTTCTTTTCTTTTCCCTTGTTTGTCGTCATTCACGACAGAACCATAGAAACCCCAAAGACCTGATTGTACTGCTTCTCGAAGGAATCTAAGGCACTGGGCTTCATGCCCGTGTCTGGCAAGCGGCGGCGGCGCAATCACGGTTATTAGTGGCGTGATCTCACCGTCATGGTTTGCTCCGTTGAGTTGCTCTGTTGGTTTGCTCCGTTGGTTGTCGTCGGTGTTGGTTGCGATGGCCGGAGCTGTGCTTAGTGGTGGCGTCGGTGCAGTCTGTGGAGGTTGACGTCGACTGCGGTTGCCGGAGCCACGTTTAGTGGTGGTGTGGCTCTCCCGGTGGTTGTTCAGTGCGTGGGTTCCGTGGAGATTGGACTGACGTGGTCACCAGCCGTCTCGGTTGTCGCTGCAGAGGATCTGTGTCGGGCCGGGTCACTCAAACCCGCACGGGTTAGCCCAGTCCATTCGGTTCAGTTCCGCCAGCTCCGTGTTCCGGTCAACCCGACCCGGTTTCAACTCGATCCAGTTCATCCAGTTCCAGACCCGGTTCAGACATTCAAGATCCGGTTCATCCAGTTCCCAACCCGGTTCAGCCCATTTTAGACCAGTTCAGCTTGGTTCAAGTCGGTTCAGGCCCATTTTACACACTTTATTGCTTGTGTTGTGTTTTTTTTTTGGGCTCTCTTCTTCGTGTTGGTACACTTTGGGGTAGTGTCGACTCAGCATGACTACTCCTACTAAATCAGATATACCCACTTCAGCTTCTATGGGTAATATACCACTGACATCCGTGAAATTAAATGGCAAAAATTATGTCTATTGGGCACGTTCTGTTGAGGTATCCTTGCGCGGGAAGGGTTTGTATACTCATTTGCAATCAGGCAAACCGACTGATTCTACTTCCACCAGCCTTTGGGATCAGGAAGACAATCAGATTATCTCTCTTATGCTGAACAGTGTTGAACCTCACATTGGATCCTCGTGCATTTATCTTCCTACTGCCAAGGATATTTGGGATCATCTTAGTCATATGTATTCTGGTACTGGCAATATTACTCGCATTTATGAAGTCTGCAAACAATACTTTGGACTCGAGCAAGGTGCTCAGCCTGTGGACGAGTATTACAATCAGGTTGTGGCCATCTGTAAGGAGCGGGACATGTATTAACCACTCTCAACTGATCTACAGAAAATGGGCAAGCAACGTCAAGATGTGGATGTGGTTCGGTTTCTTCTTGGTTTGAAACCTGAGTATGAGTCAGTTCGTGCACAGATCTTGGGTAGTTCAGATCTCCCATCTCTTCCTGAGGTTTTTTCTCGTATTCAGCGTGCTACTCTATCTGATCATGGCCCTGTGTTGAATTCTGACCGTGAGGGTGATCGCGCTGCTTTTATTGCTGCCCGTGGTGGTTCTGGTAGTTCCCGTGGAGGACGTGTCAGTAGAGGATGTCGTGGTTTTCGCGGTGGACGTGATTCTCGAGGTAGTGGTCGTACGGGCGGTCGTGGGTCTCGCAAATGCACTCATTGTGGCCGAAACAATCATTCCGTGGATTATTGTTGGGATCTACATGGCACACCATCTGGGTTTGCCAATCAGGTGTCTTCTCAAGCAGATTCTCTAGCCACCTCTGGACCCCCTGCTCCGTCCAGCCTCAATTTGGAGTGTGATGTCATCTCCATTCCGAAAGATGAGTATGCTCAGTTCATGGCCCATAAGCAAGCTTCTTCCTCTTCCACTGCTACTCTTGCTCAGTCAGGTACTGCATCTCGCTGTCTTTTATCCTCCACTAGCAACCCATGGGTTATCGATTCTGGCGCAAATGAACACATGACTGGTTCGTCCACTTCCCTTTCTGATTATCATTCTGTTGTTACACCTAAAAGTGTCACTCTTGCTAATGGTTCCCTCTCCCAAGTGGCCGGCTCAGGCACTACCCATTTGAGTCCTGACATTGAGTCGTTGTCTGTTCTACATGTTCCCGGTTTTCCCTTTAATTTGCTATCTATTAGTAAAATTACCAAAGCCCTTCATTGTTCAGTTAGTTTTTACCCCTCTTTGTGCATTTTTCAGGATCTCAAGACGAAGAGGATGATTGGTATGGGGCATGAAGTTGGTGGCTTATATTATCTGGACCTCGCACCTACACCCGCCTCTCGTGCTTTGCAGTCCTCGGCCTCCGCTCTTCAATGGCATTGTCGTCTTGGTCATCCGTCTCTGCCTACTTTGAAGCATCAAGTCCCAAGTCTTCGTTCTGAGTTGTCTGTGTCTTGTGAAGCTTGTCAGCTTAGTAAGCATCGTCGTGTTTCTTTTCCGTCTAGAGTTGTCCGTAGGGTTTCGAGTCCTTTTGAGTTGGTTCATTCTGATGTATGGGGTCCCATTAATATCGCGTCCAATAAATCCCATTATTTTGTGACTTTTGTGGATGATTTTTCCCGTATGACATGGTTATTTTTAATGAAAAATCGTACTGAGCTATTCTCTATTTTTCAAATTTTCCGCAATATGGTTAAAACTCAATTTGCTCAGAAAATCCGTCTCTTGCGTTCGGATAATGCCAAAGAATACACATCTCGTCATTTTACCTCTTATTTGTCTGATAAAGGCATTATCCATCAAACCTCTTGTGCTCACACTCCACAACAAAATGGTGTGGCCGAACGCAAGAATCGTCATTTATTGGATGTTACACGTTGTCTCTTGTCTCATATGCATGTCCCCAAACAATTTTGGAGTGATGCTGTTCTCACTGCTTGTTATCTCATTAATAGGATGCCCTCCTCAGTCTTAGATGGTGTTTCTCCTCGTTCCCTTTTATATCCTTCTTCCTCCCCGTTCTCCTTGCCCCTTAAGGTATTTGGGTGTGTTTGCTTTGTCCATAATTTAGGTCCCGGTTTTGATAAACTTGACCCTCGTGCTACTAAATGTGTATTTCTTGGATATTCCTCCACTCAGAAAGGATATCGTTGCTATAGTCCTATTCTTCGACGCTACTTCACTAGCGCCGATGTCACATTTGTCGAGTCTCTCCCCTATTTCCCTGCTACAACTTCTTTGGGTGACTCTTTTCTCGCACCTGATGCTGCGTCCATTCCGCTGCCTGTTCCATTTCTCTCTGAGCCTGCCTCTGCTCCTCCAGTCTTGTCGCCACCACACTCGCCTGCCCCACTCCAGGTTTATACGCGTCGACCACGCCCATCAGCTCCTGCTCCTCCACCATCATCCTCACCGTCTTCAGATCCAGTGTTTCCACCTGCATCAGACTCCTTGCCCATTGCCCTACGGAAAGGTACACGTTCTTGCACTACTCACCATCCTATCAGTCCGTTTGTATCCACTAGTTCTTTATCTCCTTCACTATCTTGTTTTATTTCCCACCTCTCTAGTATTTGCATTCCAAAGACAGTGCATGATGCTTTATCTCACTCCGGTTGGAGGCAAGCTATGGAATTGGAAATGAGCGCCTTGCATCAAAATGGGACGTGGGAGCTTGTTCCTTTACCACCTCATAAGAAGACTGTTGGTTGCAAATGGGTCTTCACAGTTAAGTTTAATCCTGATGGTTCTATTGACCGATTGAAAGCTCGGCTGGTTGCTAAAGGCTATACACAAACGTATGGTATTGATTATGATGAAACTTTCTCACCCGTTGCCAAAATTTCTTCTGTTCGTGTTCTTATTTCTTTGGCTGCTACTCTGGATTGGCCCTTGTTTCAATTGGATGTCAAAAATGCCTTTTTGCATGGGGATTTGCATGAGGAGGTTTATATGGAGCAACCACCTGGGTTTGTTGCTCAGGGGGAGTCTCCAGGCCGTGTCTGTAAGTTGAAAAAGGCATTTTATGGTCTCAAGCAATCACCGAGGGCATGGTTTGGAAAATTCTCTGAAGCAGTATTGAAGTTTGGTCTTCAGAGATGTCAGACGGATCATTCAGTATTTACTTACACACTAGTGCAGGCTATATATTTCTTGTGGTATATGTAGATGATATTGTTATTACTGGAGATGATTCAGAAGGCATTGCTCGTTTAAAACAGTTTCTACAACAGCAGTTTCATACAAAGGATTTGGGCAAACTTCGATATTTCCTTGGTATTGAAGTTGCTAGATCTCGAACAGGTATCAACTTATCTCAGAGAAAGTATGCACTTGATTTATTAGAAGAGACAGGTCTCTTGGGTTCTCGACCAGTTGATGTTCCGATGGATCCAAATAAGAAATTATTGAAGGGTGAAGGTGAATTATTTGAAGATCCTGGCAGGTATCGCCGTCTAGTTTGGAAGTTGAACTATCTTACTATCACCAGGCCAGATATCTCATATGCAGTTAGTGTTGTTAGTCAGTTCTTGGAGGCTCCTCGGGTTTCACATTGGGAAGCTGTTACTCGCATTCTTCGGTATTTGAAGAGAGCCCCTGGTCTAGGAATACTATATAGACCAAATGGACATCTTAGAGTCGAAGGTTTTACTGATGCAGATTGGGCAGGTTCTCCTTCAGATAGACGGTCTACTACAGGTTATTGCACATTCTTTGGTGGTAAACTTGTCACTTGGAAGAGTAAGAAACAAACAGTAGTGGCACGATCTAGTGCTGAAGCAGAGTACAGGGCAATGGCTCATACTGCTACTGAATTGACCTGGTTACAACATTTCCTTCAAGAGATTGGGTTCTCAGCTCCTACTCCTATTCCGTTATTTTGTGATAATCAGGCTGCTTTACATATTGCATCTAACCCAGTTTTTCATGAAAGGACTAAGCATATTGAGGTTGATTGTCATTTCATCAGAGACAAGATACTCGATGGAGATATATCTACAGCATACGTGGTCTGGAGACCAGTTAGCTGATGTGTTTACAAAAGCTTTGTGTCAGAACCAGTTATAGTGTATTTGTAACAAGCTGGGCTTATATGATATATATGCTCCAGCTTGAGGGGGAGAGTTAGAATAATATATTAGGGTTTGAGGGTATTGTGGTCATTGTAATATTCTCCAAAGCCTATATAATAATATGTGAGGTAGGCTACGTATGACAACATAACATGCCTCCTTTTTCTTTTCACAAAAACCCTAACAACAGTATCATTTGCATAATTCCTTTTCTACTAAACTCCAACCATCCCTAGACCTATTTCACATTTAACCACGAATAATAAATCCTAATAGAGTGCTTCATATTGAAGATCCTGCATCGTGAAGCCAAGAAAACATGACCACTAAAGTCTTGAGGATGTATCATTATTGCAAACTGTCAGAGACTAGTACAACGGGGGGTCAGGCCCCATAAGTCTTTTATTTCTTGTTTAACATTATTGACACATTATACATTGGCCTGGTCAAATTAAGAATCCCCGAACCCCATAAATTCATAGGACCTTGACAACAGAAGAAGTTATCCAATGTGGCCCCCTCAATGACCTTTTTCTGGATCTGTCCCACAAACTGGAAACTTTTTGTTTCAAATCCCTCAAATCAAATTGTATATAGAATATTATATTGAGCAGAAACCAGAATGGAAGAGCCCAAATACACAGATCTTAGAAGGAAACCATTTCTATGCCTAACTGCCAAGAACTCTAACAAAGAAATCATGCCAGCCTAGCATTTGAGAAACTGATTCTGCAATATCAATGCCGTCACACCTCAACATAATAAGAATCAATGAAGAAAATATGGAGAGTTTACCACTGCGATGCATCTTGGGAATAGCCAATCATGCGGGCAATTGTCCAGTAAGTACACAAAGTCCTTCGGTTCTGCCACTGAAATAAGTAAATTGTTCATATATTATGTGCTTCCACAATTTAAAAGTTTCCCAAGTAATTAATAGTGGTAAATTTTTAGTCAAATAAACTCAATGCAATGAAACAGCATAGGAAACAAGACCTACAATTTCCAAGACCACCCCAGCCTTTGTTAATGATGCCTCTTTGCCGAGTGATTTCCAACGCTCCAACTATAATGTTGGTCATTTTCTCTGGTTCTTGAACAGGCTGTTGCAAGCTCATTAACAGATTAGGAAGGAAAGAGACATATTATAATTCAATCTAAATTCACCTTTTACATCCTAGATCCGTGAGTGCTGTGGACACTTCAATAAAATGCCATACCATATTTGATAGCATACAGAATCCAGAAAACATCAGAATTATTAGCCAGAGCTTGCATAGTTTGTCTCTATAAAGCATGGAAGCTTACCAAAACTTAAATTTCCAATCGGAAAAACCACATACTTATTACCAATATTACAAAGAATCTAACAACTCATAATCCTTTTCTTATTCAATTCCTTAATATCCTATAACTCAACTAAACTAAGCCCTAATCCCACCTATTTTGGATTGGCCACAAAGGACACCACTAGGCCTTATTTACAGCCATGTTCTTCGTTACATCTCTAACAATCATTTCTTCCCCTAAAACTTTGACTCACGTCATTCTTGGCCTCTCTTGGCGCATTTTATTGATTCCACATTAATATAGTCACTATCTTGCACTGGTGCATTTATAGACTTTGGTTTTACATGTCTAAACTATATCAAACCACTCTTCCCTAATTAATCTTCAACTGGAACCACTCTCACCTTGTCACAAATAATTATACTCCTTATCCTACCATTCCTAGTGTTGCACACATCCATCTTTACAATCTTCCTCTGCCAAACTGATTTTATAGACATGTTTTTTTTCTTCTTATTTTTCTTTTTTTTAAGTAATACAGAGAAACAACAACTAAATAGGGGGGATCCATCCCACTATCTAAGGGGATAAACAGGCGGGATTGGGTGGAGATGGGAATGCATCCGAAGAAGCATCTGGATGCGGCCCATTTTGTCGCATGGTGGGCACAGAAGTTAGCACTTATGTTGATCTTCCTTGCTTCCCAAGAAGAGAGAGCATGTGACCGGGCTATGAGACGGCAGTGATCACTATAAGAGAATCGCCTTTTAAGACAAAATGCTTCAGGTTCAAAGAAGGTTCCAACCAGGCTGCGAGGAAGGCTGCCAAGGCCTGCCAGTGTCAAGGTCACAAGGGGGGGAGGCATCAATCACAACTAGGATAATAAGGCCATTGGAGTTTCGGTAGCAAGCTAAGAAGGAGTCTCTAACAGACGTATCAAAATTGATCTTGAAGACATTTGGAGGAGGGGGTTGTTGTGGTGTGCCTTGAATCAAGGAAAGTGGGGCCTGTTACTTGTTCCTTTTTTGTTTTGGAGTTGCATGTGTTGGCCGACTTAAATGCCTCAAAGTCCTCCTAGGTGTAGGAGTTTGAGATTGACTTGGAGAAGGTTATAAAAGGAGTAGTCCTCTTTGAGGGACTATGCGACTCAAGCCAAAGAGAGTAAGGCGCCGTAGAGGTGTGTGCAAAAATTGAGAGAAAGAAGGTGAGAGCACTAAAAGAAAGAGAGGTTTTTTTCTTTTTTGTTATTATTATCCTTTTGGGTAAAAGTGAGAATTTGATATATTGGGGCTTTGGGTTTGAGTGGTTTTCTCACCCTGTTATTCTCTTGTACTCACCTTTTGGTAATGAATTTTCTCTGGGATGCCTCCGCCAGTAAACGTACCACATATTGAGGGAACCGCTTAAATCTTGGTGTCGTGTGTGATTGATTTAATTTTGTTGTCTTCTTATTTTTCGCATCTCATGAGTCTTGGGAAATATGATTAATTTCCTAACAACTGGTATCAGAGCTTTTGGTTCCAGTAGGAGTGATGGCAGTAGAAGAAGTAAAGATTGGAATCGAAAAGTTCAACGGCACAAATTTTGGGTATTGGAAGATGCAGATTGAAGATATTCTTTATGGGAATGAACTCTATCAACCTCTTTTAGGGGAACAACCCAACGACATGTATGATAGATAGTGGGCTCTGCTTGATCGTAAGGCCCTAGCAGTTATCAAGTTATCACTGTCAATATCAGTTGCACACAGTGTTGTGAATGAGAAGACCACAGTGGATCTAATGGCAGCTTTGTCAGATATATATGAAAAACCATATGCTAACAAGAAGGTGCATCTGATGAATAAATTGTTCAACCTAAAGATGACAGAAGAGGCTTTGGTGGCGCAACATCTGAATGAATTCAATACAATCAAAAATCAATTGCCTTCCGTGGAAATTGATTTTGATGATGAGATCCGCGCATTGATTGTCTTTGCATCTTTGCCAAACAGTTGGGAGGCCATGAGAATGGCTGTGAGCAGTTCTGAAGGGAACAGTAAACTCAAGTATGAGATTTGATTCTAAGTGAGAAGATGCGCAAAAGGGATTCTAGCGAAGCCTCATGTTCTGGTACTGTCTTAAACCTTGAGACAAGGGGTAGAAGATACGGCAAAAACTCTGGACGAGATAGATCACGATCCATAAAAGGTATAAGCGAATCCGGATCTGGTAACAAACCAGAATGCTGGAATTGTGGGAAGACTGGCCACTTTAAGAAGAACTGCAAGGAACCAAGGAAGAAGGCTGGGAACGACTCTGCAAAAGTGGTGACAGAAGAAGTATATGATGCCCTAATTCTCACTGTCGACAGTCGTCTTGATTCTTGGGTCTTGGACTCAGCAGCTTCTTTCCATACCACTGCAATCCGTGAAATTCTCGAAAACTATGTTGCTGGAGATTTCAGAAAGGTTTACTTGGCTGACGGATTGGCGTTGGATATTGTGGGCATGGGTGATGTTCGCATTAGAGTCCACAGTGACTCGATATAGAAACTACAAAAAGTCAAACATGTTCCAAAACTGAAAGAGAATTTGATTTCAGTGGGACAACTGGATGAAGAAGGACATGCTATTAGCTTTCACGGTGGTAGGTGGAAAGTTAGCACGGAAGCTAGAATTTTAGCTCGTGGATACAAGACAAGTACTCTCTATACGACTACAAATATTAGAGATACAGTTAATGAGGCCTTTGACCATAGGTTTTGGGATGATCAAAACCGAAAGATCATTAGAAGTAGGAAAATTACTTTTAATGAACAAGATGTGTACAAGGACAAGTCAAGTGCAGAACCTGTGGGTATAGAGTCGGAATCTAAGAAGTCTCAGTTTGTCAACTTAGATAAGGCAATGACTAACAGCCAGAAAGGAAAACAAGTCGTGGAGGTGGAGCTTGATGAACAGTGTTCACTCACGGATGAATGTGATGACGAAAAATCTTCAAGAAATTCACAGCACCGAGAAGAGCCTTATTCTTTAGCAAGAAGCAGAGAAAAACATGATCGAAAAGCATCAGAGAGGTATGGCTTTGAGGATATGGTTTCCTTTGCTCTGACAGCTAGTAGTGGAGATCCATTGTCTATTCAGGGTGGTATGCTGAAAGAGGTGGAGTTACTACAGAATGGTAAAACTTGGGGGTCAGGAGGATTGCTCAAGGGAAAGAAGGCTAAATGGTGCAGATGGGTCTACAGGAAGAAAGAGTCATCAGAGAAAGCTATGTGGCCAAGTGGACTGGTAAAGAAGCATGGTGTTATGTCTAAACTATGTCCTATGCTCAAGTTCAAGAGAAGCTTGGACTTGAGTGGTACTTGTGAATTATAATAAGTGTTGAATGTTACACATTCAAGCCCCTTAATTTACATATGTTAAGCTCTTAGTTTTGTTGTAGTTCGATGTTTTGTGTTGTTTTTGTGTTTTCTTGTATTTTATAGGTTTTAGAAGAAAATCCATCAAATTCCAAGATTATAACGAAGTCGGCAAACTTTTTTTTTGATAAGTAAGAATTTCATTAAAAAAGCGTAAGGCGCCCCTTAGTACACAGGGAGTATACAAAGGAAGAGCCCAGCTAGCCCAAAAAGCAGAACCCAACAAGACCCTCAGAAACCCCAAAACCCAACAACACCCAAAACCCTCGAGAGCCCCAAAACCCAAAACAGTAAAAGCCCCCATTAAACACCCAAATAACAACAAAACCCTAAAGAAACCCAAAACCCAACAACAGAAAAAGGCCCCAAAAGAACCCAACCTAGAAAAAAAAAAAAAAAAAAAAAAAAAACCCGCAGACACGGTGGCGCGTGGACCCACGCGCACCGACGCCGAAGAGAAACCTCCGGAAAACCCACAGAAGTCGCGGAAAGCGCCGGTGAAGCCGCCGGAGGTGCCCGTGCGCGGTGAAGAGGACCCAAACTCCGCAGATCTAACACCCAAACTTCAGAAAACGCCCACGGCCACGCACTCCGGCTCCGGCGCGTGACAGTCACCCGCAGCTGCTACGGCGGCGGGGAAAAGCCGGACCACGACGGAGAACCCTCCAGAGAAGCACGAGCACGTAGGTGAGGACCCAAGCACTGTAGATCTACTACCCAAGGAGCAAAAGAACCCATCAACCATACACAACGGCGCGGCGGCCATCAAAAAGACTGGAGTAGGCCGGCAGTCCTCTGGCGGGACGCGAGAGCACCGGAGAAACCCAACCACCGTCGAACTACACCCAAGAAGAAGAGAACCCCAAGCTAAAAGACTAAAAAAGAAAAGCACAAGGAGGAAGGGACCAGAAGAGGAGGAGGGAGGGAGGGAGAACCCTCCCTCCCTCAAGACAGTTTTCACTGGGAGGGAGACCTAGGGGTTTTTTCTGTGAGAGAGAACAAAATCAGACTTTTGTTTCCAAATCAATTTTGAATTTAAGAAAAGAGAAGTCAGCAAAAATTCGTTATTTTTGGAAAGAATCTAGAATGAGCACGTCTCAGTAATTTAATCATAACTTTTGCCTCAAGTATCAAATTGCGACCAAGTTAGTAGCGTTGGAAAGCTAATAAAAAATTGAACAAATATATCACAAATAGGTTTTTCCTATTTCGGATGTTTACTATGCCAAAATTGCCCCGCAATAAAGAACCGCAACTACTTGGATTGAAATTCCAGAAAAGGAAAAGACTTGTACTTATTCTATTTAGACTAGGAGACCTATTTACAATTTTTCTAGGATTTCTAGGGCTTCTAGAGCTTCTCTAATCCCTATAAATAGACCTCTAACCTTTGAAAAGAAAACACACAAGCTTTGAGGAAGAATTGGAGGCTACTTCAAGAAAGATTTTGGTTTTTCTTTCTTCTTTTATTTATTTTCTATATGTATATAATTTTAGTCAATATTAGTTGTAACTAATATTTTAGTTAGGGCTCGATTGAAGCCCTAATCATGTCTCTTTAAGTTTTTCAATTTGCGTTGCTACAATTTATATATTGATGTTTAACTTGATTAATTCTAGTTTCTTGAATTCCTCGCATGTTTATGTTTGGCCATCATATGCATGTGGTATAGATTTGTTATTTATGTCAATTTGGTTGACCGAGTCCTGGGCATAATAGAGTAACGAAAGAACCCCGTCACAGGTTCTTGGATTAATCAACATAAAGACAACTGGAATAGATACCATATTCCAATCTGAGTGTGTTTACCGATTTTCATAGATTTATGCTTCCTTGAAGAACAACTTAGTAGATATCATGCTAAATCCTTCAAGGAAAAAAAGAGTTAGAGTAGATACCATGCTTAACTCGTTGCTTAGGGAAATCAATAGGTTTAAGAGAATATATCATTCCCTTGTGACTAGTAAACATTAAGCATCATGTTATGATTGTAGTATTGTGCACATTGCGAATCTTATTTGAGTATGATTAGCGGTGGATATCGAAGCCCTACCTTTTCTTCTTATTATTTTTAATTCAATATTTTATCACGTCTTATTCAATATATCTCTTTCAGGAATTTCTCTTTAAATACAATTTATACCAATCCTAGTGGGAATCATCTCGTATTTGCCTACTATACTATTGTTTTAATCTTGTGCACTTGCGAGTAAAACGTACAAATATTTATCAATTTATTTAAGTAGATATTTGCACAACAAATTATGATTGCCCTTGAGGGCAATGGGCGGAGGCATTCTGAGAGGTGATTGTTGCAACTTGATGGGATTCAAGTCATGGTGGAGATTGTTGTGGTGTGCCTTGAATCAAGGAAAGTGGGGCCCGTAACTTGTTCCTTTTGTTGTTTTGGAGTTGCATGTGTTGGCCGACTTAAATGTCTCAAAGTCCTCCTAGGTGTAGAAGTTTGAGATTGACTTGGAGAAGGTTATGTTGACCGACTTTTCATGCTACAAAAGGAGTAGTCCTCTTTGAGGGACTGTGCGACTCAAGCCAAAGAGAGTAAGGCACCACAAAGGTGTGCAAAAATTGAGAGAAAAAGAAGGTGAGAGCACTAAAGAAAGAGAGGTTTTTTTTCTTTTTTGTTATTATTCTCCTTTTGGGTAAAAGTGAGAATTTGGTGTATTAGGGCTTTGGGTTTGAATGGTTTTCTCACCCTGTTACTCTCTTATACTCACCTTTTGATAATGAATTTTCTCCGAGTTGCCTCCACCAGTGGACGTACTTCATATTGCGAGAACCACTCAAATCTTGGTGTCGTGTGTGATTGATTTAATTTTTTGCCTACTTATTTTTCGCATCTCACAGGTCTTGGAAAATAGGATTAATTTCCTAACAGGGGCTGCCATCTCTTCACCAAGGGCTGAGACATGGATTTCCACGCTTGAAGATGCTCCAAATGAAATCTTCTTGACAGATCTGGCTAAAGAGATAGCCACTAGAAGGGAGTTGTCATGATGAGCTTAGTTTCGGGAGAACCAAAGCAAGTCGCAGGTAACCACAGCAAAAATCTGGAAAAGATGATGCTCAACTAAAGGGATGACAAGCAGTTTACTCAGGTTCAGAATCATACTGATCAGTCTATCAGGGAGGAGATGCCCAGAGCTTGAGAGTTGAGAGGCCAAAAGGATTCTCTCCAAACCCCTCAAGCAAAAATGTAGTTCAAAAAGAGATGGACCATGGTCATCACATGTTGTGCAAAGGGGGCACAGGAGGTCAGAACAGGGATTGGAAAGGAGAGGAGAAATGAGTACCTTGGTTGGAAGCATATTCCAAGTGGTTTCAGCCACCCCCGTTTCGCCACTTAGGGGTCGTTCGGCCACCCCCAAAAGGCACAATGGCGGTGGCTCGAGCCACCAATTATATATGTTTTTTTTTTTTTAAGTTTTTTAATGGTTTTTTAATTATTTTAAATTTTTAGCTTTTTATACATTTTTTAAATTTTTAATGACTTTTTAAATTTTTAATATGAGATATGTCCATGTGTTAGTTTCTTATTGGGTTGGCGTGGACTTCCATCAATTTTATGGATGAATTTTGGACAGAAGTACCATCTCTGCTTTTAGCAATAAGTGAGGTACCATCTGCGATACAAATTGAAATTGAGGTGGGTAAAAATAAAGTCTTGAAACCACAAGGGGTAATGAGTGTTTAACCCTAAAATGGATGCATATCACAATAATAATGAGAATAAAATTAGGGAATCAGGAATTGATTATGTTTCCTAACGTCCCTTCATGTGAAAACATGCACATAAAAGGTTACGCAATTACAGTTTACCTACAATATGCACTTTCATCTCCTAAGCTTTAAAGAATAAAATACTTCAAAAAAGTGAGAACATTAGTCAGTCACATACTTGTCATGCAGAGTTTGGCATATACTCCGGCTACCTTTTGATCCTAGCTAGAAATATGACCATTGTTAGAAGAGTTATTAGGGTTTGTGAGAGTCATTAGGGTTTGTGGGTATTTTGGTCATTGTCATATTTATCTAAACCTATATAATAAGATGTGTGAGATAGGCTACATAACAACAATAACAAGTGTAACGTGCCTCCTCCTTTTCTGTCTAAACCGTTCATACAAACTAAAACATGGTATCAAAACCTAAGGTTTAGATCCTTGGTCCTTTGTTTGTAGTCTTAGTTTTCTCTCTATTTTTGGTTTTTCCTCTCTCATCCCTTCACGTCTTGGTGTGTCTCTCTTTGATGGCAGAACCGCTAGCGGTGCCTTGATGAAGCTCTAAAAGAGCTATTCATGGTGATCTCCAGTTTTTTTTTTTTTTTTAAAAAAAAAAAAAAAAAAAAAAAAAAAAAAAAAAAAAAAAACCAAATCTGTGGTAGAAAAAAAAAAAAAAAGTTTGCTGTGCGTTTTCGTGGTGGTGCAGTGGTCTTCGGCGGTGTTTGCAACGTTATTGGTTGTCGGTGGCATCAATCGGTGCTTTCATGGAGGCCACCGGCAAGGGCAAGGTCTAAACATCTTTGGCAAGTTCTGGCAGCTTTTGTTGTGTTTGGCAGTGGTTTTTTGTGCTCTCTGACGTTGTATGAGGTGTTTCTAAGGAGTACGACAGTTGTAGTTGGTGTCGAAGGCAAGTTCTGGTTGTTTCCAGCAAGGTCTGGTCGTTGCCGGCAAGTTTCCGACGAGTTGGTAGAGAAGACAATCCCTGTTTGGTTCTGGTTGCTTGTTCTTCCCTATCCTAGATAAAGATAGCTGGAGTAGTGTTTGACTGGTTTGCTGGTTCTTGGCCGGTTCAGATGGTTTTCATCTGGTTCAGTACAAATTTTATCCAGTTCAGTACATTTCAGGTCTGGTTCAGTAGTTTTCTTACTGGTTCAGAGCATATTCTAACAGGTCCATCTCCTTTCTCGTCCGGTTAGGTATTTTTATCCTCGTTCAGCATCTTTTAGAGCCGGTTCAGTGAGTTTCAAGGCCGATTTGTTTCTAGGCCGGTTCATGGAGTTTTAGCCAATTCTTGTTGGTTTGGGCTACATGGAGCTCCAACGGGTTTGTTGCTCAGTGGCAGTACCAGAGTAGTGTTTACAAGTTCGCGTTCAAGTTATCGTCGTTGTTGGTTGACCACAGGAAATGTGATCGTCATTGGTTGTCGAGATCCGACCGGCCTTGGCGTTTGTGGCAAGAACCGACCGGTTATTGGTGTTTTCCGGTGAGATCTGACCGGCCTTGGTGTTTTACGGTGGGTTCCTCTGGTCCTCTGTGTTTTCCGGTGAGATCCTATCAGCCTGTGTTTTGTGTGATATCCAACCGACTATAGGTGTTTGCAATGAGGTCCGACCGGCCTTGGTGTTTTGCGTTGGGTTTCTGACCGGTCCTTGGTGTTTTCCAGTGAGATCCTACTGGCCTTGGTGTTTTGCGGTGAGATCCGACTGCCTGTTGCAGTTTTTCAGCAAGTTTTCGACCTGCGTTGAAGTTTTTAGCGAATTTTCTTTTTATTTTTATTTTTATGTCTTTGTATTGTGTACTCGAAGCTGTTCCAGCATGAGGGGGAGTGTTAAAGTATGTTTTTCGTTTGCTTGTTTCTTTGAAGCTGGGCTTATATGAAATATATATATATATGCTCCAGCTAGAGAGGGAGTATTAGAAGAGTTATTAGGGTTTGTGGGAATTTTCATCATTGTTATATTTCTCTAAACCTATATAATAAGATGTGTGAAGTAGGCTAGGTAATAACAACAAGTGTAACGTGCCTCCACATTTTCTGTCTAAACAGGTCATGCAAACTACAATAGCCATAAAGTAATCATTCTCCACAATAATGCTAGGTAGTTAGTTATTAAGTTGATTACACAACGCTCCACCTAAAAGCCCAATAAAGTAGCTTCAGGAAGGCATCAAGGAGGAAGATATAAGCTTTTAAACTTCGTGGTTTATTCAGCGGGTTGTTAAACTATTCAGACTAGAGATTCCAGAATAAATATAAATGACTATACAAATAAGCTATAATCTCTTCAAGACTCGTCTATAATAAATACACCTTCAATCCATTCTCGATAGAAAACAATAATCAAATATCCCTAATATTTCCATATCTTTTGTTGGATGTTATGTTTCACCAAAATTTGAAATCCATAAACAAAATTGAAATAAAAAGTAAAAGTTCAGGGCAAAGAAACTCACAAGGCTACCAAACCCAACATAGATGGGCTCTTTACCAGCTTCAAGCCATTTCACTAGTGAATCTGGAGGTTGATAATTTGACGCAAGGTCAAGAAAACAAAATCCAACTACATCAATGTTAGGTCCCCAATCTGCAAAACAAATAGCTTTTATTAGTATAATGTCCATCAAGTACCAGCATCACAAGCACACCTGCTAGTGCTCAAGATATCAGCAAACAATGAGGATGGAGGCAGTACACCAAAAACAATTTAGCATTGAACTCAGAAGCTTTAAGATAGAAAAAGGCAGTATTGACAGCTGAAGACATGAGATTCGATTAATATTATAAAATGACAAACAAAAGCCTCATATGCAAAGAGAGAGAGTAATATACATGAAGGAATACTAGTTCCACCCAGAACATGTCATTTGAGAACAACCCAACCCAAGTGCAGCCAGAATGCTATCTGACCTACAGTCCCTGAAGATATTTGGTGCAAGATAAAGGAAGAGAAATGGAGGTTCCATCACTTTTGGCATTTCAGGCATTGACTACAAGTTCACCAAAACACGATCATATCCTCACTTTCTTTGGAAAGAATATACAAACCAAATTCATAAGCAATATGGTTCTCAAATAACCTGTATTAGAGAACGTGTAATGGAAGTCTCAAGATTAAGAAATAGGTCCTGATATGTAGAGTTAGGAAGAGATCTCACTTAAATTATAACTATATAGCACCATCAATTTACATCATCTTCAAACTCAAACCACAAAATTAAAAAGGAGAGAACGGAAGGAGACCTGCAGAAAATTTTGAGGCAATTTACATATTATGTAAGGAGATATTTTGAAATTCAAGAACCATAATAAATGCTCATAAAGCCCCAAAACCATTATACGTCATGCCTCTGAAAAAAAATTAAGTTCCTCTTACATAGCGAGGATAAAATTCTCAGCCTGATTATTACCTTCGCTATTTGCATGCATGAAAAATTGAATTTAACTAACTGCAGTATCTGGAATGTCAACTGCTGAAACAACGATGATTACATCCATCATAAAACATCTTCTACATCCATGTGAGGATCTTCAGTCATGCCAATATCATTTCAGCTTTCTCAGCAACTCGGCAGTATCTCATCTCCTCTCCAACTATAACCTGCTCCATCAAAGCTTGCCATTGCACAGACCAGGAAACGGCCCATTTATAAATTGTCCACAAGCATATAGTTGAGACCAGAATATTTTGATAAGCATCCTGCTAGGTTCTTACTCTGTTATCTTTTTCTCCTCGCATTCAGAGGGTGAAAATTCTATGGTGGCCTAGATTCATCACATCTGTATTATAATTATCTCAATACAACTTCTTTTTCCAGTATTTGTCAACAGGAGGGGCACATTCAACTTAAAGCTTTTAATTCTGATGAGGGAATAAACAGCTTAGGGCCCAATTAACGAAAAAGGCCAACTCACTAGAAAGGCTATAAAATTTTAAGAGTCGCCTGCCCTAAGACAGTTATGGCATAGCTACAAGCCCACCATGTGGCACATAATTAGACACCCATCAGGGACCACCTCCAGGGAGCCTTCCATAAAAAGAGTCACATATCCCCAAAAACAGGTATAGCCTCTACACCACAAAAAAAAACTTTCTCTGTTCCACTTTCTTCTCAAACCACTTTACTGACTTAAACATCGGAGGCTCCCCGCCAGCCCCCTTTGGGCTAGCGTAACTCCGACAGTCTTCCCTTGTTTCTCAGGAGCCCATCATCCAGTCCAGTTGTGCAAAAATATGCTTCAACAATTGGCGCCGTCTATGGGAATGATGTTCCACATCTCCTCAAACGTACAATTCGGACTAAGTTGATGGATTCCCTCCTCAGATCTGCATCCATCCATGACAGATCTGCTTTCTTCTGTGGCAGATTTGTGTTCACCCAAGCTAGATCTACAGTTCTCACATACAGTTCCCCCCTTCCTCCTCCAAATACAGGCTTACCTGCATTAGATCTGCCAGCTATGTCCAACCCTCCTTCCTCCAAATATAGGTCTACTTGCATTAGATCTGCAAGCTATGTTCAACTCCCCTTTCTGCTTCGGTGTCTGTAGCCACAAGCACTGCCATGGTCACAAAGACTACACAACCCCAATACACAGGGCGTAATAATTGGAATGTACAAAATCATCTCAAAGGTCCTGGCAAATAGGTTGAAGTCGGTGTTGGGGAAGGTTTCCCATTCTCAGACTGCTTTTATCAAGGGGAGGCAAATATTGGATTCTTTTTTGGTGCCAAATGAATGCGTGGATAGCAGGAGTCGATCTAGAACTCCGGGCATTATTTGTAAGTTGGATTTGGAGAAGGCATATGATCATGTAAGTTGGGAGTTTTTGCTTTATGTTTTGAAGAGATGCGGTTTTGGGGAGAGATGGCGTGGCTAGATTGCTCATTGTATTTCTACTGTTTGTTTTTCCATAAATATCAATGGGTCGCCTTCAGGGTTTTTTCGTAGCTCACGGGGTGTTCGACAAGGGAATCCTTTGTTTCCGCTTTTGTTTGTGTTGGTGATGGAGGCTTTCAATCGGATGATATATGCGACGGTGGACAGTGGGCGCCTATCGGGGTTCTCAGTGGGATCGAGTACGTAAGATGCTATGACGGTATCCCATCTTTTATTTGCAGATGATACGTTGATCTTTTGTGATCCTATTGCTGACCAAATCCGAGACTTGAGGTGTTTGCTGCTTTGTTTTGAAGCAGCTTCGGGCTTGAGAATTAATTTGTCAAAATCTGAGATGGTTCTGGTAGGTGAGGTAGGGGATGTGGAGGAGTTGGCTAGTATTCTTGGGTGTGGTGTGGCCTCACTTCCGTTAAAGTATTTGGGTCTGCCATTGGGTGCAAAGTATAAAGACACGTATATGTGGAATAGCGTTACTGAGAAGATGGAAGCGAGATTAACGGGTTGGAAGAGGTTGTATTTATCTAAGGGTGGGAGGTTAACTTTGGTTAATAGTACTCTTTCAAGTTTACCTACATATTTTCTGTCTCTCTTCCCTATTCCAGTGGGAGTGGCAAATCGTTTGGAAAAACTTCAGAGAGACTTCCTTTGGGGTGGTATTGGAGACGAATTTAAATTTCATTTGGTTAATTGGCGTACGATTTGTTCTTCAAAGGTTTCGGGGGGACTAGAAGTGAGAAATATGGTTATGTTCAATAAAGCTTTGATGGGTAAATGGTTATGGAGGTATGCTTTGGAGAGGGATGCTTTGTGGAGAAAGGTGGTGGATTCCAAATATGAAAGTATGGGGGGTGGTTGGTGCTCTAAGGAGGTTGGGAGTTCTTTTGGGTTTGGAATTTGGAAGAGTATTAGGAGGGGATGGGATGCTTTTGCAGCTCATGTGAGATATGAGATCGGGAATGGTTCGAAAGTTCTATTTTGGCATGATGTGTAGTGTGGGGAGATTCCTTTGAAGACTCTTTTTCCAGAATTGTTTCTCATTGCTAGAGGCAAGGATGCTTGGGTGGAGGAAAATATGCAGAGACAAAATGGCACAATTCTGTGGAATATTTTGTTTTCTCGCTCAGTTTATGATTGGGAGGTGGAAGCGGTTAGTAGATTTTTTGAAATGTTGTACACTCTTAAAATTAGAAGTGAGGGAGATGATAAAATGTGTTGGATTCCAGCGCAAAAGAAATCTTTTCGGGTGAAGTCTTACTATAAGGTTTTATCTAGTCCTATTCAATCTTCTTTTCCGTGGAAAAGTATTTGGAAAGTTAAGGTCACCCCGAGAGTAGCATTCTTTGTGTGGACGGCAACTTTAGGGAAAATCCTAACTTAGGATAATTTACGAAAGAGAAACATTATTGTGATGGAGTGGTGCTATATGTGTAAGATTTCTGGAGAGTCTATTGACCATTTGTTTCTACATTGTATGGTTGCTATAGAATTGTGGAAGACGATTCTGCAAATGTTTGGGGTGGCGTGGGTAATGCCGCGATCGGTGAAAGATATGTTGGGGAGTTGGAGGGGGCAAAAGGGTAATCGGACGTTGATACCGATTTGGCTCATGGCTCCATTGTGTTTGATGTGGTGTGTATGGAGGGAACGAAATGCACGCTGTTTTGAAGATTGTGAGACTGATTTGATGAACTTGAAGAAAATTATGCTACAAACATTGTTTATGTGGAGAGAAAATTCAGTTTATGCATGAGTGTTCTTATTTTGAATTTATAGATAGGTGCTCTCTTTTTTCTTTGAATTAAGGGCTTCATGTATACGTCATGTGTACAATGGGTTGCGCCCCTTTGCGCTTTTTGAATATATTTTACTTATCAAAAAAAAAAAAAAACAGTATACATGGGCCTTACTATGAGAATGTTAGTTATAAATAAATATTTATATGTCCTAAGAAAAGAGAATGTGCTTTAACTTGGTTTTACTCGAAATGGATTTTTTTTAAAGAAAATAAATTTGAATTCCTATATAAATGTTGAGATGTGATAAATATGTGCTTCCGTGTGATTTTAAAGAAGAAAGAGTTTTAACGATACTGTCTTAAAGAAAATAAATTTGACTCGACCATTTTATTGTTGGGGATTTCTCTTACTAGGCCTTTTTTCGTCATCATGTTTTTATGTTTTGTTTTTCAGGTTATAAGCAAGGAATAGAAAGCTAGGATGTGGGGTGAGGAGACCAGTAGAGAGCATGGCCATGAAACTCATTTCATTATGTTAAATAAGAGTTGTAGCGAATGAGGAAAATTTATAATTATTATTATCATCTTGATATTATTTTAGAACTTTTGACCAATTGTTTCCGCATTCAATGAAGTTTTAAATTTGATTCCATTTTTGTCATGCATTTATTACCATATTTAGATAATTGTTCTAATAAACCTTATAATGCAGAGAACTAGCTGATATTTGGTGTGGTGAAAGTGCTCTAAATTGTTCTTTTCCTGAATTCTTTTCCTTAGCTTGTAATAAGGAGGCTTTGGTTTCAGAGTACATGGATCGCTTTAGTCCACACACCCTTTGGAATCTTAATTTCATACGAGATGTTCATAATTGGGAAAATGAATCTCTGGATTCTTTTTTCTCTCTTTTATACTCTATGAATCCACTTCTGAGAGCTATGAATATCATGGTGTGGACCCCTTCGAGCCGGCATGGTTTTGCAATAAAAAGCTACTGCAGTATGTTAACTTCACCTAGCAGTGAAGAGCCTAGTTCATTCCCCTGGAAAAGCATTTGGAAGGTGAAGGCCCCTCCATGTATTGCTTTCTTCTTATGGGCCACAGCTTTGGGTAGAATCCTCATGATGGACAATCTTAGAAGGCGGGGATTTCAGCTGATTAATCGATGTTGCCTTTTTTTTTTTTGATAAGTAAGAAGATTTTATTAAAAAAAAGCGTAAAGCGCCTTAAGTACACAGGAAGTATACAGAGAAACAACCCAGCTAGCCCACAAAAACAAAGGAAAGCCAAAAGACAAAGAAAAGCCCCAAAAACCCAAATAAACAAAGATAAGCCCCCAACAAACACCCAAGAAGCAAAAAAAGCACCCCAAAACCACAAGAAACTCAAAAGAACCCACAAAAAAGGTAAGCCCCCAACAAACACCCAAGAAACATAAGAAGCTCCCCAAATACAATAACAACCCCTACCAAGCACCCAAACCTGCCCCGAAAGCCCCCAAACTAAAATCCCCTACAACATGAGAACTTTTCCTTTCCAACGCTCGGAGGAAGTGCTAGCATCGCCATAATTGATGGAGCTCTTCAAATTCAAGAGCTCCCTCTTGCCTTTTGTCTCCTGGCGAGCAATCATCTTGTCCCGATGGATCTCTTCTTTCAAGGCATCCAAGATAGCCAAAGACTCCTCATCTTGAAAACCATCCATCTCCCAGTCCAAAGGCAACCCCTCCCAAAAATCATTGTCCTTCTCCCAAACAACAATTTCCCCATTTTGATCAAACCCAACAGGCCAATTCCGAGATTGGGAAAAGCCATTACCCTCTACGGGTGGAGGACAACTTGAGGGGGATGGAAGTCTTTCCACTCCAACATCCTTAAACTCCCGAGGCGGAGGGTTGAGGAACCCCTTCCGAAGGAAGCTTTTCTTCGCCGAACCCGCAGACTTCTTCACTAGAGGCGCTGTAACTGAACCCTTACAGACAGCCGTCTTCGAAGCTACCAGTGAATCAGCTAACAACACCTCGTTCCATTTCACAGAAAGGCCAACCCTGAGTTCTCTAGCCTTTCTATAGTATCTCTGGAAGGGCTTAGAAGGCTGCAACACAGGAAGAGAACAACGGATCTTCTCTCCCAACACAGCCGCCCCTGATGGAGAAGGAAAAGCGGCCAACCTAGCACCAGCCCCGACTGAAAGAGAGGCGAACACAGAATCCACTTTAGACCTAACCGAAGCCGGAGCGACTTCCATGGACGCCGGAGGCAGCAAATCCAGAGTCGGCAAAGGGGGGAAAATGAAAGGGGAGGGAGGCATGACGGGTACGACCGCCGGAAACGACCCACCCCCAGAGCTTGACACCTCCTGACCCACCCCATAATCTGCCGCCGACGATATCTCTGGCCGAAGAAGACTCCCACGAACGGCCGTCAGAATTGCACCCACAAGAACTTTCGGCTGCTGCAAAACTTTAGGTTTAGGTCTCGGAAGAAACCGACCCAAGCGAAGGTCTTTGCGAAAAAGGCCCTTCCTAGACCCAGAAGACCGCCCCAACCTTTTCCCAAAAACCCGGCCCAAAGCCAAAAAAGGGCTAACGAGCAAATTTCTCCACGTGTGCAAGAAAGAAGAGGAAACTATTAATCATCTTCTCCTCCATTGTGAGTTCTCTGTGGATATTTGGCACTTAGTGCTTAACAGCTTTAGGGTCTCTTGAGTCACACCTAGTAACGTGCCTCAACTTCTCCATTGTTAGAAATTCCTTGGGCATGAACATCCTAGAGAAGCTATTTAGCAAGTTATTCTCGCCCTCTTAATGTGGAGCATTTTGAGAGAAATGAACCATCGGCTTTTTGAGGATAGTGAGTCCAATGTGCTACTTCTTAAATCCTCCTTCCTGAGATCTCTTCTAGATTGGGCCCTTACTCATGTTCCTAACTTCTCTTCAAGGAATTTGGTAGATCTGATTTGTTTTCTAGATTGTAACAGCAGCTAGTTCTTGGTGCTCTTGTTTTCTTGTATACTCTTCGTGTACGAGGAATTTTCTTTTTCTTCAATAAAATTTATTATTCATAAATAAATAAAAAATTTAAAAAAAAAAAAAAAACAGTTGACAAACTTAGCTCAATAATCATTTAGTGAAATATTGTTTGGATCTATATGGATAACCCTATGGTTAAGCCCATCAGGTCTCATCAAAGGAGGATATCTATTAATCATCTGGACTATCGTAAATCCTCGCCCAAGCTCTTGATCATGGAATGATGCTATACCAAGAAATAAGTACGCTTAATTTTAGCCCATAAGAGGAATGACATAGATCTTCTTGATGAAAGCACGATCTAACATCATTATACCCAAGCTCTCGTATGACATGATTATTCTCTATATTTCAGATTTTCTATAGTGAAATTAAGACTCGGTTTGGATTAAAAAAAAAAAAATCATGTTTTGCATTTCTGACAATGCTAAAAACTATGCATCTAGTTCCTTTGCTATTTATTTTCCTGATAAAGGCAAATCCAGAAAAGAGCCACATCCTAGTGAGAGCGCGTGAGAGGAAAGCAAACGTTGAAAAATTCCTCTCTACTCTCAACCCTAGTGACGGCGCGTGAGAGCGCGAAGCTAGGGGATCGTTTTCTTTTCCGTCCTCTCGCATCCTCTATCTTTCTTAGCCTCTCGCTTGGTTCTCAAGTTTCTTTTTTCGGTCCTCTAATTTGTTGGGTGGTTCTTTTTCCGGCAATGTAGTTTTTTGGGTTGGTCGTCTTAGTTCCGGATGTGTCGTGAGATGGATAAGAATTTCATAGTGGAGTCGAAGTCTTTTACCTTCTCGGTTATGGGTGGGGCGTCAATGCTGAGGGTGGAGGAGAAGAGGAAAAAATTTCAAGGTGTGATCATTTTGAATTCTCAGAGCTCCGAGTGGCTTGCATCGACGTTGGAAGTGTTGTTGGGTTTCCCGGAAGAGCAAGATTTTGTTAAGTCATTCAGAGAAGGATCGAAAGTTTTGATTGCTCGAAGAGGTGGGAATAAAGCTAGGCGCTTCTTAGAGGCGACAACGTTCGGGTTGGGGGGTCGGAAAGGGTCCATTCTTATCCCCGAGGGCCATGGAGGGTGGGGATGGCTTAAATTCTCCGACAAGCTAAGAAAGGTTGTAGATTTTCTCTCAATCTCGGTGGGTTGCGGGCTCAGTTCGTCATCTACATCAGAGAAGAAGTTTGTGAAGGGTGTTCGGCTGACTCTGGGCTTGGCTCCAAAGTGGACGGGGCCTTCTTTTGCGGAGGTGTTGAGGTCAGATTCAACCATTGTTGCGAAGGCGTTGCCCATCGTGGGTGGTGGCCGTTCCTAGTTAAGGGCTTCGTTGGCAAATCCTTGTGAGTTTGATCTTCTTCCAGTGGTTTGGCATGCAAAGGCTGATCCAAGATTGGCGGTGGATTGCTTCTCGTTGGAGTCTCATCCGCTTGATCTGCTGGACAAAGACCAGCATGTTCGTCCGCAGGGTAAGTACTCTCGTTCGAATTTGAATTTTGAAAATTCGAGACTGCGGACGTGGCGTAAGTTGGGTCCCGGTTTTTATTTGGCATTGGGTCAGGTTGTAAGGAGATTTCTGGGCTGGTTTGCCGGGTCGAGGTTGACTCGAAAACCCTTAGGTTTCCACGTGGCCCGACTCATGCGGAAACCTAAAGTTTCCTGTCCGCCGCCATCCCTGCCGGAGACAACACCAGAGGTGTCTTCTGGGTTGGTTCTGTATCAGCTTCCCTCCTGGGGGTTTGGAGGTTATAGCGTTGGGAGCCACAGAGGACGCGAGTCCAGCTCCGTCAGTTTTTGTTGGGGATTCTTTTAGGTTGGAGCCCTCATTGGTGGCAATTATAGGGATGGATCCATTTTTGTCTTCTTCCGGGGGTGAATCGAGCAGTTCCCAGGTGTTTCCGGTGTATTCTAGCCGGACTCCAGCCTCTAAAGTATTCGGTTTCCCCCCTTCGCCGGCATCGGATCTAGGTTTTTCGGCGGATCCTACTCCTTCAGCTCTTGTCTTTAAGTTCACTCCATTGGGGACGCTTCAGATTCCTAAACCCTATTCTACCCCTCCATCTCTCTGGAGCAGCTGTTTTGGGAGAGAAGCTGCGTTCTCCCCTCCCCATGATGGTTTCTAAGCCTCTTCAGTGTTACTACAGGAGGGCGAGAAAACTGAGGCAATGGCAATCTGTGAATGATGTGCTACTTTCTGATTCCCTGGAAGCCGCGAAGATGTCTGTAGGCTACGCTGATAAGAGGGTTACAGTTGCAGAGCCGCCAACGAAGAAGGTGGCAAAGCTTCTTGCAATGAAGAAGTTAGAGACGCCAGTGAATCAAGGCCTTTTTAGGAAGGGGTTTCTCAACCTTCCCCCGAGAGTTTCAGTCCCTCACGCGTCGATTCAAGAGATCAACTATAGCGGGGTGGTAGGTCCTTCCTCCCCTCCGAGTGGTTGCTTAAATGGTTTCTCCCAATCCCGGAATTAGCCAGTCGATTTTGATCATAACGAGGAGATTGTGGTGTGGGAGGAGGAAGAAGATGATTATTGGGATGGATTGACCTTAGATTGGGTGATGGATGGGGATTTTGGGCAGGAGGCCATGGCTATTCGGGATACCATGGAAGAGGAATTCCAGTTGATTGCGCGCCAAAAGTCTAAAGGAAAAATGGAGCTTCTGAATTTACATAGCTCCATCAATTACAGCAACCCAAAAAATCCCTCTAGTCGTAGGAAAGGCAAGGCACACATGTTGTAGGTTTGTTGTGCCTTGGCGGGTTGTGGGTAGTCTTGTTCTTAGTTGGGCCCTTTTGTAGTTGGTTTTTGGTTTTTTCGTTTTCTAGGGCCTTGGTGTTGTGGGTTTTTGCAGGTTAGCTTTGGTTGTTCCAGTGTATACTTCCTGTGTGCTTAAAGGTGCCTTACGCTTTCTTTTTTTTTTATAAGTAAATTATATTGAAAAAGCGCAAAGGGGCGCAACCCATAGTACACAGGACGTATACATGAGGCCCTTAATTCAAAAAAAAAAAAAGCACCTATCTATGAATTCAAAATAAGAACACTCATGCATAAACTGAATTTTCTCTCTCCACATAAACAACGTTTGTAGCATCATTTTCTTCAAGTTCATCAAATCAGTCTCACAATCTTCAAAACAACGTGCATTTCGTTCCCTCCATACACACCACATCAAACATAATAGAGCCATGCGCCAAATCGGTATCAAAGTCCGATTACCCTTTTGCCCCCTCCAACTCCCAACATATCTTTCACCGATCGCTGCATTACCCACTCCACCCCAAACATTTGCATAATTGTCCTCCACAATTTTATAGCAACCATACAATGCAGAAACAAATGGTCAATACTCTCCAGAATTCTTACACATATAGCACCAGTCCATCACAATAATGTTTCTCTTTCGTAAATTATCCAAAGTTAAGATTTTTCCTAAAGTTGCCGTCCACACAAAGAATGCTACTCTCGGGGGGACCTTAACTTTCCAAATACTTTTCCACGGAAAAGAATACTGAATAGAACTAGATAAAACCTTATAGTAAGACTTTACCTGAAAAGATTTCTTTCGCGCTGGAATGCAACACATTTTATCCTCTCCCTCACTTCTAACTTTAAGAGTATACAACATCTCAAACAATCTACTAACCCCTTCCACCTCCCAATCATGAACTGGGCGAGAAAACAAAATATTCCACAGAATTGTGCCATTTTGTCAATCTTCAAAGGAATCTCCCCACACCACACATCATGCCAAAATAGAACTTTCGAACTATTCTCGATCTCATATCTCACATGAGCTGCAAAAGCATCCCATCCCCTTCTAATACTCTTCCAAACTCCGAACCCAAAAGAACCCCCAACCTCCTTAGAGCACCAACCACCCCCCATACTTCCATATTTGGAATCCACCACATTTCTCCACAAAGCATCCCTCTCCAAAGCATATCTCCATAACCATTTACCCATCAAAGCTTTATTGAACATAACCATATTTCTCACTCCCAGTCCCCCCGAAACCTTTGAAGAACAAATCGTATGCCAATTAACCAAATGAAATTTAAATTCATCTCCAATACCACCCCAAAGGAAGTCTCTCTGAAGTTTTTCCAAACGATTTACCGCTCCCACTGGAATAGGGAAGAGAGACAAAAAAATATGTAGGTAAACTTGAAAGAGTACTATTAATCAAAGTTAACCTCCCACCCTTAGATAAATACAACCTCTTCCACCCCGCTAATCTCGCTTCCATCTTCTCAATAACGCTATTCCACATATGAGCGTCTTTATACTTAGCACCCAATAGCATACCCAAATACTTTAACGGAAGTGAGGCCACACCACACCCAAGAATACTAGCCAACTCCTCCACATCCCCTACCTCACCTACAGGAACCATCTCAGATTTAGACAAATTAATTCTCAAGCTCGAAGCTGCTTCAAAACAAAGCAGCAAACACCTCAAATCTCGGATTTGGTCAGTAATAGGATCACAAAAGATCAACGTATCATCTGCAAATAAAAGATGGGATACCATCATAGCATCTTGCGTACTTGATCCCACTGAGAACCCCGATAGGCACCCACTATCCACCGTCGCATATATCATCCGACTGAAAGCCTCCATCACCAACACAAACAAAAGCGGAGACAAAGGATCCCCTTCTCTAAGACCCCGTGAACTACGAAAAAACCCTGAAGGCGACCCATTGATATTTATGGACAAACAAACAGTAGAAATACAATGAGCAATCCAGCCACACCATCTCTCCCCAAAACCGCATCTCTTCAAGACATAAAGCAGAAACTTCCAACTTACATGATCATACGCCTTCTCCAAATCCAATTTACAAATAATGCCCGGAGTTCCAGATCGAATCCTGCTATCCACGCATTCATTTGGCACCAAAACAGAATCCAATATTTGCCTCCCCTTGATAAAAGCAGTCTAAGAATGGGAAACAACCTTCCCCTATCACCGACTTCAACCTATTTGCCAGGACCTTCGAGATGATTTTGTACATTCCACCTATTAAACTGATAGGTCGAAAATCCTTGATATCCACCGCTCCAGCTTTCTTTGGAATCAGCGACACAAAGGTAGTGTTAAGGCTCTTTTCGAACTTTCCACTGGTTTGAAACTCCTTTAACACCGCAATAATATGAGTCTTCAAGATCTCCCAACACTTCTGAAAAAATGCCATAGTAAAACCATCAGGCCCAGGAGCCTTATCGCCTTTGAAATTCTGAATTACCGCCCAAATTTCATCTTCCTCAAACTCACGTTCCATCCATGTTCTATCCTCTTCATCAATGGAAAGAAAAGATAAATCATCTGCCCTTGGTCTCCACTGAATTGCTCACTGTACAGCTTTTTGTAGAACTCCACAATATGATCTTGGATGACTGTCCTATCATCAGTCAATTGTCCATCCACCACTAGAGCCTCAATCGTATTATGTCTTCTATGAAAGTTAGCCAGTCGGTGGAAGAATTTGGTATTACTGTCACCCTCTTTTAACCACAATGCCCTAGATTTCTGTCTCCAACTCACTTCTTCAAGAAGAACATGCCGCTCTAAGTTTCTAGAAAACTCTTCTCTCTTGAACTTTTCTTCATCCGATAACGGCCTATCCTCTGCGATCAAATCCAGCTCACACAGACCCTTTTCCAATTTATTTTTATGAACCCCTACATTCCCAAACACCTCCTCATTCCATTGTTTAAGATCAGTTTTCAATGCTTTTAACTTACTAGCATACACAAAGCTAGGCATACCTTCATACATATAAGATCCCCACCATCTCTTCACCTGCTCCTCAAATCCTTCCTCTTGCAACCACATATTTTCAAATTTAAATGACCCCCTACCACGTCTCTCGTCTCTACAATCCAAAAGCAGAGGATAATGATCCAAAAGAATACGAGGTAGACGTCTTTGCAACACATCTGGAAAATATTCCTCCCATTCTGTAGCTAGCAAAAATCGATCAATTCTGGACCAAGAGCGGCAATTTGACCAGGTGGATCTCCCCCCAACCAAAGGAATATCGACGAGACCCTGTTCAAAAATAAATTCAGAAAACTCAATCATAGCCTGAGATGATCTCACTTCCCCTCCTCTTTCGCTCGGAGACCGAACGATGTTAAAATACCCCCCATACACCAAGGCATCTCTCAAATATTCCTCAAACCTGTCAATTCCTCCCAAAGCCCTCTCCTATCACCATCATCATTAGGTCCATAAACACCCGCAAAAACCCCAATCAAAATTTACTGACACACTACAAAATGCACAAGCTACCACATACCTCCCCACATACTCTTCAATCTTCTCGACTACTCTTCTATCCCACATTAACAAGATGCCTCCTGAAGCCCCTCTAAAACCCAAATACACCCAATCCACATAAACACAACCCCAAACACTATAGACCACCTCCCTACTAATTACCTCCATTTTTGTCTCTTGTAAGCACACAATATCTGCCCTCCATTCCCTCAACAACCCCCTAATCTTCGTTCTTTTCTCAAGCTCATTCATGCCTCGTACATTCCATGAAATTATCTTTGGTTTCAACATTAACAATTGCCAACCCTCCCCTTCCTAGTCAACCTAGACAATTGACCTCCTTTCCCATCATAATTCACCGAACATTCTAACCTCTTCACTTCACGTTGTCCACGATTCCCAAATTTAGCCCTCAAATTATTGTCGTGCCTCACCCTATCGGAATACCGATGTGCTTCAATATCATTGAACAAATCCATCAACTTATCTTCAAAGCCTGGACAAGACATTCCTACAACTTTACAAAAATCTCTAACTCTCTCAATCACCCATTCTGTGGACATAGGGTCATCTCCTAGTTGTTCCTCCAAAACTGCCAACGGATGTATATCCAGCATCTCACTTCCCCCAATAACATCATCTTCCCGGGTCACCAAAGCTAAAATATTATCTCCCTCACCCTCCCCCCGTAATTCATTTTCACACCCTAATTCAGCCACTTCCCCACTAATTCCCTGCACTTTTAATCCCTTGCTCGGGGATTCTATCTCTCCCAAACCAAAATCAATTTCTGCCTTCCTCGGACTCTCACTCTCCTGATCACCCGCATACCTATCCTCTCCTACACCAACACTCAAAACAGAAACCAGCTAGTGCTTACCCGCAACGCCAGTCTCACCTCCATCGTGAATCTGCTCCTCCAACTTCTCTATTTCCACCACTCCAGGACTTGTACATAAGGAATCATGGTTCTCATGCAGTATTATCTCCTCTCTGGCCTTCCCCAAACCCCCAGTGACACCATCGATACCCTCTAATTCAGCCCCGTTTTTCTCCATTATCTTCACCAGTCGCACAACGCTATTCCACAACATTTCTGACTCGGTACCGGTAAGCTTTGGTTCGGGAACCACCTCCAGCGTCGTCATCGGCGTCTTTTGACCTTGCTTGACAGTTTCAGCCAACGTCTCAGCCGTCACTCCAGTCTGGACCATCTGCCTGGGCTGAATCCGTCGACTATAAGTTATCACCAAACTTCCAAAGTTCTCCTGGTGGATTATTTCTTTTCCTTTAGCCTTGATCACATTCTGAACCTGCTTCTTAAGGCCCAATCCTTCCGAACCCACCTCGTTGTCTGTTTGACCTTGTCTTGGGCTTTCGGTAGGCTTGGCCTCATCCCTCAACAGGCCCAATTCGAGTAAACCCAGCCATCTAGAAGCTTCTTCTCGAATAGAGACCAGCATTTGTTTAAAATTTGCCAGCTGTAGTTGCCTCTCCACAGAGCCGTTTAACATGTATTGCGCTCCAGCAATCTCCATGCGATCTCCTCCCGCCATATCCGTCGCCTTCTTTTCCGTTCTTGCCAAAATCGACATGGGTTGCTCTCTGGAAGTTCCCAAAGTGCCCTTGCTTGATTCTCCGTTTTCCAGCTCACTGCCTTGCCCTACCAGCACCGCCGCAAACGTTCGGCCGTCATGGATCGCCGGCTTCGTCACCCTCGTCGGGGCAATTGGTAACTTTCCACCTATTTTCCCCCAAGCAGCTTTCTTCTCAAAATATTTCTCTAACTTCCTCAATTGTGCAAGACAATTGGCCCAGCCGCTACCTTCTCGTCCCTCTGGTAAAATCACGCACGTCCATCGACCACCATAGCCATATTCTGACAGCTCCAAAAATCTTCCATGAGCATTTCCTCTCCGTTGCAGGATATGCACCATAGAACCCACCCGGAAAGTCCTGCAAAAGTCTCGTATCTCCCCGCCCTGCCTCAATTCCTCCATTGATCTCCTAAACCATCCTAAACTTAACTTATTCAAGAACACTGCCCTGAAGAGACCTTTACTCCTCTCTGCTAACCTTATGCCATCCCCAACACTAAACTCAGATCGAATCTCGAAGGATTTCGCCTTAACGTAGAAAAATCCGACATAACCCATGGTAAAATCTGAATAAAACTCCTACACTACACTCCTCACGCGCCTCCCCAGCTTCTCACGCGCTACTCATGAGAGCAGAGAGAGAGAGAATTCCCATCCTGCACATCACTCCTTACAAAAAAAATAAAGGTTTCTTACTTATCAAAAAAATAATTTGTCTGATAAAGGCATTATTAACCAAACCTCTTGCATTCATTTCACAACAAAATGGTGATGATAGAAGGACTTCACTTCAAACTTTCTCCTTTTGGAAGGGATTCAACAAATTCTATACTCGCCTCCTTGCCTTAATCTGTGAGAATACAACTGAAAGAAAGAAGAGACCACTTCCACCTCCCAATCATGTACTGGTCTAGTAAAGAATATATTCCTTTGTAGATTTCCATTTCCAAACTGAATATGGTCCGCTACCCACGCATCCTTACAATGTGCAAAACGTTTTTTGATAGATACTCCATTCGCATCATAATTAATGGAACAATTCAAATTCAAAAGCTCCCTACTACACTTAACCTTTCGAGGGGTATCTTTTATCCCCTCATCCCCAAAGAAAGCCCACAAACTAAAAGGGTGGTAGGGGGAAAATCACTCAAAAGGTAGGAAAATCTCCATCCTGTCCATCAATAACCGCCATCTCTGAAGACCGGCCAAATCAATACTTCTCGAATATGAGAAATTTTTTTTTGATAGGTAAGAATACTTTATTAAAGAAAGCGTAAGGCGCCCCTAAGTACACAGGAAGTATACATAGAAACAACTAAAGCTAACCCGCTAAAACCCAATAGAACCAACAAAACCCGAACCCCTCGAAAACGAAGAAAAACCCCAGAACAAACTACAGAAGAAACCAACTAAGAACAAAAAAACCCACCACTCACCCACCAAAGCACACAAACCTACATCATGTGTGCCTTGCCTTTCCTACTCCTAGAAGGAACTTTAGCATCACCATAATCGATTGAGCTATGCAAATTTAGTAGCTCCCTTTTTCCTTTAGACTTTTGGCGCGCCATCATCTTCTCCCGCTGAAAATCTTCTTCCATGGCTTCCCTAATTGCCAAGGCCTCCTCTCCAAAAGCCCCTTCCAATGCCCAATCCAATGGCGATCCACCCCAAAAGTCATCTTCCTCCTTCTCCCAATCTACAATCTCTCCGTTGTGATCAAAACCGAAGAATCCAGTTCTTTCAATGGAGCAAGGGGAGAAGCAGCCACTCGAAGGAGAGGAAGGTCGTACCAACCCGACCTTCTTGACCTCCCGCAGCACAACGGGAGGGACAGGAACACTCGAGGGAAGATTAAGAAAACCCTTCCTAAACAGACCCTTTTTTGCTGGAAATTCTGTCTTCTTTTTCGCACAAGCCTCTCCACCCGTACTCGAATATGAGAAAGTGACGGACTGAAAACACCGAAAGCTACTGGAGGAGGATAACCCCAACCTACAGAAGAACTCGGCTTGAGAAAACCCCTCTGGAGAAAACCCACATCAGCACTCAACAGGGGAGTGTTGAAGATGGAAATATTCTCCCCCTGATTTCTTTCCATGATTTGGTCTTGATTTGATTTGATTCCAAGTGTAATTGCGTTTCATATTAAGCTTTGTATTCTCTCCTATTTAAACCTATGCAACCTATCAATCAAAAGATATAAGAATATTTCTCTTCCTCTCCTCCTTCGGCATTATTCTCTATTTTTCTACATTCTTACCCCCTTTATTCCTCCAGCACAGTTGGGCTTATAGATAGACCCAAGCTTCTCCAGCCCTTCAAGAATAAACCGCAAAGCCCAATCCACCTCAATCTTCAAATTCACAAGATGACCCTTCCACGCCCAAAGAAGAGATGGCAGAATCCCTTTTCCTAACAGCCTACCCTCCCCCTCGTTTGCAACGCCAGAAAGGCAAGCAACATTGCCTCAAACAGAGGAGCTCTACTTGGCGTCAAAAGCCTTGTCCAGTGGATTACCAATGGCAAAGTGTTCCTTACCTAGTGGGTCCTCAAGCCGAACCATCGGGAACTCCATCGTCCCTGAAGGGCTAGCCTCTGATCTCAGAACCTCCATAAACGACAGCGCACCAACTTCTCCAAAGGCTCCTTGCCCACCGGTAGGAACGGAACCCAAGACAACCCTCGCGCAATCTTGTTCTTCTCTGCCGATAAAGAATTACTAGATCCAAACCCAACCAAGGCTCCAAAAAACAACTTCACCTTACCAATTCCGCGGCAACACGACACCAACCTCGCTCTTCACGACCCTCAGGGATCAAAATGAGCCCTCTCCGGCCACCCACTGCGTAAACCGCAAGAACCAACCGGAACTGTTACCACCACTGCAGACAATAAAGACCTTTGGTCCTTCCCTAAAGGATTTGATAAAATCCTTAGCACCAAGGAGCCGCATCAGCTTCACCACCGTCGAAGCCAGTCATGCGGTACAACAGGAGCCCACAAACACCACGCCCCTCCTCCTTTCTTCCACCCGCAACACTGAGGCACCTTTCATCACTGAGAAAATAAAGGTTTTAGCCTCCACGAAGAATCATCTCTCCATCTCCAATCTCGCACAACAGCCACCACGAGGGAGCACATTAGACGTGCCCCCACGCGCGTCCCTTGGTCTAGACAAGGGTCTACATCCTTGCAAAAAACCTGAAAAGATTATGGCTCTGGAAATATCTAGAAGAAAAACAAGAGCCCACCACAAACTTCCAACAGCAAAATGATATGAACCAAGAACAGCCCAGAATCACTCCAACACGACGTTAACCCGGAGTACCAAAGCCTATCGCACTAAACTAAACATATCCGGATAAGAAATCTTCAACGGTTGTTCCCCACACCATAAATAATGCCAAAACCTCACCTTTTACCCATCTTCCACCTCATATCTAACAAATCTAGAGAAACCTTCCCACCCCCACCTTATATATTTCTACACTCCCACGCTGAAAGACCCCACAACCTCCTCAGAACACCAACCTCCTGACAAACTATCATACTTAGTTTCCACCACCAACCTCCACAGAGACTCCCTCTCCGTAGCATACCACCATATTATTTCTAACTACATTGTTGTCTTATTAATAGGATACTTTCTTCTGTCCTAGATAAAGTATCTCTTCACTCCATATTATTTCCTTCTATCTCTATTTTTTCTTTCCACCAAGAATCTTTGGATGTGTCTGTTATGTTCACAACATCAATCCAAGTTTTGCTAAACTTTGTCCACTCTATCTCAAATTATTAGAACCAACCTCAAAAATCTCAACAAATGTCACATCAACAATATTCATACAACCAATTAGAGATTTTACAACAATACAAAAAAAAAAAAAAAAAAAAAAAAAAAAAAAAAAGCAATAGATGTTTATATATGAAAAGAAACTTGAAAGAGATAATTCTAGTGTAGTTGAACTACGGCATTCTTATCTATGAATCTTTTATTAATTTCAACAATGAAGTACCCCATATCACATAAAGTCAACTAAAAGCATAATGGGAAATGTGAACATATCACCTTTTGGTTTGGGAACAAGGTGAGGACTCCATAGGTATCCATAGGGAACATCAAGAGGAGAGCTATAAGATCCTTTTAGATATGTAACAGGTCTTAACTTTAGCTTTTTCTTCCTGAACTCATTAATGATGTCTCGTATTCCAAGCCAAATTAATGCATCAACAATCTGATAAGAAAGCTGCAAAAGGTAGTCTAGCTAAAATTATAAAATATACAATTACCAATTGAAGTATTCGTTCAAGAAAAATCAAAATCAACAAGGATTAAGAAAAGTACTAAAAGAGACTCACTCTATATCCAAGTTGTTGCTTAACACGGGATAGAGGGTGGGGGAATTCACTAGTAGGCCTGAAAAAATGAGTCAAATATTTATAATTCATAATAATAGTCCCAGATTAAGTTGGTATATAAAAGCTAACGAGAAAAAAAGGCATGCCAGAGAATAACACTTTTTGGCTACTATGTTTATCATCTTATCATGTTTCACTGAGAAATATGTAATATCAAAACGAATAATGCACTCATAAATTGAAACTCTTTGTCAGGATCAAAAGAATTATTTGATAGAATATCTGTCGCAACAAGCTTAACCCACAAAACAAGACTTACGTCCATGGCATTGTGAAAAATATATGGAGTGGTACTCTTAGCGCCTCAGCAACATGAGTATGTCCTGAACAAGTATTTGCACATGTTAACAGTTAATTGAATGACTTCCAGCAATCTTTGACATCAACTTAACAGAATTATTATTTTATCATTATTTTTTGTCTTAACAAAGTTAGCACTAAGCATTTAGTAGAGAAGCTATAGCCAGAGAACCTGAGTCCTCAAACAAGCATATAAACTGGAAAAGTAGACTAGTCTAAAACATGAGAACAAAAAGACAATGCAGAAAGAATTCAACTTCGAGTTTTAATGAATCAAACAACCTAAACTTCAAGTAGGCTTAAGAGATAGACTTCCTCAAATAGCCACCCTCTTATTATCACCAATTGGAATTTTCTAGAGGCAAGCAGAACCTACATCATATAAATGACTTCTTGAGTTAGTTGGTAAGTCTCGTTATTGTTGTCAAAAATCATATTAATTATATTGCAAGCATATGCATCTGCACATATCGCAAACGCAAGCATGCAAGCAAGCTTGCTTAAAAGATATTAATCGCATTCTGAAATCACTTTATTGACATCCATGAGACTGTTCTCAGCGGCTGACTCACAATCACCACCAAACTTGAGAACGAACATGTTTAGTAGAGATAACAAGAACTGTCTTAAATTTCTAAGGAGAGAGAAACTAAAAGTAACACAGACACAACAGGCAAGGAATTTTCAGAAATCATTTTACAAATATACCGCTAAAAATACTGCTTTTAGAACTTTTAAAAGAAAATACACTTTTCCAAAATTTAGGTCATTTAACAACTCAAACAGCCTAGAAATGTCCAGTCTTTAACTAAATCGCCATTTTTAAATACAACCAAAAAAAAAAAACAGTTTCTGGGATGAAAAGCCATCTAGATTTCTGCTAGGGAACATGCCAAAAACACTACTATATACAGGTGATGTTTTGTTTTCCTATGTTATACTTGTGCCAACACTTGCTAAAATCCTATCCTAGATTCTGTACTGGGATGACATGACCCCTGATGCCTTTAATTCCTTGCCCTACAGTGTATGTTAATAATCCAAATGTGATTCAATTGAACATTACAATTTATGGAAAACGAAAAGAGCATGAGATAAAGCATATTCAACTGAAGAAGGTGATCATGTTTCTCCCACCAAATATTATGTTCTTAACAATGACCAAATCATCTCTATGAATAATTCTAAATACTCAACTTCCGTCCCACTCCCATACAACTGGGTTGATTGGGCAGTGATCATCAGCCTTTAGATTTTTTCCTTTTCTAATAGAGGTTGATCCAATGGTTTATGGGCACTGCCACATCAGTCCAGTTGTATGCGAGTAAGATGAGAGTTGAGTTTATAGCATTACTCTATTTCTATATATGCAAATCTAACTACATTTCGTCCAAAGCAACGCATATCTAACGTCCAAAATATTCAATCACATAAATAATGGAAAAATATTCTCAAAATGCATGACATGACATGCCAAAATGTTTGTTTATAAGGTAAAGGAATACCCTAGAAAAATTGGATCAAAACGGGATTCGAAAACAAACCAAGTATGAAAAACAAGTGTGCTTGGTCATTTTGCCAGTGGGAGCTCAATCAACTAAGTTATGACTCTTGTTCGACCGAGATGTACAGTAAATGTGCATGCGTGGCATGCTGACATGGCAACACTTGGAGAAAGTTTTGATGACATGGCAAAACTTGGCCTCGGGAGATAGGCTTCATGCGAAAAGGCTGGAGCAGGAGAAGGCTTTTGGACCCATTTATGAAGATGCTTCATGCAAAACGTGTGTATCACTAACGGGCCCTTATTCCTCTTAACCAAAGAAAGAACTATTTTTTTAGGAGTACGGTCTGCAGGAGTTAACAACACCAATTCCCCTTTCCCCGATCAATCTCCGCATCCTTCAGCCCAAAAGAACCCAAGCCCTCATCCACTAAACCCAGCGCCTGGTCCACTTCCCCTTGTAAAACCACCAGCTGATTTCTCAAGGAATTAAGAATCCCACTAACACGCGCCACTCCTTCCTTAATACTTGATCCTTCCTTATTACACGCTGCAAAGGTTACCACAAAGACATGACCAGACCTCAGCACCTCGAGCAACGCATGAAATCAGAGGGTCTGTAGGAGGCTTCCCCAACCTTGAACCATTCTCCGTAGAGCCATTTGGTGGCTTCCCCGTCCCACCTAGCATTGCCCCAAAGGAAGGGCCGCTTAACACAAACTCCTTGCACAGAGGAGCCAATGAAGAGTTACCCATGCCGGTGGCCTGCCTTCCACCACTGGGCGGCTGAGAGCAAAATCAAAGAAAGCCACAGCCTTGCTCAGTTCCGCAGTGAAAATTCTCCACCCTCCCCCTTCTCGTCCCTCCGGCACAACAAAGGAGCCTCGACGACCACCACCCCCATACACCTCCACCACCAAGAAGTGACCAAACTTATTGGAACGCCGTTGGGCTATAAGAGCCTTGCTCCCCAACCTAATCGACTTGAATTCCTTCGCCTCGATTCCTCCACATTGGAGTAAAACCAAGCCACACTTTCTTCCCCAGCAACACTACACGGGAAAACCCACGGCTACTTTTAACCAAACAGAGCAAAGACACCCTCTACTACCGATAACTCAAATGTTTTGGACTCAACAAAGAACCAACTAAAAGCCCCATTGAAAGAGCAAACACAATAAGAAAACTAATACCACACGCCTACATGACCACCCCCCTCCCCTCCCCTCCCTCTAAATTGTAATCATCTTTTATGTATTGAATTTCTATACCACCTAATCTATTCACACACCAAGATGAGTCCTCTACATCAATGAATGCCCCATTCATATAGAACCAAACTCATAAGATATTAGCTTAATTCCCGGGTGCTCAAAACCCTATGCCAACATCTACCCCTAAGGAAAAAGAGAGAAAAATATTGAATCAACTTCATACACTGAAAAATATTGACGCATGATAACTTGCGTAAGAGGAATGTAATAGTAATGGAGTGGTGTTGTCTATGCAAGAAGAGTGGGGAGTCTATTGATCACTTGTTGCTTCACTGCGAGGTCGTCCGGGCACTTTGGAGCTACATTCTTATTTTATTTGGGGTTGAGTGAGTTATGCCACGAACGGTGTTGGAGTTATTGATTAGTTGGGGGGCGGCAATTGGGAGTCGTCATGCTAAAGAGGCTTGGCGGTTAGCCCCTCTATGCTTGCTGTGGTGTATTTGGAGGGAGCGGAATGCTCGTCTGTTTGAAGATGTAGAGACACCTATGGTGGAGCTACGGAAGCGGTTGCTCAATACTTTATATTCTTGGATAGCGCCATATCATAGTTTGAATGTCTTTACTTTTGTAGATTTTTTAAATTTATTTTCTGTTCGACCCTTTTAGGGGCTCTCTTGTATACTTCCCGTGTATAAGGGTTGCGCTCCTTAGCGCTTTTCAATAAATTGCTATTACTTATCAAAAAAAAAAAATTCACAATCCGACACAAACTCGGCCAAAAAAGGATTTGATCATTTTCACTGAGAATACATCAGTAACTACATCTTTCTACATAAATTAGCTAGCAAATGTCAGCCTTCTAGGCATGAACATAGGCAAGGAGCGGAATGCTCGTCTGTTTGAAGATATAGAGACACCTATGGTGGAGCTACGGAAGCGGTTGCTCAATACTTTATATTCTTGGATAGCGCCACATCATAGTTTGAGTGTCTTTACTTTTGTAGATTTTTTAAATTTATTTTCTGTTCGACCCTTTTAGGGGCTCTCTTGTATACTTCCCGTGTATAAGAGTTGCGCTCCTTAGCGCTTTTCAATAAATTACTATTACTTATCAAAAAAAAAAAATTCACAATCCGACACAAACTCGGCCAAAAAAGGATTTGATCATTTTCACTGAGAATACATCAATAACTACATCTTTCTACATAAATTAGCTAGCAAATGTCAGCCTTCTAGGCATGAACATAGGCAAGGAGGGAACCAGCAGCATGTCTAGCCGAGAAAAAATAATAATAAAAAAAATTTTTTAAAAAAAAAAAAAAAGAGCCTTGCTCTACGTGGGCTCTCCCGGTGTATATATTGGAGACAAGGTTGAAATTTTTAACTTCAAATGGGATGTTAGTGTGGAGACGAGGTTTGATCTCAAAACTAGGCGCTTTGATACCATGATAAAATACCGCTTGTTTTCCAAAAAATGAAATTGATAAGAAGTGGTGAATTTAAGTATTTAATCATTATCACAGCAATAACACTAGAGCTAATTACATAAATCATGTCAACAACTAAAGGATATCAGAGAAGCCACTTCCACAATTATGCCCTAGCTCCCCACCATGGTGCAGAAGACCTAATTGGATTAAAAAACAGCACTATAGAGCCTGTTGCGTTGTTGATGAAGAAACATCACAGCTATTCATTTGATTAAAATCATCTCCTTCAACCAATTACATATAAGAAAAGCCTTGTAGATGCAACTCCTTCAACCGATTACAAATAGAGGAAAATCCTTATTTGGTGGAATCACATGAAGGACAGCGAAGACTCAACCTTGGGATAGAACCTCGGCCACAACCTTTCCAATAGGTTCACGCATATTTTTCTGAGTGATTCTCCACGAAACGTATTAATATAAAAGCAGGACAGGTATAAATGGAATAAACCCCATGTTGAGAATGACTGCCGGGCTTGAATAAGTTCATGGCTATTTCTTTATATGACACCCTTCCACTGTAAGGAGCCCCACAACTAGTACAATTTTGTGAAGCCTTTCAGTCATAGAATGCCAACTCTAAGTAGCGTCAAAGAAGTACAGTAGAGAGTAAGTATCATTCTCAGAAAAAGTACTACCTCTCAAGATCACAGCCTCAAGGAGAACGGGTATTATATCCCTTTACTAAGGTCAAAAACTTTCTGACTGCTAGCTCGCCTAAGCACTTCTTAGGAATTGCCTCAATTTCCTCTCAAGCTACTCTGGAGACATTCCACCCTTCTTACAGTGCAACTCCCCTCATCAGATCTTCCTACCCCAAACCACTATACGATAGAAAATCAGTAATATAGTCCTTGACAAAGACAAAAGTGTCTCTTTCGAATTTAATATGCTTACGAACTTATTAAGAGAATAACATGTTGGAGATGGAAACTGTTATTAGGGTTTTGTGAAAAGAAAGAGGGGGCACGTTATATTGTCATACGTAGCCTACCTCACACATATTATTATATAGGCTTTGGAAAATATTACAATGACCACAATACCCTCAAACCCTAATATATTATTATTCTAACACTCCCCCTCAAGCTGGAGCATATATATCATATAAACCCAGCTTGTTACAAATACACTCTAACTGGTTCCGACACAAAGCTTTTGTAAACACATCAGCTAACTGGTCTCCAGACTTCACGTATGCTGTAGATATATCTCCATCGAGTATCTTGTCTCTGATGAAATGACAATCAACCTCAACATGCTTAGTCCTTTCATGAAAAACTGGGTTAGATGCAATATGTAAAGCAGCCTGATTATCACAAAATAACGGAATAGGAGTAGGAGCTGAGAACCCAATCTCTTGAAGGAAATGTTGTAACCAGGTCAATTCAGTAGCAGTATGAGCCATTGCCCTGTACTCTGCTTCAGCACTAGATCGTGCCACTACTGTTTGTTTCTTACTCTTCCAAGTGACAAGATTACCACCAAAGAATGTGCAATAACCTGTAGTAGACCGTCTATCTGAAGGAGAACCTGCCCAATCTGCATCAGTAAAACCTTCGACTCTAAGATGTCCATTTGGTCTATATAGTATTCCTAGACCAGGGGCTCTCTTCAAATACCGAAGAATGCGAGTAACAGCTTCCCAATGTGAAACACGAGGAGCCTCCAAGAACTGACTAACAACACTAACTGCATATGAGATATCTGGCCTGGTGATAGTAAGATAGTTCAACTTCCCAACTAGACGGCGGTACCTGCCAGGATCTTCAAATAATTCACCTTCACCCTTCAATAATTTCTTATTTGGATCCATCGGAACATCAACTGGTCGAGAACCCAAGAGACCTGTCTCTTCTAATAAATCAAGTGCATACTTTCTCTGAGATAAGTCGATACCTGTTCGAGATCTTGCAACTTCAATACCTAGGAAATATCGAAGTTTGCCCAAATCCTTTGTATGAAACTGCTGCTGTAGAAACGGTTTTAAACGAGCAATGCCTTCTGAATCATCTCCTGTAATAACAATATCATCTACATATACCACAAGAAATATATAGCCTGCACTAGTGTGTAGGTGAAATACTGAATGATCCGTCTGACATCTCTGAAGACCAAACTTCAATACTGCTTCAGAGAATTTTCCAAACCATGCCCTCGGTGATTGCTTGAGACCATACAATGCCTTTTTCAACTTACAGACACGGCCTTGAGACTCCCCCTGAGCAACAAACCCAGGTGGTTGCTCCATATAAACCTCCTCATGCAAATCCCCATACAAAAAGGCATTTTTGACATCCAATTGAAACAAGGGCCAATCCAGAGTAGCAACCAAAGAAATAAGAACACGAACAGAAGAAATTTTGGCAATGGGTGAGAAAGTTTCATCATAATCAATACCATACGTTTGTGTATAGCCTTTAGCAACCAGCCGAGCTTTCAATCGGTCAACAGAACCATTAGGATTAAACTTAACTGTGAAGACCCATTTGCAACCAACAGTCTTCTTATGAGGTGGTAAAGGAACAAGCTCCCACGTCCCATTTTGATGCAAGGCGCTCATTTCCAATTCCATAGCTTGCCTCCAACCGGAGTGAGATAAAGCATCATGCACTGTCTTTGGAATGGAAATACTAGAAAGGTGGGAAATAAAACAAGATAGTGAAGGAGATAACGAACTAGCGGAGACAAACTGACTGATAGGATGGTGAGTAGTGCAAGAACGTGTACCTTTCCGTAGGGCAATGGGCAAGGAGTCTGATGCAGGTGGAAACACTGGATCTGAAGACGGTGAGGATGATGGTGGAGGAGCAGGAGCTGATGGGCGCGGTCGACGCGTATAAACCTAGAGTGGGGCAGGCGAGCGTGGTGGCGACAAGACTGGAGGAGCAGAGGCAGGCTCAGAGAGAAATGGAACAGGCAGCGGAATGGATGCAACATCAGGTGCGAGAGAAGAGTCACCCAAAGAAGTTGTAGCAGGAAAATGGGGGAGAGACTCAACAAATGTGACATCGGCGCTAGTGAAGTAGCGTCGAAGAACAGGACTATAGCAACGATATCCTTTCTGAGTGGAGGAATATCCAAGAAATACACATTTAGTAGCACGAGGGTCAAGCTTATCAAAACCGGGACCTAAATTATGGACATAGCAAACACACCCAAAGACCTTAAGTGGTAAGGAGAACGGGGAGGAAGAAGGATATAAAAGGGAATGAGGAGAGACACCATCTAAGACCGAGGAGGGCATCCTATTAATGAGATAACAAGCAATGAGAACAGCATCACTCCAAAATTGTTTGGGAACATGCATATGAGACAAGAGACAACGTGTAACATCCAATAAATGACGATTCTTGCGTTCGGCCACACCATTTTGTTGTGGAGTGTGAGCACAAGAGGTTTGATGGATAATGCCTTTATCAGACAAATAAGAGGTAAAAGGACCAGATGTGTATTCTTTGGCATTATCCAAACGCAAGAGACGGATTTTCTGAGCAAATTGAGTTTTAACCATATTGCGGAAAATTTGAAAAATAGAGAAAAGCTCAGTACGATTTTTCATTAAAAATAACCATGTCATACGGGAAAAATCATCCACAAAAGTCACAAAATAATGGAATTTATTAGACGCGATATTAATGGGACCCCATACATCAGAATGAACCAACTCAAAAGGACTCGAAACCCTACGGACAACTCTAGACGGAAAAGAAACACGACGATGCTTACTAAGCTGACAAGCATCACAAGACACAGACACCTCAGAACGAAGACTTGGGACTTGATGCTTCAAAGTAGGAAGAGACGGATGACCAAGACGACAATGCCATTGAAGAGCGGAGGCCGAGGACTGCAAAGCGCGAGAGGCGGTTTTAGGTGCGAGGTCCAGATAATATAAGCCACCAACTTCATGCCCCATACCAATCATCCTCTTCGTCTTGAGATCCTGAAAAATGCACAAAGAGGGGTAAAAACTAACTGAACAATGAAGGGCTTTGGTAATTTTACTAATGGATAACAAATTAAAGGGGAAACCGGGAACATGTAGAACAGACAACAACTCAATGTCAGGACTCAAATGGGTAGTGCCTGAACCGGCCACTTGGGAGAGGGAACCATTAGCAAGAGTGACACTTTTAGGTGTAACAACAGAATGATAATCAGAAAGGGAAGTGGACGAACCAGTCATGTGTTCATTTGCGCCAGAATCGATAACCCATGGGTTGCTAGTGGAGGATAAAAGACAGTGAGATGCAGTACCTGACTGAGCAAGAGTAGCAGTGGAAGAGGAAGAAGCTTGCTTATGGGCCAAGAACTGAGCATACTCATCTTTCGGAATGGAGATGACATCACACTCCAAATTGAGGCTGGACAGAGCAGGGGGTCCAGAGGTGGCTAGAGAATCTGCTTGAGAAGACACCTGATTGGCAAACCCAGATGGTGTGCCATGTAGATCCCAACAATAATCCACAGAATGATTGTTTCGGCCACAATGAGTGCATTTGCGAGACCCACGACCGCCCATACGACCACTACCTCGAGAATCACGTCCACCGCGAAAACCACGACCACCTCTACTGACACGTCCTCCACGGGAACTACCAGAACCACCACGGGCAGCAATAAAAGCAGCGCGATCACCCTCACGGTCAGAATTCAACACAGGGCCATGATCAGATAGAGTAGCACGCTGAATACGAGAAAAAACCTCAGGAAGAGATGGGAGATCTGAACTACCCAAGATCTGTGCACGAAATGACTCATACTCAGGTTTCAAACCAAGAAGAAACCGAACCACATCCACATCTTGACGTTGCTTGCCCATTTTCTGTAGATCAGTTGAGAGTAGTTGATACATGTCCCGCTCCTGACAGATGGCCACAACCTGATTGTAATACTCGTCCACAGGCTGAGCACCTTGCTCGAGTCTAAAGTATTGTTTGCAGACTTCATAAATGCGAGTAATATTGCCAGTACCAGAATACATATGACTAAGATGATCCCAAATATCCTTGGCAGTAGGAAGATAAATACACGAGGATCCAATGTGAGGTTCAACACTGTTCAGCATAAGAGAGATAATCTGATTGTCTTCCTGATCCCAAAGGCTGGTGGAAGTAAAATCAGTCGGTTTGCCTGATTGCAAATGAGTATACAAACCCTTCCCGCGCAAGGATACCTCAACAGAACGTGCCCAATAGACATAATTTTTGCCATTTAATTTCACGGAAGTCAGTGGTATATTACCCATAGAAGCTGAAGTGGGTATATCTGATTTAGTAGGAGTAGTCATGCTGAGTCGAAACTACCCCAAAGTGTACCAACAAGAAGAAGAAAGCCCAAAAACACAACACAAGCAATAAAGTGTGTAAAATGGGCCTGAACCGACCTGAATCAAGCTGAAGGGGTCTAAAATGGGCTGAACCGGGTCGGGAACAGGATGATCCGGATCTGGAATGTCTGAACCGGGTCCGGAACTGGATGAACCGGATCGAGTTAAAAGCGGGTCAAGTTGACCGGAACACGGAGCGGACGGAACTGAACCGAATGGACTGGGCTGACCCGTGCGGGTTTGAGTGACCCGGCCGGACGCAGATCCTCTGCAGCGACAACCGAGACGGCCGGTGACCACGTCAGTCCAATCTCCACTGAACCCACGCACTGAACAACCACCGGGAAAGCCACACTAGCTCCGGCAACCTCAGACGACGTCAACCTCCACAGACTGCACCGACGCCACCACTACGCACAGCTCCGGCCATCGCAACCAACACCGGCGACAGCGAGATCACGCCACTAACAACTGTGATTGCGCCGCCGCCGCTTGCCAGACACGGGCATGAAGCCCAGTGCCGTAGATTCCTTCGAGATGCAGCACAATCAGGTCTTTGGAGTTTCTATGGTTCTGTCGTGAATGACGACAAACGAGGGAAAAGAAAGAAAAAAAATATATATATTTTAGAGAATAGGGTATAGTATGAAGAACGGAATTAAACCCTAAGATTAAACCTTAGGCTCTAATACCATGTTATTAGGGTTTTGTGAAAAGAAAGAGGGGGCACGTTATATTGTCATACGTAGCCTACCTCACACATATTATTACATAGGCTTTGGAAAATATTACAATGACTACAATACCCTCAAACCCTAATATATTATTATTCTAACAGAAACAATCTATACAATTTGGTTCTCCTTGATTTATGCCTATTATTATTCTGATTTGATCTTAATGTAATGTCATTATTTCTTTCCATATTAGTTCGTAAGTCTCTTCTATTTAACCTATGTAATTGTATGAAAGTACATCAAGGAATAAGAATAGTAGAATACCATTCTCTAATTCTCCTCCTTCCTTATATTTTTCTACTTAACATAGTACCCAAACAAAAATATGTGTGTCCATCATCTCAGTGTTGTTCAATTTAGCAAACAACTTATTTAAATGTTTGTGAAAACTTGCATTAGACAATATCAACTACCCAAAGTTTCCAACTTTGCTGCTATGAAGCAGCACAACCATCATTTGCTGTATAACCCCTTAAATTTTAAGCCAGCACTTTGGGTGAAAAGAAACCTATTGATCTTTGAAAAAATATAAATAAAATTTTAAGGAAAAAATGTACAAAAATATAAAAGTGATGGAAGCTAACCATATGCTGGGGGATTGGCTATTATTGCGTCTGCTTTAAAAGGAACTTTGGATTCGGGATCAGGATCCTTGCATGCAGGAAGTAAAGAAAATATAATTTCTTTTAATTGATTTCGCTGGATAGAAATTTCTAAGGGTCCTGACGGTAAGAACCCTTTATTCTTGACCATATCTGCATAAAAGACATAAATCATTATGAAGTAAACAACAAGGATGAAAACAAAAGGGAGGAAAATACATTATGAGTTCATGATAGGCAGTCAGTGAATCTTGAACCCATGGATTCCAGCACCACCCCCATCCTTACTGGGGCCTTGATACCATTGGAGCCAAAGCACATTGGCGAAATTCATCTCCTGGATCCAAGCCCCGAACTGATTCCTTTTTCTTTTTTTCATAGGCAAGTTCTAAAATGATTCTATTTGAAAATTAATGGGCTATGCAATAAAAGAACCCATTGTTTTATAAGCCCAACCAAAAATCTGTATTGTTATTACCGTAACTACAAGAGTCAAGGTTGGGCAGTCAAAAGTATGAAAATTAACTCTACACAGTTGAAGTACAACCATAAACTTCATGCATTAATTTAGGAAAATTAAAAGAGAGACGTTAAGAAAGAAAAGAAAATAAAAGGCTTAATAATTAGCTAGAATGAAATTTAGTACCTTATGAATTCAAGTTCTAAAGATACTCAATTTGAAAACAAGGATCAACATGAAAAGCCAACCATGGAATATATAGCTTCAATAATCAAGTTACAAAAGAGAAATCATAAGGTTCTCAGGTCCAAAGAGCACTTAATCCCAGAACATTTCGAGTTCATCTAGAGAACATTTAGTTTATTGCCATTTTACTAGCTAGGTTTTTTAATTCCTTGGAGATTTGCCAACGTGTGCAACAATAACAACATTCCTTGCGACTCTCTCTCTATATTTTCTTCAATGCATTCTTTATGAAGGCCTATGAGACTCGTTTTTCTTTCCTTAGCAGAGAGAAACTTGCAAAAACAAAAACTTAAAAAATGAAACCAGGATTTGATATTACCTACAAAACCGGTTAATTGCTACAGCACAACAAATGTGCCTACAATTTTAATCCACTCAGTAACATATAAATCCTTTATCTAATCTTTTACCCCCACATTATTTCTCAACACCACTAGGACACATTTAATCCATTGATAGGTATGGTCTACGTTATGCAGGACTATGGTAGAAGTACCAAGTGCAGTTAGGGGGCACATCAGGTCCTCCTCATCCTGCTATTGGTTGAAATTCATGAACTTGGCTCTAACTGAGAACACAACGTATGAAATGTTATAACACAGTGCAACAGGGTGAAACAAGGGTCTCTGGGTATCACTTGTTGTGGCCTATCAATGCTAGCCACATTACCTCCAATATTCTTACTGATGTATACTGGTACATAAAGGTGGTTGTCATAAAATCACTTGATTAACACATCTTCCAAAGATCAAATCATCCATAATGCTTTCCGCAAAGAACTAATAATGCAACTTGTTTTCTAGAAAATTTTCCCTTGATTAATATCTATAATGTTGTGCTCATAATCATTGTGCATTAGGCATCACATATATGTAACTAACTATACATTTATTTTAACCTTTCAAATTTATCTGAGTGTTTAATCACACATCTTCATTATTCTTAAAGTATATACTTTTTTATAACTAATCCAGATATCATTAAAAGCGCGAGGCGCCCACATGTACACATGAAGTATACAAGAAAAGCCACCTAACTAGTAGGGACAAAAAGAACAAGAAGATCATGATTAGTTATCACCAAAGGAGAAACATAAGCAGTTGTTCAAAGATACAAAGTAATGAAGATTAAAGGTTCTTGCCAACAGATTTAAGTCTGTTGTGGGCAAGATTATCTCCAACACTCAGACTGCTTTTATTGGAGGTCGTCAAATATTAGACTCTGTGCTTATTGCAAACGAATGTGTGGATAGTCATATTCGATCGGGGGAACCTGGACTCCTGTGTAAGCTAGATTTGGAGAAGGCTTATGATCATGTGAACTGGGATTTCTTGCTCTATTTGCTACAAAGATGTGGTTTGGGGGAAAAATGGAGGAGTTGGATACGTTTTTGTATTTCTACGGTGAGATTCTCCATTCTTGTAAATGGAACCCCTTCGGGTTTCTTTAGTAGCTCTCGTGGATTGCGGCAAGGAGATCCTCTTTCTCCGTTATTGTTTGTGGTGGTTATGGAGGCTTTGAGTCGGATGATGACTGTCGCATTGGATCAAGGTAATTTGACAGGGTTCTCAGTGGGTTCCAGAGATTATGAGGCCTTAGTTGTGAACCACCTAATGTTTGCTGATGATACAATGATTTTCTGTGGTGCTCAAGAAGAACAAATTCGACATCTGAGATGTATCTTTTTAGGATTCGAGGCAGCTTCTGGTTTGAGAATTAATTTAGGAAAATCAGAAATTGTCCCGATTGGTGAAGTAGAGGATGTCGAAAGGTTGGCTAATCTTCTTGGATGTAGGGTTGCTTCTTTGCCTATGACTTACTTGGGTTTGCCGTTGGGTGCTTCTTACAAGTCCAAATCCATTTGGAATGATGTTATTGAAAAAATGGAAAGGAGGTTGGCGGGGTGGAAGAGGATGTACTTGTCGAAGGGTGCCCGGTTGACTCTTATTAAAAGTACGCTCTCCAACATTCCCACTTATTACTTATCTTTGTTTCCTATTCCAGTGAGGGTGGCTAATCGTCTTGATAAAATTCAAAAGGATTTTCTTTGGGGAGGCATTGGTGGCGAGAAAAAATTTCATCTAGTGAATTGGAACAAGATCTGTACGCCTTTGTATGCAGGTGGGTTGGGAGTTCACAATCTCATCCAGTTCAATCGAGCGCTCCTGGGTAAATGGTTGTGGAGATATGGTAGAGAGAGAGAGGCTTTATGGCGGTTGGTGATTGATGCCAAATTCCAGAGTCTAGAGGGTGGGTGGTGCTCGAAAGAGGTTTCGGGTTCTTATGGAGTGGGTGTATGGAAACATATAAGGAGGGGGTGGGAGAAATTCCGCAACTTCGTTCGTTTTGAAGTGGGGAGTGGATCAAATATTAGCTTTTGCAAAGATTGGTGGTGTGGGGATGGTTCCTTGAAGCAATGCTTTCCAGCTCTTTTTTCTATAGTAAGGAACAAAGACGCGTTGGTGGCGGATAATTTGGTGGTTCATAATGGTGTAATTCAGTGGAATGCTCTTTTCACGAGACAAATCCAGGATTGGGAGATGGACATGGTCCTTTCTTTCTTCGATCGATTATATTCCACTTCGACTCGTCAAGGAGAGAGTGACAGATTAGTGTGGAATCCCTCCAAAAAAGGTTTATTTAAGGTGAGATCCTTCTACTATGAGCTCATTAAGGAAGATGGCCCTTATTTTCCTTGGAAGAATATCTGGCGTGTTAAGGCTCCAACAAGGGTGGCTTTCTTCGTTTGGTCAGCGGCTTTGGGCAAAATATTGACGCACGATAACTTGCGTAAGAGGAATGTAATAGTAATGGAGTGGTGTTGTTTATGCAAGAAGAGTGGGGAGTCTATAGATCACTTGTTACTTCATTGCGAGGTCGCCCAGGCTCTTTGGAGCTACATTCTTATTTTATTTGGGGTTGAGTGGGTTATGCCTCGAACGGTGTTGGAATTGTTAAAGAGTTGGGGAGCGGCAATGGGGAGTGGTCAAGCTACAGAGGCTTGGCGTTTAGCTCCTTTGTGCTTGCTTTGGTGTATTTGGAGGGAGCGGAATGCTCGTCTGTTTGAAGATGTAGAGACATCTATGGTGGAGCTTCGGAAGCGGCTGATCGATACTTTATATTTTTGGATAGTGCCACACCATAGTTTGAGTGTATTTACTTATGTAGATTTCTTAAATTTATTTTCTGTTCGACCCTGTTAGGGGCTCTCTTGTATACCTCCCGTGTATAAGGGTTGCGCCCCTCTGCGCTTTTTAATAAATTGCTATTACTTATCAAAAAAAAAAGATACAAAGTAATGAAAAATAAAGAAATTAATTTCCCCCAAAGTCCTCTCGCGGTCCTCAAAACTTCTATGATTCAATTCCCTCCATAGACACAACAAAAGGCATGAAGGCACCATCTTCTATACAATAGCACTCCGAGTGCTACCAACAGTCCACCAACAAGTATACAAATCGACTATTCATCTAGGCATAACCCAAGACAATCCAAATCAACTAACAATAACATTCCAAATGGCACAAGCAACCTCACAATGAAGAAGAAGATGGACCATGGACTCCCCATTCCTTTTGCAAATACAACACCTATCAACCACAATGACGTGTCGCTTCCGAAAATTGTTCATGATAAGGATCTTTTCTAAGGCCGCCGACCATACAAAATAGGTCATCCTCAACGGAAAGTTAGTCAACCAAACACTCTTCTAAGAAAAACGGAAACCATCATGACAACCCATGACATTGTAGAAGGATTTATCACCATACAATCCTTTTTTGGAAGGGATCCGCCACAACTTGTCTTCCCCTTCCTGTCTCATTTTCGCTAAATACAACATCTTGAAGAACGAGACAAAGGCATCTACCTCTCAATCATGAGCCGCTCTAGTAAAGCTCACGTTTCACTAAATGACACCTTTAGAAAACTCCATGCGAGCCGCATCAGAAGCGTCCTTTGCGCAAGTAATACCAAATAGAACTGGAAAGGCTTCCTTAACCAAAAATGTTACTACTTTATCTTGACACTTCTTGCACACACATGGTTCATCGAGGTTTTGTTCAAAACTGAACTGTTTGATTGTCTCATCAAACCTGATGTTCCACGATTAGGATGCTTGCTAAAGTCCTTAAATGGACCTTTGCAATTTGCATACCATACCTTTTTGCTTTCCAGCTACAAATCCATCTAGCTACATCATATAGATGTCCTCGTCAGGTTGCCCATTTAGAAAAGCTATCTTGACATCCATTTGCCAAATCTCATCATCGAGATGAGCAACAATGGCTAAAAGTATCCAAATAGACTTAAACATGGCTACCGGTGAAGTTTTCCTATGGTCAATCCCTTCTTCCTGAGTAAAACCTTTGCAACCAACCTTGCCTTGAACGTTTCAACATTCCCATCTACCACTCTCTTTCTCTTGTAAGCCCATTTACAACCAATAAGTTTTAATGCCATTAGGCGCCTCTACAAGAGTCTCGACTTTTTTGAAATTCATGGATTCCAACTCGGTTGCCATAGTTTTGACCCAATGGTGCACATTGCATCCACATCATTAACCGCTTCATCGTAAGTTCTTGAATCCAATTCAGGTTCCTCAGGTATAGCTTCATAAGCTTCCCCTAAGAAAATGAATCTGTCAGGTGCCTTGACAATCCTCCCACTGCAACGCGGTATGATGGCACTAGGTGTCTCATCAATAGTAACCTGTGGTGTATTTGATACAGCCACCTCATCTCCAAAAATGGAGATACGTTCATTCTTGCATCCAACTATGCCTATTCGAACATCTCTGTGTGATGATTCCGAGGAATCCAATTCTAGAATGTCTCCAAAAAACCGAAAACCCCTCCACTATCAGCAGCTCCTCTACGGTGGCTAAAAGCCAGCATGAGTCAGTTCTTCCCAGAAAGATAGATCAAATATAGCCCCTGAAATTTTCATGAATTCTTAACCCAGTAGAACCGCCATCCACCACCAACTCAAACCCTCTAGATTCCACTACACAACCTTAATATTAATACCATTCTACCAAAGCTTTTATGTTATACTGTTCAGAACTTCAAAAAGACGAGAAATGGTGGGACGCGCCTGCACGCGCCGCCAAAAGGGGGGGATGGGATTGGGGCGCCGGGGAGGGGGGGAGGAGAAGGAGGGCTTTATAATAGGACAAGTTCTAAAAGTATATTCTGATGCTAATATCTGTCATTCTCTCTACTGTCTATATGTTTCTAGAACCTTTTTTTCTTTTTCTTTTTCTTTTTTCTATTGATAAGAAACGCACAAACTCTATGGGACTGAAACACATAACCTCACCCACTGCCCCATTCTTATAAGGGATGCAGGTGCTCTCTGGACCAAAGCTGGGAATTTGTTATAATGATTAGTAGGGGTACTTTCCTCCAGAATGTCTCTACATTGAAGGAGGAGGGTGGGGAGTTTGCCAAGTGTGAGTTGTTAACATTACACTATGGCAGCCGGACTTGACTATATCAGCTTTTGCAAAAAATTTCAAAGAAATTATAAATTATATTAAAAGTTTTACATTCCCTTGAATCATCGTAGATAGAGTCTTCAAATGGCATGTCTTTTAGGTGGAACCCCAACCCTTTCCACCTCCAAGGAAAGAGCACTTCCTTGAATCCTTCATATCAACTACCTTGAATCGCCATATGTGGAGTTCTGCATTACTTATTAACAAGTCAAAGATCTAATCTTTCTAAGATTAGCAAGACTAACTTGTTCCCCTATGAAGATAATTTACTATCTCAACGGTTAATACACGATGGAATAGTCAGAGGAGATCTTCATTGTCAAAAAAAAGCATGACTTATGAGAAAGTAGGATTTGAACCCTTACAATCAGCAAGAACTTTTGGATCTCCACCTAAAGGAAAGAACTCCAGCCCAGCAGTCAAGACAAAATCTCTGAAATTAGCATGAGTTGCTAGTCTAACCCTATGGCCCCACTCCTGCAAGCAAAGTTTCCATAAAGTAATATTAATAGTAGAGTATATGTTCCGATTTACAGTACGATGAACAGTTCACATAAGGTCACATGTGCAGTTGCATCATGCACTACAAGATGATGCATGACACAAGGCGCCAACAAGTGGAATAGTGGCTGTTCTTTTTTTTTCATTTCACTTGCTTCCCCAACAAGACCTATTAAAGGGCTCATAAAAAGCAGAAAATGATAATAACCTGCAAACGTTTTCCGATGGCAAGAAATGGCTGTACATCTCCTCGTGTTCCAACAATAAGCATCACAATTTGCAGTGGAGGTACACCTAGAACTTCTTCAACAGGTTCTGTGTCTGCGGCTTCCTTATAAAAATCTCCAGTACCAAAATCAAGGTTTTGGGGTTTAATATCTCCTGGAACTTCAAATTGAACAGTCCCATCATCTTTAACCATAGCAGTTCGTTTTAACCATTTAAGCTGCAAAGTTTTCAAGGATTGTCAATATCCAAATACTTAAGCACACGGCCATGAACTCATAAACCACAAATCAAGTAAAGTTTTACATAAAGAACACATACATTCACACTTTACAACTGACAAACATATATTGATGTGCATATACATGCATACAGGGATGGAGCCAGACATTTTAATGGGAGAGGGCCAAATAATTTTTTTTTTAAGTAGGGGTTAAAGTATGAATATCTATATATATAAAGCCAAATTTTAAGTAAATTAAATATAACCCAGTTTTAATATTTTCATTATTCCCTTCGAATTAAAAATCAATAAGCAAAATTGAAAAGAAAGTTTTTTGAAAAAAAAAAAGTAAAGAAAATCGTTGTCCAAAGATTCATAAAATGAAAAATAAAAAATAAAAAGGTCTCTTCTGTATGAATTATGTGCTTCTCAGAGTTCTCGCAAGGCTTTACCTGGATGACATGGCTCTTAAAGTTAACATTCTCTTACTCCTTTTGTTAGAACGGCCCACTCTAACTAACACAGTAACTCTTACACAAAATACACTATATTCTACTCAAAACACATTATGCTAAACGCAACACAAAACAAATAAAGCGCATATCTTCTAGACTTTTCTAATTAATGTCATCTAGCTATATTGAAATGAATCCCTATTTTACGTTATCTTTGTCACGCATCATTAGGAAATCGAGCTTTGCCAAAAGTGTGACTCATCGGGTCCACACCTGACTTCTACCAATGCACTGCTTTACTAAACCCCTTTCATTTACTTTGAACAAAACCTCTGCAACTTTGTAAAGCTCCTTCCACGGTTATCCCTTTTCAGACATGTCTGTTGCTATCCGTGAAATATTAAAGGAAAAAAATTTGACAATGAATCTACCGTCCCTGCATGCATACGCACTAGGTATATATATTAGGTACCAGAATATAATCATGCACTATTGTTGTAGTTTGTATGAACAGTTTATATACAAAAGATGAAGGCTATTCAACTAGTTTTGTAGCCACACACACATCTTATTATATAGGTTTAGGGGAACATTACAATGACCAAAATACCTCCAAAATCCTAATGACTCATAAACCCTAATAACTCTTCTAAGACTTTCCCTCAAGCTGGAGCATTTATATCATATAAGCTCAAATCGGAAGAAACACACAAACGAAAAACACCTAGAAAAACATTATTTAACACTCTCCCTCAAGCTGGAACAGCTTGGAGCAAACAATACAAAGACTTATAAAATAAACATAACAAGAAAATTCGCTAAAAACTTCAACGCCGGTAGAAAACTTGTCGGAAAACTACAACAGGAAGTCGGATCTTGCCGCAAAACACCAAGAACAATAGCCGGGAAACACCAAGGACGGGTCAAAACTCATCACAAAACACCAAGGCCAGTCGGATCTCATTGTAAAACACCAAGAGTAGATCGGATCTCACCGCAAAACACCAAGGCCGGTAGAATCTCACCTAGAAATAACTAACCGGTCGGAAACCACCGCTAAACACCTAGGCTGGTCAGATCTCACTGCAAAATACCCAGGCCGGTCGGATCTCACTGCAAAACACCAAGGCCAATAGAATCTCACCGCAAAACAACTAATCAGTCAAAAACCACCGCAAAACACCTAGGCCGGTCAGATCTCACCGCAAAACACCAAGGCAATTCTTATCCTGAATAAGGATATCCTTATCCCTGAGAAGAATAGTGAGCACCTAAAACCAAACAGGGATCGTCTTCTCCACAACTTGCCAAAAAAGTTGATGGTGACGACTAGAACTTGCCAGAAAAGCCCACAACTCGCCAAATACACCACAAAAGTTGTCAGAGAACAAAAAAACACCATTAAATGCCACAAATCCACCAGAAACTCGCAGTAAAACACCACAACAGCCGCCAGCAACCACGAAAAACCACCATTAATGGCCAAACGTCGCCCCTAGACACCACAGAACTGCCAGAAGGACCGCCACACACCTCAAGACACCACAAAAGACCACATACGTCACCGAAGAGAGGCTAAACTTGCCAGAAACAATCAGAACGCGCCAAAAAATGATCAGAACAAGTCGACAATCACCATGAAAGCATCTACTGACGCCACCCACCGAAAACCACAAAAAGCATGAAAAAGCACCAGAACAACCACCGAGAAAATACTGAAAATACCAATACCCAAAAAACACAAGAAACCACCACCGAGAACAAGGTAAACTATATTTTTTTTCCTCGCCAGATACATTTTCTGGTCACACTACAAATAGCTCTTTAAGAGCTTTATCAAGGCACCGCTCGTGTGGGCTCTAAGCCCACACGGGTGGTGCTGCCAACAAAGAAAGATTCACCAAGACGTGAGAGGATTAGAGAGGAAAACAAAAAATACAGAGGAAAACAAAGGGACCAAGGATAGTTGTCACCGTAGAAGAGAGGGTAGCGCTCAAATCAACTTAACAATGAACAGAAACCCTAAGGCTCTAATACCATGTTGAATTTTGTAGGGAATTATAAAATATAATAATAAAAGTAAAATAATAGCGGAAGCAAGAGAGAGAAAAGAACACAGGGAATTACGGGTAGTTCAGTGTTAGACACCTACTGTAACGACTCAAAGAAAAGCGTTAGCCACATTTGCGCTATTACCCCAAAAGGACTAGTCAATTTGGAACTTTCCTAAAATCCATTATAAAGCTCAGTTTCACTTAGTAATTAAGCAATATGGAACTTAGTACCAAGGAATATCTTTATAAACCACCTACTCTATGTGAGCTATTCATCTCTTCCCAATACGGGACCGGGGTGTTACAAACTCCCTCCCTTAAACCCCTGACGTCCTTGTTAGGGCCACATCATGCGATGCTCCAGTACCACATGACCTGGCGTTACTAAGTGGCTTTGATACCATTTGTAACGACCCAAAGAAAAGCGTTAGCCACATCTGCGCTATCACCCTAAAATGACTAGTCAATTTGGAGCTTTCCTAGAATTCATTATAAAGCTCAGTTTCACCTAGTAACTAAGCAATGTGGGACTTAGCACCCATGAGTATCTTTATAAACCACCCACTCTATGTGAGCTATTCATCTCTTTTCAATATGGGACCGGGGTGTTACACCTACGTCCACCACTCTGAATAGCCTTTAGGGCTACATTATGCTCACTAACTTGTTTTTCTACAATACAAATGTCTATATTTATAGGGTATAGAGTAAATACAATTATTGTAATCAAATCCTCATAATTTGATTACAATCCCAATATTTGATTACAATTAATTCATAAATAGAAAATATTTCAATATCAGCCAAATATAGAATATACAAAAAATATAATATATTTTTTTCATAAATTCTAACATCCCCTTCAAACTCAAAGTGGAAGATTTTGGAAGCTTGAGTTCGAAAATAGAAAACGGAAGCCGGTGGTGAAGACTGACGGACGCTACCAGAGGAGCCAGAGGTTGGCAGGTGGCAGCATTGATGGCTTCAAAAAGCAAGGCCGACTTGGGCCAAAAATAGAAAAGGGGCCAACAACAGGCCAAAGTGCCGAAAGGAGCCAAAAGAAAAAAAAAAACAAAACAAAAGGGGCCGACAACAGGCCAAAAAACCAAGGGGCTGACTAGCGCCTGAAACACGAAAAGAAATGAGCCCACTTGGGAGGTTATCGGGATGGCGCACTGAACCCGACTCACACGCAATGTGGTCCCCTTGGACCGCTCCTCTTCTTTCTTCTTTCTTCTTTCTTCTTTCTTCTTTCTTCTTTCTTCTTTCTTTCTTGCTTTCTTGCTTTCTTTCTTTTTATGTGTACAAAAGAGTCAACCCAAAAATAATTGGGGATGAAAACAGAAATACCCAAAAGACCAAGCACCAATCCAAGAAATTCACGGCAAAATATGCAAAACAGTGAATAAACTCAAGGTGAGAGAGCTTCATCACACGGAGCCAAAGGCAGAGTCTTTGGCAGAGAAGATCCACGACCATGGTGATGCGTAGTTGCTATCGGATTTGTGGGATGAGAAGAAGCGCGACTCCTTTCCATCGTCAATGAAGTCCAAGATTTACAGACTCTTTGAGAGGGAAAAGCCCGTGCATAAGGTTCTCAATGGTGGCAAACCCGCCGATGTTTTCTTGTGGAGGAAGAATAAGATCTCAGGAGTGATTGTTTGAACGTTTTCTAAGTTTTGATATCTCTGTCAAAAACTCGTCTGAACGTTTTCTATCTGAGACAAGACCATGGAAAAGTCACAACCAAACACGTCCAAACAAACCAAAAAACCACGAAAGCGAGCCAGGGAGTTCATTGAAGATTGGAAGTCACGAAGAGAGACATTCATGAAGAGAGTTCCTACTCTGAAGAAGAAAGCCGAGGAACTCGCTGAGTTGTGTGGCATCCCAGTCTGCGTGGTCTATTTTGGGCTTGATGGGACGGTCAATGTGTGGCCAGAAGACCAGACAAAGGCGGAAGCAATTATCATGAAGTACAAGGAATGTAGCAGCGATTGTATGCTGAAGCTAAACCTCTCAGGGATGTTAGAAACCATGGACAAGAAAGAGGAGCAGCAGACATGGCACTTTGTGGGCAATCAATTGCACAAGCTTTCACTGGAGGAACTTCAAGATTTGATGAGAAACTTGGACTCCAAGATACTGACTGTGGAGGAAAGAATGATTCCTAATAGGAAAAGCAGTTCAAATGTTTGAATAAGGAGCCGATTAGGATGGCTTCGATCCTCAAGCCATCCAAGGTGAATTTCTTTCCTGAAATGATGAAGATCATAGGCACGCTGGGACCCATGAACTGTAGAAGAGTTACAGCCGAGAAAAATACCAGAAAAATTGAAAGAAAACACTAAAATCCACAAGAAAAAGGCTCTGATGCCATGTTGTAGTTTGTATGAACGGTTTAGAAACAAAAGGCGAAGGCTATTCAACTTGTTGTATTCAACTAGTTTTGTAGCCTACACACACATCTTTGTATATAGGTTTAGGGGAACATTACAATGAACAAAAAACCTCCAAAAACTAATGAATCACAAACCCTAATACTGCCACCAACATTGTCAAACAAGATCAAATACTGCCACCAACATTTCAACCAAACGCCCCCCCCCCCCCCCCCCCCCCAAACAAAAATCCACAAACAATGAGAAGGAACTATCAGGGAAGGGGAGTTCTTTTTGAAAAGAGGGAGAAGTTGTTGGGGGCTGCAATGCAGGCAGGTAGGGATGGGGCAACCGTGAGGGGAAGGTTATGACAAGGCAGTCAAAATGGCGAGTGATAGGCGGAGGAGGGTGGCACCAATGGGAGAAAGGCAGTTGGGTTCCTTTATGGGGTTGGAGGTTGGGAGGGAGTAGGGAGGATAGTACAAAAGAGGAAGCGGAGGGCAGTGGCACCACGGTGACTGGGATCCTCTACAAGGTGGGTAGTACTACGGTTCAAGAAAATGCAGGTAGGGGAAGAGAGAGAGTGAGAGACAAGCTCCCAAAAATGGTTTGCGCCTATGGAGATGCATAAGCCATTTTCTCCCCTACAGTAGCAAATTTGTTGTTGACGCGAAAAATCATTTTCCGTTGACCAATATTTGTCACCCGTACCAAATATTGGAAAATGGGAAAAACATTTTACACTGAAAAAAATGCAGCCTAAGATAAAAGCAACATATATATACACACACACACACATACATAAATACATATATACATATAATAAATAACATAAAATCAGCTTATTCACAACAACTATTTCAAAAAAAGAAAATGAAGAATTCAATGAAGTAGACCCAACATATAAGAAGTGTTTCAAGTCACCTTAGCAAATAATTATTTTCATCACAACATTATCGACCACACCTGTAATGACCCAAGAAAAAGTACCAGCCACATCTATGTTATCATCCCAAAAAAATTAGTCAAATTTGAGCTTCTCTAGAATTTCTTATAAAACTCAGTTTCACCTAGTAACTAAGTAATGTAGAACTTAGCACTCATGACTATCTTTTAAAACCACATACTCTATGTGGGCTACTCCCCATCTTCCCAATATGGGACAGGGATGTTACAACACCCATCTATCAGGAAAATAAATTTAATCTAAGCTACACTTCAAAAAAATTGTCCCCTGCGATTGACATACAACATAGCATAGATGAAGCAACAATGATTACGAGAATACATGCACTACTTTTTCAGGCTTACTGCATTGATGTTCTTTGGTTTTATAATAGTTGTTTTTCCTCCACTTTCATAGGTCCTCCACCTAATTAATACACGAATAGTCTTAAATCCATATCAATCAAATACAAGGAAAAAAACAGATCTATCCCCTACCTAAGTACTTTGGTAATGAAAACAAACAAAATGTGCGCGATGCCAAATTGTAACAGCACAAGTTAACATTATCTTGATGTATCAGACCTTCTTCTTGGGTGGAATTTTCACGTCGAAAAACTTAGCTGCCAACAGTCCTGGGGTTTGATTTTTCTTGGACTTTCTACGCTCACTGGAACTCGAACTTGCATCTGACCTTCCAACAGCCAAAACTTCTCCAGGCACACTCTCAGTAACCTCTGATCAAAAGCACATTCATTAATCAAATTGTAGTACATCCAAATACCTAAAATTCTTCTGAATTCTGATCATCACTCAAATAAAATAAAAATAACCGTGATTATCCCATTAATTACAACCGCACCCTTCCCACACTTACAAAGATTTGTAACTAGTGAATGAAAAAGGCAACAGACCGCGAGAGGCAATGACATTGAAAACATAGGCAAAACTATTTTTATATATCTATATATACTTAAATTGCTTCAAACATATTCCCAAAGATAAAAATGATCAAATTTTAGACAATTAAGAGAAGGAAAAAATCTAGTAGATAAGAAGTAAGAGACCAGAAGACACAGTTGCATAGAAAACGGGAAAAACTGTAATAACTATAACATATCTATATCTATATATGCATGTATATAGATAGAAATCCGTGTAAAGACTTAAAATGCTTTAAATTTTTTACTGGTAAATAAATGAACCATTAACACAATTAATAAATTTGTAAGCGAAAATTAAAGAAAGATTTTTTTTTTCTAATTGAAAACAGGGTAACTCAGAAACTTTGGAATTTGAGAATATTAAAGAAGAAAAAGAATAAAAGAAAGTTAGGAGCAGAAGAGACAGTGGCATTGGCGTCTTAATCTTCTCGAAAAAAAATTCTTAACAACAAAATGAAAATTAAAAAAAAAAAAAAAAAAAGGGAAGAACACCGTAATCCCACTAATTTCAATGGTACCCTCGCCGGAAGAGTCGGCATCGACATTGACGTCAACGGCGGGAGGTAGGGATTCGAGATCGACTGAGATGTCCGTAGAGGAATCGGAGGAGCTCGGACGGCGATGATGGTTGGGCGGTGAGGAGTCGGCCATGGAATTTTCTGGAGAAAGAGAGCACTATGTGTGTGTATAATACAGACACAGTGAGGAGGAGCTCTAGATATCTGGATGGAAGAGAGGACAAAGTGAAACTGGACAGATAGGAGGTAGGAGTGTAGGACAGATTGCGTGGAGTGAAAGGTATCTGAATCTAGAAATGGAAATGTATGTTTTACGTGTGCATCGAGGGAGAGAGATGAGACAAAAAGAGGAAAGCCAGAGTGAGAGAGGGTGAGCGTCGTAAGGGGGGACATGAACACGTGGAAAAAAATAAGTTTAAATTTTAGGGGTTCGTTAGGCGACTTCATGGGCCTCGAAAAAGAAAAAAAAGCGCCAAATTAAGAAAATGACGATCCGGACCGGGTTGTGGACCTTTTGGTTAAGCTTTATTCGGCTTCCTCAGTTTGTATTAGCTTAAAAATATTTTCTATATTAATTTTATTTTTTTGTATTTATGTGACTAAAAAAATAGTTAAACCGAAAATATTTTCGGTTAGACCAAAAAAGCTTCTTCAGTTTTAAAAATTTATTTCCATTTTTAAATTTCGTAAATCATTTTTTCGAGTTTGAATTTCTCATTCTCAAACCACCAAGTCACTGTCGAAACACCGTCAAGCTACTCCAGACCACCCTTAAACGACCATTCGAGTTACCTTGAACCACCACTAAGCCACCCTCTGGACCACCACTAAGCCACCCCAGACCACCACTAATTCACCTCAAACCATCACCAAGCCACCCCCGTGTTGGGAATAGTGTCCAAAACTCTAATTGCATTGGTGATGATTTCATATAACTTTATAATATTGAACATTGGACATGTACATTAATGTTTTACGTGTACATATATGTTTGAATATTTTCATATTATAAACGTATAAGGTCCTTAAGTTTCATTATATTTTATTATAGTATGAATAATAAGATTATCACACAAAATATGATAGTCATAGATCCTTGTAACTTATAAAAAATTGTTCATAGTCGTAAATGGAACCGGGAAATCCATCTAGACTACAACATGTCAACCTTAATGATCTATCTTGATTTTGAAAGTAGGTAGGACTTCGAGTTGATATGTTGGTGTAACAGTAAGATAGTGTTATGCACCGAACGAATTACGTGAGTCATCATTCTTTTAACACTGTGATAAATAATGATGTACGTGCATGACGACTTATAACAATTACTCTAAATCCTTAGAAGATTTGTGTATTCAGATGTAAAGTATATGTCACTTTGATGTATGAGAGTGAGATCAAATTTATGGTTGACATATATGTGCATTAGGTGATTGCATAAAGCATTGTGGGAACACCTTCTTCAAATTTTTCAATAAGGAATCCAAATCCTTAGTCATAGAACAAAGAAATAAGGAATATTTTTCTTGATGTAGATTTAAATTGAATGATTATCTTAAAGCGGGCCTGAGTGTTTCAGTGATATTTACTGAACTTTGTTTTGTGCAATGTGAGATAAAATCACACATGGTACAAAAATGATATATCGTGTAAATAAATCAGGCTATTAATGAAAATAGGTAGTGAACAAGGTAACAGTGTATTGAATTTGGTTCAACTACGGAATGATTCCATGAAATGATAATATGTAATAAATAAGTGCGTCACATTGATTGATTAATTAATTGGGTTAAATAGCTTATACATCCATGTGCTTTACGACCTTTATTTTTTGCTCCATCAGTTTTACTTTTTATCAAATTTGGTAAAACTGAGAGGACAAAAAATAAAGGTCGTAAAGCACAGGGGGCAAATAGGTATTTAACCATAATTAATTTGAAAATACATATTAGAGTGCAGTCGCATTTGTTGAATAGAATTAATTGTGATTAATAGTGTCGTGTGATATTATCACAGACCTATTGAAGCTAAATGTATCTTTTCCTTTAGGCCCCTCTTTGAGCTGATGTAAAGTAGCAATTTGATTTGGGCATTGGTTATGAATTTATTTATTTGAATTTTTTTTAATTGATAAAACACAGGCCAAAGGAATATGGGTGTGTTGGTAAATTTTTTTAGGTGAGTTTTGTTTTTGAATAATAATAATAAGTGATTGATGTGATATAAAGTATAAATAATTTGTATGGAAAAGTGAATAAGTTTTGTTTTGTAGTGAGTTTTTCTATTTAAATACTAATAAAAAAATGATTGATGTAATATAAAAAATGAAAATAGTTCAAATGTTTTGAAATTGACTTTTTTTTTTTTTTTAATAAGTGAAAATAAGGGGAGGGTAAGGAAGGTTGCTTGCCAAACGGTGCCATGATTCCTAAGTGGCTTTTTACTTAGAGATGATTGGGCTTAAGAATTTGTTTCATAAGGACTTAAGCAATTAAATAGTTTTAGGCTCTTGGAATTTATTCTTTAAGGCTTAAGTGAAGTTAAATAAATATTTGGCCTAAGAGATAAAACTAAGCCCATGTTTAAGAGTGTATAGTAGTAGGATATGGTTAAAACCCTAGCCCTAGGCGCATGGGGAGATTTTTTCTACCCATGGCCGTAAGATTCAAGGCCAAGATGAGTGTTTTTCTCCACTTGGTCGTATACCTAGTAGGATAGGACTAGGAGTCCTAGTTCTACTGTGGCTCCAGTCTTGGTTCATCAATTACTCAACTCCTAGTTCTATTATTACAACTTAAGTTTATCTCTTAAGCCAATCATGATTACAAATCCAAATCTATCAATAGAAGACTATAGTGAAGCATAGTTTACTAATTCACTGATTGATATAATTCATCAATTCATAAGCTGAAAAATTGCGAGACTAAAGTTTCACAAATATTTTTGTGAAAGGCACAAGAACATGCAAAGAGGATCGTGAGAATATTTGGTTTTTACAAGGTTATACTTCTACCTATTCTATTGATTTGACAATAGTTTATGAGTCCACATTCACGGTCATAATCAGTCACTATAAAAAATATCTGAAGGTTTAATCAATAACACCAAGAACGTTAGTAATGTGTTCTTGATCATTCAACATACATTGAGAATCTCAGCCAGAGTTAAATAGCCCTACATGCCTAAAAGAGGCCGAATTCGATTGTAAGTATTCTGAACTTGTGTATTTGTTTTATCTAGCCTTATTTATCTTGAAGCAAAAATATATCTGTTATCGATTTCTGTTGCGCTTACTCTGTATGTACATGATGCCTAACACCAATAGCATTGGTGATGCTTTTTTATAACTGTATAATATCAAACATTTGGCATATACATTAATGTTTTACATATACATTTACGTTTGACTATTTTAATATAGTATGTGTAGAAGGTCCTTAAGTTACATTGTATTTGACTATAGTGTAAGTGATGGGATTATCACACAGAAGATCATAGTCACATGGCCTTGTAACTTAAAAGATTGTTCATAATCGAAAATGAAACTCGGAAATCCATCTAGACTATAACATGTCAACATCAACGATCTATCTTGTTTATGAGAAGCAAGTATGGCTTCGAGTTGATATGTTAGTGTAAAAGCAAGGTAGTATCATGCATCGAACGGACTACGTGAGTCATCATTCTTTCAACATCGTGATAAAGAATGATGTAAGTGTTGATGACTTATAAAATTTACTCTAAATCCTAAGAAGATTGTAAATTTATACGTAAAATGTAGGTCAGTTTGATGTATACATAAGTGAGATATTTCTATGGTCAATATCTTTGTACATTTGGTGATCGCCTGTAACATTATGAGAACATATTATTCAATAAGGAATCCATTTCCTTTGACAAACAAAAAAGTAATAAGGAATAATATCATTGATGTAGATTTTAATGATTATCCTAATGATTGGGCCTGAGTGTTTCAGTGGGATTACTAAAACTTTATTTTGTATAAGGTGGGATGAAATCTCATAGAGTACGAAAGGGATAATCATGTAAGTAAATCAAGTTATCAAAGAAAATAGGTAGTGAACAAAGTCACAGTGTATTGACTTTGGTTCAACTACAGAATTATTTGATTCAAGGGGTAATATGTAATAAATAAATACGTCAAATTGAGTAATTTATAAAACAAAAATACATATTAGAGTGTAGTCACATTTATTTAGTTGAATATAATGTGATTAATATTGTCACAGACCTATTGAAGCTTATTGTATTTTTCACTTTAGGTTCCTCTTTGAGCTAATGTGAAAATTGATTATTTCATTTGGGTCTCAGTTTTGCATTTATTTATTTTGATTGTTTTTATTTAATAAACGATAGGCCAGTGGATTCTAATTCCTATGTGGCATATTATTTAGAGATGATTGGGTTTAAGAATTAATTTTATAAGGGCTTAAGCAATTAAAGAGCTTTGAGCTTTTGGAATTAATTTTAAAATGCTTAAGTGGAGTTAAATTAGCATTGAGCCTAAGGGATAAAACTCAAACTCTTGCTTAAGAATGAGTAGTAGTGGGATAGGGTTAAAACCTTAACCCTAGGCGAATGGGGAGATTTATTCTCCCCATGGCTGTGTGGTGCAAGGGTAAGGGGAGTAATTTTTTCCCATTGGCTATGCACCCCCAAGATTAGAACTAGCAGTCCTAGCTCTTTTATGACTCCAGTCTTAGTTCTACCATGGTTTCAGTCATAGTAGAAAACTATGACTTCAGTTTTAGTTCTACTGTGACTCCGATCATAGTTTTACTATAACTCTAGTTTATCTTATATCCCAATTGTGATTGTAAATTCAAGTCTGTAAAAATAGAGGACTATAGTGAAGTATAAATTATCGATTTATAAGTTTTGAAAAATTACGAGACTCAAGTTTCACACACACACACACACACACACACACACATATATATATATTGTGAAATACACAATAAAATGCAAGAGAGTCGTGAGAAATATTTAAGAGAGAATATTTGATTTTCTCAAGTTTATGCTTTTACCAATTCTATTGTTTTGAGAATAGTTCGTGAGTCCACATTCATGGTCAGATTTAGTCATTAAAGAGAAAATATAAAGGTTTAGTTGAGAACACCAATGACATATTCTTAATCATTCAACATGCAATGAGAATTTCAGCTGGATTCATGTAGCCACATATGCCTATGAGAGGCTGAATTCGATTGTAAGTACCATGAACTTGTGTAATTATTTTAATCTAACTTTATTTGTCTTGAAGCAAAATCTTTATTGGGATTGGTTTCCGCTGCGTATACTATGTAGGCGCATGATCCCTAATAGAGCCATTCCAGGATAAGCAACCTGCAATACCATAAAACATGATTGCATCCCAGAATATCCTCGTCACAGGTATATTGAGCGTCCAAAACTTACACACCCATCTGCATGTGGAGGATATCGGTCCCGGTGGAGAGAGTCCACCCCCTCATGCGAGAGGCCTCAACAACACTCCAAAGACACACCTCAACGTTCTTGAGGCATGACTGGAACACATATCCGGAACGATGGAGTTAGAGCATTCACGACAGCTTCCTTATAAGGGTTCTGTTCCCTAAATTGTATGAAAAATTTCAAAAAAGTTATAAAAAACCACCAACAACAGCTTCACTATATTTTTCTGTTCATTGGGTGGAAGCATTGTAGCATTCCCAAGGCATTACTATAATCATAAAAAACGTAATCTATCTCCTCTCACGTCTTTCCACGCAGCTCATCTCCTTTCTTCTTCTTCATTTTTTTTCTCTGTTCAAGCTTCTCTTCTTCTTCATCTGCACGCAATCCACCCTTGTCCTTGCTTTCTTCATCTTTGTTCAAGCACATTAAAGAACAAAACTCCATTAATTTTATGCATCTGGATCTACTTCATCGAGAACAAAACTCCAGAGCTGTTTGGTAGCCAAATGTAAAATTTCCAATTCTTATTTCACTTCTCCTAAAAAAATCAAATAAAAAACATTATAACTTTTTTTACACTTTTTACTTCACATCAATAATTTTTTATTACTATTCAAATAAAAAAACCCACTACAAAACAAAACTTTTTCGCTTTTTTATAAAACATTCTCAAATTTTATATCGCATCAATCACTTCTTACTACTATTCAAATAAATATTTAATTGCACAATTACTTACCAAACACTTCCTCCATTAAAGAAAAAGAAAAGAGTTTTGACAGGCTTTTGGAATGAGAAAACTCCATTGATTGTTGAGAAGCAAACTTCACTTCCCTCGCTCCATCTCTCTGAATCAACTGAAAACTAGTGACTGGGAATTGTGACTGGAAATTTCGCTTCCCTTGCCGTGGATCTGAGGGTGTGAGCGTAGTGGCGAGTTTTGGGGATAGATTCCGAGATGGGTTTGGATTGTTTGCGGCAAAATTACGTTGGATGTGGCGATGGATTTGAACTGTTGGGATTTAGGACAAAGGGGGCGTTGTTATGGTTTTTGACTTTGTGTTTCGAGGGAAGACCATAAAAGAAAGAAGACGAAGACGAGAGAGAGAGAGAGAGAGAGAGAGAGAGAGAGAGAGAGAGAGAGAGAGAGAGAGAGAGAGAAAAGAAAATTTTTTGGAATTAAAAAAAAAAAGTATTATTTTAATGATATAGGAAAAGGTAAATGGAAGCTATTGTGGGGTTTTTTTTTTTTATAGGGAAGTAAAATGTAGTTTTGTTCCCTATATTTAGGGAAAATAGTTGAGAAGCTGTTGTGAATGCTCTTATTCCTTCAGCAGAACTATGAGACGATGTGCCATTAGGACAACCCCGAGCCCAATGGGGATTGCTCATGGCTGCCCCCAGAATACAACATGGATCGAAAAATTATCATGAGACATGCTCCCGGCTAGCAAATTGGGTTGGCATGTCGAGTTCGGGCCAACCCGTTTAGGCTTGACACGACACGACACGTTTAAATTAGAGGGTCAAATATGTCAACCCGAACACGACACGTTAAATTAACGGGTGACATGATACGACTCGTCTAACTTAGTTAACGAATCGTGCCGGGTTACCTCCCATGTTACACTTAGCTGTAAAATTCACAAGCTAGTACGGAATTTTACCATGCATTGACCAAAACGCCCTAGGGAGTAAATTCAATAAGGTAAGTTTAGTGAAGAGTTATGAGGCATATTCAATGGGCACTAATATCATTTTTCACCCGAGTTTATTCTCTCTCATCTCATGTGACATGAATCTCTAATTTCAAAGACCAAAAAAAAAAAAAAAAAAAAAAAAAGAACAAAAAAAATCCATATTTCCTATAACAAATCTTTTGCTGAGTCAGCGCACCCAGTCCCATCCTCTCCACTTATGCGGCGCCTTGTAAAATATATCAATTCAAAAAATGTACTACTGTGTGAGATAAAAGATTATGGTTTATGTTTGGTAAAGATTGTTGAGTAAAATGTTTTTTTGAAGTAATAGTAAGAAGTGATTGATGTGATATAAAGTAAAAAGAATTTGTATGAAAAAGTGAAAAAGTTTTGTATTGTAGTGATTTTTTTATTTATTTAAATAGTAATAAAAAATTATTGATATGATATAAAAAGTGAAAAAAAATTAGAATGTTTTGAAGTTTATTATTTTTTTTAAAAATAAAAATAAATGAGGGGAATTGTTATGTTACTTACCAAACATAACCAAACTCTAAATGTTAGTTGAGTTTAAAACAATGTTTAGGGTTAAATACCTTTTTAGTCCATGAGTTTTGGCAACTTTATTTTTTAGTCCTTGAGTTTTAATTCGCATCACAGATGATACATCAGTTTTGGAAAATGACCAAATTAGTACCTCGGTTAACTTCTCCGTCCAAAAACTAACGGTCCACCACGTGTCAACCTCAGAAGTTGACACGTGGCACTATATAAAAAAATAAAAAATAAAAAAAGGGAGTGGCTCTTGGCCGCCATGGGGGTGGCCGGCCACCCCCATTTTGGCCAGGGAGGTGGCCAGCTGGTCTGGGGTGGCCCTTGGACAAAAAAAAAAAAAAAAAAAAATTTGGGAAGATCGGTTTTGCCCTTGGGGGTGGCCGAACCACCCCCGTGGGCCCCTCCCTGGCCAAAATGGGGGTGATCGGCCACCCCCATGGTGGCCAAGAGCCACTCCCTTTTTTTTTTTTTTTTTTTTTTTTTTTTTTTTCAATTTTTTAATTAATTTTTAAAGATTTTTTATTTTTATTTTTATTTTTTTTTATGTAGTGCCATGTGTCAACTTCTGAGGTTGACACGTGGCAGACCGTTAGTTTTTGGACGGAGAAGTTAACCGAGGTATTAATTTGGTCATTTCCCAAAACTGATGTATCATCTGTGATGCGAATTAAAACTCAGAGACTAAAAAATAAAATTGCTAAAACTCAGGGACCATAGAAGTATTTAACCCTAATGTTTATCATCTTTGAAAAGAATGCAATTTCAAAAGTCTCATCTTTCACACATGGCCAAAGGCCCAAAACATACAATCACCTACTTTGATGATTCCTAGCTAGCAGTAAAAATTAAAAAATAAAATAAAATTAATGATTTCTCTTTTGGGTGAGAGTGATAATTGATTGTATCGTGGCTTTTAGATTTGAGTAGCTTTTCTTTTATACTACTCTTTTTACTCCATTATTTTTTTTTTAATAGTGAATATCATTTGTATCGTCCTATCGATCTAGGCTTATTAAGCTGAACCACGTAAATTTTGGTATCTTGGGTACATAACTAATTTGTGTTATTTTCTATTATGAACTTTTCTGCTTCTTTGGGGATCATGGATTTTGCGTTTGTTGCAAAAAAATTTCTCCAATTCAGTCTTGAGCATGTGAGAAATACATATTTTTTTTGAAATATTTATATTAAAACATCATGTGATTCTCACATCCTAAATGACACGTGAAATTTATAAAATGACAAAATTTTTCTCAAAACTAGTTTATAAATTTGTCATGTATCCCATAACATGCAATGATTTTCTTTAATCCCAGCCTATATAACTGACATGTATTTATTGATCATACGAGAAAAACGTGCCTTTTTAAAAGTTATATTAAAAAAATTACGTGTTTTTCACATACTAATGAAAATAACACGTCATTCTTAGATGGTAAGGGACATATGACAAAATTATAGGTTGGATTGGAGAAATTCCTCCAACCCAACTTGGAAGAAATTTATGTATGTTTTTTAAAAGGAACATAATTTTATTACAAACTTGGTTGTAGAAAATTCATAAAAATCAGCCTCTAAAAGTAACATGTGTCCGTTAAGCATATGATGAGTATTACTTTATTTTAAGAATAAAAATAAAAATCGGTCTCCATTTCAAATAAAATAAAAATGATTTATCTTATGATCAAAATTAAATTTTACAAATGATGTATACATTATTTAATCTTATATGGTTGTATGAAATTTCCTACAAACCGGTTTGTTGAAAATTTCTGTCATTTATTTTATTACATTTGTTTGTCACATGCCGATGGATACATATCAATTTTTTATGTATGTTGTATGAAATTTTCTGTTCGTAAGAAATTTATGTCCCGAAACAAAATTATAATTTCAAAAGGAATCTTCCTTTTCACTTTCACATATCCATTTATGCAAATTTTACCGTGCAAAGTCACAATTTGTGACTATTACAATTGCACTAGAAGTTGCCATGACGAAAATAGTTACGTACAAGTTGTTGGTCGGTTCTAAAGGAAGGTTCTATCCGTTGTGGATTTGATCTCCCTTAAACCACTATAAGACTCAGTGAGTCAATCTTCAAATCCACGCCCGCCCATAGTATTTGTTTTTATTTTTGTTACGATATAAATTGTTACCTTTTGATTAATACTTGGGGACTGGGCAACTAGTAAAAATAATGGAAACCATGGGGTGGCTTTTATTTGTACTACTCTTTTTACTTTATTATTATTTTTTTTAATAGTGAATATCATTTGTATCGTCTTATCGATGTAGGCTTATTAAGCTGAGCCACGTAAATTTTGGTATCTTGAGTACATAACTAATTTGCGTTATTTTCTATTATGAACTTTTCTGCTTCTTTGGGAATCATGGATTTTGTGTTTGTCGCAATTTTTTTTTTCTCCAATTCAGTCTTGAGTATGCGAAAAATACATACTTTTTTAAATATTTATATTAAAACATCATATGATTCTCACATCCTAAATGACACATGCCAAATTTACAAACTGACAGAAATTTTCTCAAAACTAATTTATAAATTTGTCATGTATCCCATAGCATGCGATGAATTTCTTTAAACCCATCCTATATAATTGACATGTATTTATTGATCATATGAGAAGCACGTGCCTCTTTAAAATTTATATTAAAAAATCATGTGCTTCTCACATACTAATGAAAATAACATGTCATTCTCAGATGATAAGAGACACATGACAAAATTATAGGTTGGATTGGAGAAATTCCTCCAACCCAATTTAGAGGAAATTTATGTATGTTTTTTAATAGGGACATAAATTAATTACAAACTCGGTTGTAGAAAATTCTTAAAAATCAGCCTCTAAAAGTAATATGTGTCCATTAAGAATGTGAGAAGTATTACTTTTTTGTTAATGTTATTGAAAAAGTATGTAAAAAATATATGTTATTAAAAAATTATTTATTTTTCACACGTTAACGGACATAATTTATTTTTAGAGACCGGTTTATAAGAAATTTGTTTTTAAAAGTATGGATGAAAAGATAATTTTTTCTAGGCCAAATCGGAAGAATTTTAGAAATAGTAAACACTAGACTCTTGAGGAGATAATGACGTGCCATCCCCAGGGTGGCTCTCCACTCTCACGTGTGACTAGGCCAGCTGTTCTCACTGTTGGTCGGCACGTAGGAAATGAGACCGAGATAGAATTAGAAGGGACCGGTGGGGCCCGCCAGAGACAGACAATGCCATGCTCTGCTCCACTGCTGTAAAACGACAGCGACGTCGAGAAATGCTAAAAACAAGTAAAAGGCGTTTATTTGCCTCAAATCCCTCCCACTGGGAAAAATGTAAGCAGCACCCTCTGAAAGCAAAACGCATTCTGGGAGACGGAAAGAGAAAGAAGAAGAGCGTGCGTTTGAGAGAGACAGAAAGAGAGAGAGACGGCTGCATGTCTCTCGTCACTGCTTCTGGTTCGATCGCTCTCCTTTTTCCTCCTCCTTTCAGCAAGTTCTTGGAAAATATTTTTTTTTTTATATATATATATTCGCATTTCTTTTCGCCTAGTTGGATTGCACATTATCTTTGTTGCTTGTGAATTTGGTAGCCAAAGAAGAAGAGTGGGTAGTTAAAGTACTGTGCTTGCTTGGTTTTGGTTGAGTAATTTTCTATTTTTTTTTGTTTTCTTCTTGCCTACCAAATGGAGCATTTTTGGGTGCTTTACAAATATGAGACAGAGGTGAAAAATCTGTGAAAAGATAAAATGTGCTAAGAAGACAACAAATCATCACATTTGTCAAATATTGCTATTGATTTGGATGATACCTTTTCTTTGTTGCTTTTAATTCAAGATTGGTTGATTTCTACTCCGTGTCTTTGTCTGTGTGTGTTTTGCTGGTCTTGTCTTTTAATTTCTTGTTCAGCTATTTCATCATCTATTTGTTCTTTATTGCCTCTTAATTTATGAGGAAACTTTTATTTTTGCAGATGGGACTTTGAGAGAAGCAAATTTTTCTATATGAGAGAAGCAAATTTTTTCTTCTTCTGATTTCTTAGTTACTTAAGGCCATAGATCTCAGCACTGGACAAGAGTTCTTGAAAGCTTCAATGTCTAGCGGCAAAGTGGTTTTAACATACAAGCGAAAGCGGCCATCTTCAAGAAATGGTCTTACCCATGGCAATAGTGGGTGTGATGCACTTTTGGGACGTCCAAATGATACTCCTTTAGTCACCCCAGATAAACATGGTGCACTGAGTGATGAGCACATATCAGAAAATCATAAAGGACATTCATCAGTGAGATTCTGGAGACTCTGTAACCCTTACTTATTTAGTGTATAATGGAGTAACCTAACATGTCATAATTAGCACCTTATATGTCTCGCACTCGTATTGTTGATGTGTTGCATCGATTGTTGGCATGAACTAAACTTTTTCTTTAGTATAAATCTAATATATAACATATAGTGAATCATCTCAATCCTAACTGGCATTTGGAAACAATACTGTTTCCTGTTGATTTTTGCTTTTTTGTTTTGATAAGTAATTGAAATTCATTAAAAAGAGAAAGGGCGCAACCTAAGTACGCATGAAGTACACAGAGAAACACCTAATCAAAAAAAGAAAAAAATCAAGAAAATCATGAAAACTATAAATATGAAGACAAATAAGCAACTGTCCAACCACCTCAAATTTGGAATGACTAGAGAACTCCCCACAACCCCTCCTGATATTTTTCCACAACCCTACTCCATATGACCCACGAACCTCATTAGAACACTACCCACCCCAGGAGTTGCCATATTTATACTCTACAACGATTCTCTACAAAGCTTCTTTCTCTCTCTCAAGCATATAGTGCCATAGCCACTTTCTCAAAAGAGCACGGTTGAACAAAAGCAAGTTACGGACCTCAAATCCTCCATCAGGGATCGGAGAACAAACCTTGGACCAACTCACCATTTGAAATTTGAATTCTTCTCCTATCCCACCCTATAAAAAATCTTGATGCAACTTCTCAAAGCGATTGGCAACACTTGTAGGGAGAGGGAGGAGAGACATGAAAGTATGTAGGCAAATTAGAAATGGTGCTCTTCATCAAGGTAACCCTTCCACCTTTAGATAAATACATCATCTTTCAGCCATCCAAATGACGCTCAACCTTCTCAATAATACCATCCCAAATGGATTTGGCCTTAAAAGAAGCTCGCAACGGAAGATCGAGGTAGTTCAAAGGCAGAGAAGAAACCCTACATCCTAGAAAACCTGCCAAGCCATCAACATTATTGAGCTCACCCACAGGAACCAATTTCGACTTAGCCAAAATTAATTCTCGACCCAGAGATGGCTTCAAAGCATAAAAATATAGTACGTAGACTTCTCAAAAAATAAAAATATAGTACGCAGATAGTATAAGTGGTATGGATTACCCTGCAGAAAATTAAAGTATCATTTACGAACAGGAGATGTGAAATGTTAAGCACATCAAAGTTCCTAGACCCCACGGAAAAGCTCGAAAGAAGACCCCCATTTACAAAAGCGAAAAGCATTCTGCTTAAAGCCTCCATGACGATGACAAACAACAATGAAGAAAAAAGATATCCCTGCCTCAAACCATTGGAGCTACTGAAGAAATCATAAGGATTACTACCAAAACATAAAATCGCACCAAGGAAATACAATGCACTATCCAAGAATCATTTCTCCCCAAAACTGCACCTCCTCAACAAATACAACAAGAACTGCCAATTGACCTGATTGTTGGCCTTCTCAATGTCCAATTTGCAAATCATCCCCAGTTCATCAGATTTTCATTCAGTTCTCTAGAAAATGCTTCTATTACAACTTTTAGAAAACTCTTAAATAAGATGGTAAGTTGCTGCCCTAGTTAAGATACATTCATAACCACTGATTCAAATCTAATCCAACGGTTCTAAATCTGTCTTGCAGTGGTCACATGCCTAATTAAAAAGTCACGTGACTTATTAGTTGTCATGTTATTAATTAAAAAGTTACATAAAAAGTAAAAGAGTTTAACCATTATAGCAAACAAGAAATACAAGAGAGAGGAAGTGACTTACAATGATAGAGTCAGATGGGAATACCAGAAAAGTCTTTTAACGTAAGGAAATATTGAAGTTCAAGACACAACAACTAAAATCAACCAAGATTGATCACATAATCAAACTTATGGACATCTAGCTTTCCTTTTAGTGTTCCTCTTTGGATGATCAAGTGTGTAAAAAGTCCTCCATATGCTTTGCATTAAAATTATAGTATAAAGGATATTCGAAAGGGAAATGAGTTGTTAAAACATCACTAGGATTGGTCCAATTAGAGAAAGAGAAATCCTATTCTGTCCTAACTTTTGAAGACCATGAAACTGAACTGGTGGTCAAACGAGCAGATAATCCAGCAGAGATGCATTGACGAAAATAGAGGCAAAATCCAAGTATACAACACACATATAAGAGAAAATAATGACAGTCCAAACCCAAAATTCCCAAGTCACAGGAAGAGACAATCCTAAATCTTCTATGATGTAAAAGCTCAATATAATGATCTTACGAGATGGAACGAACAGGAGTTTGGCAATGTGGAGTTTCACAAAAAAAGGCTTTTGGAAGAATTGTGTGCTCTTGATAGGTTGGAGGAACAACGTGGTTTAGCTTCTGAAGAGAAGGTCAGGAAAAGTGAGGTCATTAGAGATATGGAGAACGCTACTTTGCAGGAGGAGATTAGTTGGAGACAGAAGTCTAGGGTTCTTTGGCTTAAAGAGGGTGATAAATGCACTAAATTTTTTCATTGGATAGCTAACTTGAACAGGAGATCCAATGCCATAGAGTCTCTCTCAGTTAATGGCACTATTTCTTCCGATCAACAAGCTATTAGGGATCATGTTGGTCATTTTTATGAGTCCCTCTTTACAAAACCTTATCCTTGGAGGCTTGGGTTGGATAAGCTTGCTTTTGACTCTTTGGATGCGGTTGAGGCTTCTTCCTTGGAACTTCCTTTTGAGGAAAAGGAGGTCTTAGGGGTGGTTAAGGGCATGAACCGTGATAAGGCTCTAGGTCCGGATGGGTTCTCTATAGCGTTCTTCCAAGATTGTTGGGATGTGATTAAGATAGATCTCATGGGGGTTTTTCAGGGCTTTCACACTCATAGCAAGTTTGTCAAAAGCTTTAATGCCACTTTTCTTGCTCTAATTCCGAAGAAGTCTGGAGCTATGGATCTTAAAGATTTTCGGCCTTTAGTCTTGTAAGTGTGGTTTACAAGATCATTGCAAAAGTTCTTGCTAATAGACTTAGAAAGGTTGTGGATAAGATAATCTCGAAACCCCAAAATGCTTTTGTGAAAGGTAGGCAAATTCTTGATTCAGTTAGTATTGCTAATGAGTGCTTGGATTCGTATTAAATCAGGTGAGTTTGGGTTGATTTGCAAGCTGGCTATTGAGAAGGCATACGATCATGTCAACTAGAACTTCTTACTGTATATGTTGAGAAGATGTGGTTTTGGGGAGAGATGGTGTTCGTGGATAGCGCATTGTATTTCCTCGATTCACTTCTCTGTCTTGGTGAATGGTACCCCTTCAGGTTTTTTCAGCAGCTCTTGTGGTCTAAGACATGGTGATCCCCTATCACCTCTATTGTTTGTCATTGTGATGGAGGCCCTAAGGAAGTTGTTCATTGTTGCTGTTCACAAGGGTTTTCTATCAGGTTTCTCAATGGGTTCTGGGAGCAACGGGGTGCTTAATATTTCTCATTTATTGTTTGCAGATGATACTTTAGTCTTTTGCGGGGCTAATCTTGATCACCTCCGTTTTCTTTGAGTTGTTTTTTTTTTTTTTTTTTAAGCTGTTTCAGATTTAAAGATCATTTTGGCCAAGTCAGTGCTGGTTTTTGTGGGTGATGTTGTTAATATGGATGATTTGGCTAGCATTTTGGGTTGCGAAGTTTTCTCTCTACCTTTAAAGTATCTCGGTATTCCGTTGGGGGCCCCTTTTAAGGCTAAGTCCATTTGGGATGATGTAGTGGGCGAGATTGAAAGACAGCTGGCTAGTTGGCAGATGATGTATCTGTCAAAGGGTGGTAGAGTTATCCTTTTTCCTTTCTCTCTTCCCCATTTCTTCCAGTGTTGCTAGTTGTATAAAGAAGCTTCACCGAGATTTTTTGTGGGGAGGTCTAGGTGAAGATTTTTCAAATATCATCTGGTTAGCTGGTTCATGGTTCGTTCCCCTATTTCAGAAGGTGGTTTGGGTATTCGGAATTTGAGTACCTTTAATAAGGCTTTATTAGGGAAGTGGTTGTGGCGTTATGAGCATGAGAGAGAGGTTTTGTGGAGATCAGTTGTGGATGCTAAGTACGGTTCTACTTGGGCTGGTTGGTGTTCCTTAGTCCCCCCTGGGTCTCACGGAGTAGGGCTTTGAAAGAACATCAGGAAGGGATGGAATTTGTTTAGTAGCCATACCAGACTTTTTTTGGGAGATGGATCCAGGATCAGATTCTGAGATGATGTGTGGTGTGGAGAGATGCCCCTTAAGGAAGCTTTCCCAAGTTTGTATGACATAGCTTGCGACAAGAACTTGCTCGTTGCAGCTCATTTGATTCTGAAGAATGTATCTTTTCAGTGGGATGTCAGGTTCATTCGAGTGGCCCACGATTGGGAGGTGGACGTCTTGGCTTCCTTCTTCACCTTATTGTATTCTATCAGATTAGATCGTGATGGCAAAGACAAGCTTTGGTGGTCTCCTTTTCGCAAAGGGAAGTTTGATGTTAGATCTTTCTATAAGATTCTTGCTTACAAGGCGACAACTAATTTCCCCTGGAAAAGTATTTGGCGGACCAAGGTTTCCTTTAAAAGTGGCCTTTTTCACTTGGGTAGCAGCTCTAGGGAAGATCCATACTTTGGACAATCTCAAAAAGAGGCAAGCCATTGTGATTGATAGATGTTGTATGTGTAAAGAATGGGGAGTCTGTGGATCATCTACTTCTTCATTGTGAGGTCGCTTGCGTTCTTTGGAATGCCATTTTTAGTCGCTTCAGTCTGTTTTGGGTTATGCCTAGTCGGGTGGTAGATCTATTCGCTTGTTGGTGGACGGGTGGTCGCTCTCGGAGTGCGGTTGTGTGGAAGATGGTTCCTTGCTACCTCTTATGGTGCTTGTGGAGGGAACGCAACGATAGACAGTTCGAGGAGAAAGAAAGAACCATTGAGAAGCTCATTTCTTTTTTCTTTTATTCTTTGTACTCTTGGACGGTTGTGTTCCTTACCCCTATAGTGATTAGTTATTAGGATTTTCTTGTATTGTTTTCCTCTTCTTCTTAGTCGTCATTCTTGTATACTCCCTGTGTGCTTGATCTCTCTTTGCGCTTTTAATGAAATTTCTCTTACTCATCAAAAAATATGGTTATTTTAGAGCACGATATTACATTATGAAAGGGGTATAAAATAGGGGTGAGAATGTTGGTGCATTAAGGAGTTTGAAGGTATAGAGATTGGGGTTTTCCAAGATCACGATGTTTCACTCCTTTCATATACGACTCAAAAGGCGCTAAGGTGTCACTTCTGCAATGAGGTAATTGTATCAACTGCATGCCATCCCTTGAGAGATTCTTAAATTGGACCTGTGGTACCCAATATGAGTCATATGAATAATGAACATCAGAAGTTTGAAGTTACCAAGATGTACAAAATACATGGGTGATGTTCTTCACATTGTGATGCTCATTGATATGTGTCATGACTTAGGGAAAGCGTAAGTCACACATGCGTTATTACTTCAAAATGACTTTTGTAGTTACTATTGAAGCTTCTAAAATCACTTATAAAGCTCAGTGCCATATAGTAATGAACCAATATGTTACTTACACCTATGTAACATCTACACAATCCACTCATCCAATGTGGAGACAACTTTATGAGGTATCACAATCTCTTCCATTCAAATCTTTGACGAGCCCACATCATGTTTTGTGCCCTAGTGCTGTATGGTGTTACTAGGTTGGCTTTGATACAAATTGTCACGATCCAGGGAAAGGCTTTTACTCCAAAAAGTCTAGTCGAAGTTATAGCTGGAAGTTCTTGAAATCACTTATAAAGCTTAATTTTACCTAGTAAGGAACTGATATAAGACTTAGCATCTATGCAATATCTTTACAATCCATCCACCAAATGTGGGTATAACTTTTTGAGGTGTCACAAGATCTGCTTAAAACCATCCACTTCCACTAACTTGGTTGGCATACACGAGAAACATTTCTAATATCTTTGATTAAATGTAGTAAGCTAGAAACTATAAGAGGACCTTTCTGGAAGCTCTCATTTGGTACCCATCCAAGGTACTTACTGAGAACCTATCAGTATCTTGCTCTTTTTCTCTATTATGTACTTCTTTTTCATTTATTTGCTTTAAATGATTGTTGCCTCCACTAACTTGATGGCTATACAACTTATAACTACTTTCAGATAAGTTCTCATTTTTATCATATGATTTTGATTGCTAATTGGAAGTGTCCCTTATTCTTTTTGACAGATTTTCTGTTTTCTCTTTTCCAATTCCATAGTTAATTGCCCCTTACTCTGCCCACTGTTCAAATTCATGCAGAGATCTCTTGAATGTGTTGCATGTGGTGAGAGGGGTAACCTCGTGCACTGTGATGGATGCAATCAATCATATCATCTTCAATGCATAAATAAGTCCCTTAAGGTATTGCTAATTTTTACTAAAAGGAAAAATGGTGTTTGTCAGCAATGTTTAATTAATGATGTAACATTCAATGTTTGGCTAATGATTTGACATGCCTTCTCTTTCCCCCCCAACCCACCCCCACTCTCTCTATTCTCTCTGAATGTGTATTTCTCATGGGAAGAGGCAATGTTGCCGTAGTATTATACAAAAGGATTCTTCGACATCTCAGCCACTCCAAAAATCAAGTAGACTAAAGGCAAAGAAAAACATCGAAGGATATGACTCAAGTGAAATGAGGGTTAGCTCTAATAAATCGTTTCTGATGAGAAGTCCTGGTGAGGGTTCTGGAAAGGACACTGCTGGCCCATCTTCTGAGGATATAGTTTCCGACAATAAGTTTGGTCACAGTCAAATGGTTTCATGTTCAAATGTTAATTCTAGCACTGCATGTGATCATAATTATTCTGAAGGGATATTACTCCCTAAGTCAATGGGGCTGGACCCTGAAAAGAGTTCGGACTTTGTTAGCTTGAAATCTTCTTTTGTGACGAAGTGCAGCTTTGCATGTGATGATGTTTCATCTGGGTTAAAATTGTCAAATTTGGAAGACACTGACTGTAAAACTAAGTCCAGTAACTGTAGTGATGCAGTTGGACCAACAAAACTGACCACTCCATTTATTACGTTCAGTCGAAGATATAAAAGAAAAAAGGAAATGGATGGCAGTGGTAGACAAGAAAAATCACTGTTTGAGGAAAAAAAGTGTTCGTTGTTTGGCAAATGGAGTAACTGCGCAAATGGTAATGCCCATGGTCGAGCAACATGCAATAAAGACTGCTTAGTGGATCATGCAGCAGATATTAGCCAATCAAAGGAGGTTCCAGATTCTAGGCGTTTGTATTGCCAAAATAAAGATAAAGTACGTCCTCTGTCTTTCTCAAAGCTTCTTGGCATGTTTCTAATCTGTATCTTTTTAAATAATGTCATATCATTAAAAATCGCAGAGGTGCAGAGGGGTCTAAACTGTATCTGGTTCTTCATTTGATATCAATAACTTGAAAAGAATGCTAATTAGGTTTCTGGTTAATTCTATAGCATGGATTCATCAGTTTTAATATGGATTTATATATATATATATATATATATATATATATATATATATATATATATATATATATTTTGATGCTCTAATTTATATAATATATTACCAGTACATGTGGTGATATATTCTTGAGATCATACGTTTGCCTGCTTGTCTGGTGTTGTTTAGTTGAAAGGACGGGAGAATATGGAGCTAGTCTTTTTTTTGAAGGATGTGGACCTAGTCAAATAGACTTTGTTCTCGCTTGCTAGTGTTAATGCCATCAGCAGAGTAGGAAATAGGAAGGGTTCTTAGGGAAATAAGTATAATCCACTGTAGATATTTGAGTTAATAAACCGATTGGATTTCTGAGTTTCCTATTTGGTCTCTCACACGTTATTAGTTAATGTGAGTTCTGGATGCTAGATATAAACCTATTCAGGACCTAGTTAATTTTTAAATCCAAGGGGATTTGTTTCTTTATGTGAAGCCCATTGATTTTACGTTTATAACAAATTATTGTTATTACCCTTAGTTGCAAAACAAATAAGCAGCACTTCTTGTGGATTTCAAGATAGAAGTGGGGAAGCATATTTCTTAAGAGTGCATCTGTGCATTGTAAAATGGAGCTAGGCTCTTACTAGGGTTAACATTAATAATTGAGAGAGAATTGGATACAAAAACAATGTAAGCATGCTAATATATTTATGTATGCATATGCTGGGTTGCATCACCATGTAGCAGTTTTCAGCTTGAAGTCTCAGGGAGTATAGACCTGGAGAAGATGTTCTGGTGATGGAATTTCAATAAAGTAAGAGATTAGTGATTGGAAGTGGATCATGAAACAGGAATTTGGTGACTCTGAAACAATCACATCCAATCACTACAGTAGCCGTACTTTCACATCTACTGCTTTCTTTCAAGCAAAAGAAGCCAACACAACCACCACCGTATGGATGCTGTAATTGGCATCCTGAGCTATTGACAGGGGCATAGTCTCACATAAGAGCATGTAGGTCTATGATATAACTTTGAGGAGAGATGGTCTGCACGGTAGAAAGGCATGTAAATGTGAGAAGTAAATGAGACAATAAAGGTAAGAATAAGGAAGTGAAGCCGGTGAAGAGGAAAAGAAAAGGAGAAAAACAAAGAATGGGTTTTTTTTTTAGTAGCATTCAAGACAGGGCTCTGAGACCATGTAGATGAAAATAAGTGGTAGCATATTTTCATAATTAACCTTCACACACACTGTTATTATTTATAAAGAAGAGAAGTAATTTTTCTCGTGTAAAATTTATCCTAATCTGACAATTACAGAAGCTTATTGATGCATGTTAAAATAGGTGAGACTATCAATCTTGATGGATAGTGTCCAATCATAGTTTATCCTTATACACCCACGCACAAATGGTGAACAATTGGTCGCCTCCCTGGCGCTTTACCAAGCATAAGGGCATACCCAGTCCAAAGATGAACACAAAAGATCATGTTTGTGGTATACACACACACACACACCAAATTGACCCATAAGCATTCCAAAGTGAACCGTGGCCTTGAACAGTGAACCACTAATGGTCCTAGCGCATCATGGCACATGGGTTTACCTTGTTTTCCTATCCCTAACATGAACTTTAGCTGCAGAAAATGGGATCTGTAGTAGTTATAGATCCTAGAATGTGATCCCCTTCTCTTTCTGTCCAGTTTGTCCTTTTGTCCTCTCCTTTTCAGTGCATATCTGTTGGGGAAGTAGCACCATGGTTAAGTTTCATATGTGGTGGTTAGTCCTTAATGCTATCCACTTTGGTTTTAGTAACTAGATTGATTAAAGTACTTTGATGCTTTCCTATATATGAATCTGTCCAATAATTGGTTGCGAGCTAAGACCTCAAGTATATATAATATTTTGCATTCTTGTATTTATTTTCATTTTAGTGAAGAGGCTGACATACTCTATATGTTTGTGATGCACTCTAGCAATCACCCATTTCATTGATTTGGTGACAGATAAAAGATATTGATTCTACAGAGACTAATGCTGGAGATGCTCCTGAAACTAAGACGTATTTTCTTATAAACTCTATTACTTAATACTCACATTTAAATTACTAGTATCAAATATTGTAATTGCTTTGTTAATTTGTTCTAAACAGTTTGGTTTGCAATAAAGAACCACCACTTGATCGGGAAAATATATCAAAGGAATTCTCACCTGTAGCTGGACAAGAAATAGGCCAGAGTTCCCAGATTGCCATAGATATCCAAGAAGATCTTCCTATGTATTCTTCAGGAATGTCTTTAAATAATGCCGTTAAAGACTTACACTCTCAAGCCAGAACTGTAGATAAAGAACCTGAAACCTTTCAGGCCCACCTCAGAGAGGAACCTCAACTTGTGTCAAGCGATGGTCTGAAAGCAATAATAATACGTGATTTCACTACAGGAGGATCTCTACCTTATGTGAACCTGTCTTTTACTCCCACTGGTATTATCTCCTTACTTACCCTTTCAACATGATATAAACATGCTCTTGGGCCAGTAGCTTTATTAGTTTGACATATTGTGAGGCTGCAGTTTTTGTCCCTTATTTCTTATGGAACATTTATATACAGATTTTCCATACTTTTTTGCCTAAATTATTCAGAAGAGCTCTTATAGCAGATTCCTGTGATACCAAGGGTTGTAATATTAATTCAGATCTGGCTTCTCAAAAGCAATCCATTTGTTCTGCACCACAAACTCTTCAGTGCGCGGACTCTGCAAGCAGAAGTGATGCCACTTCTTTACATGGAGTGCTTCCCCAAGAATTGTTGGATTCTATGAATGAGAGAGTTGGGAAATCCTCTTCAGCCCACCCTATGCAGGCACGTAGAGATGCGTATATATATATGGAAGGAGTTGGTGCTCACTGCAAAATTAATGATGAAGTTTCTTTTGAGTTCTCCATGGACATCACACCAAAAGTTAAATGTCTGCAGGTAGGTTGCGTTCTTGAAGTGTTGCTTTTCTATTATCCATATGCTGTACTTATGCCATATTGTCATCTGCTAATCTCATTAAATGGTCATTTCTTATTATTTGTTCCTTTTTGATTGATGATATGATTTGGGATTGAAATCAATGTATGATTTCAGCTATTTTCAGAGGACAAAAGCACTGATGCTCTGAGCTTAGCCATTACGCAGCCTGAGGTAACTGCTTCCGTGGTTTCAGAAGAACAAAATCATCTTCAATTGGGAAGTGAAAGCACTCAGCTGAAACAAGATTCAAATAGATCGTCACTCCTTCTAGGTTTATCCTTACCCTCTGAGTCTAAAATTGGAGGATCTGGCTCCAATAACTTCTCCACTGCTCTGCCCTGGTTGAACTGCATCAGTGAAGCAAGAAAATTTGTCCAGGATACTGTGCCCGAATCCTTGACTAACCAGACATCATCACTACTGGGAAACAAGCTGATGCTTGACAGCATTGTAAGCCGAGCAAAAGCTTTGAATGGAAGAGGCAGTATACATGGTGACTTCAAGCCTAACACTATCGTGTGGTCTGAAGAGGAGTTGGATTTTCTGTGGATAGGTGTAAGAAGACATGGAAGGGACAATTGGGATGCCATGTTGAGAGATCCAAGATTGCGCTTTTCACCATGGAAGGTTGCAGGGGACCTGGCTGAGCGGTGGGAGGAGGAACAATCCAAGTTATTGAATGTTACGCATGCTTCATTGTTTAAGGATTCAAATACGAGAAATTTTTCATCGAACTGTAACCGCAACTTCTTGGGTCCCAGAAGAGGAAGCCGGAGAGAAAATATGGCAGATGAAACCCAACTCTCACTTGGAAATTTATATGCTGACTTGGAGGGTAATGGCTCCAATAGACCATATTTCAGGTCAAGTTATATTCAAAATAATGACACTGGACAACTCCAGAGGCCTCCTAGTCACCCATGGAAGGGCCCTTATTCTGATTGTCATGGGGTAAACTATGATTGGGAGTCATTTAATTTATTGGAATGGGAGACTATGCCAAGGGGCAATCCTTCATCAGGTGATGGCCCCATAACTTGTTTGGCAGCAAAAGCTAATTTACCCCACTGGCTCAGAGAAGTGGTTAGTACTCCTCCAAGGTCAGCTGGGTCAAATCTGTCATTGGTTGCTTCATCATTTGCTCAGCCATGCCCTGTACCGAGAAACAGAATCCATGGCAGGCTTTGTGGTTTCAGGACAAGAGACATGCGACCATCAAATAGCAGCACTCATCGGTTCAACCTAATCAGAACTGGAATGGCTGAACAAAGCAGGGATTCTTCGAACCATGCTAGTAAACCAGATGATGTTATAATTATCGACAGTGATGGTTCTTCTGAAGAGACCATTTCTGATGATCGTAGTGCTTGAAGGAGGTTTTAGCAAGGAACACTGTGTTGAATTGATGGGGAGAAGTCGTGTAAGGTTTGTATCTCTATCTGCTGTACAGCTTTTGTACAATAGCAATTTGTAGATGCAGAGATTGAGTCGTGCTTTGTTGTTGTACTTTTTTGAGCGAGATTGAACCAGTAAACAGTTGAATGTACATAAGAGTAGGGTTCTGTTTCCAATGTATCCTTGGATATACGGACCTACTGACGTAAAACCTAGAGCTTGTCCCGTCGTTATTGCACCACTCCTTGTGATTAGAAACTCAAGAATTCGTGGTTGTGGCTTACTCTTAACGATGGTGCTTAGAGCCTAAGGAATTCTTACGTTAGATGAGAGATATAAAAATTGAGATTAATAATAATAATAATAATTAGAAGTATATACATGTCAGTATATACTTCGCACAAGGGAGGATAGGCAACAAATTTAGGTGCATTCACATGACTACGAGCATTACAATCCTTCCATCTCTTACTCCAAGCAATTTCACCATTGCAAACTCAAGCATCAAACATCTCTCCACCGGCAGTCTTCGACCATTCTTATTCTTTCTTGCAGGCGTCCGTTGCTTGAACTTGACTGTGCAATCAACTGCATCATCAGTTGGCGCCGTCTGTAGAAACTATTTTGTTACTCCCCAAGACAAAAAGATTGTATGATGCAAACTAGATAATAGACATGTCAGGAGAAACACTGCCGCCGCCACAAATCGAGGATCTCAGTGAAACCAAAACGTAGACAGAATTCATTATTGTATAGTTCATTCAATGTGCTTCTTTGCGCCTATGAGATATTAGTTAACAAGCTTAGCCTTAACCGAGCGGGGGTGTTACAATACTAGTCTATAGTAGGTCGTGGGAGGATCATTTGGGCAATCTTCAAAAGACCCTGGATATCTTAGCCAAGCAACGGTTTTATTCGATAAGATGGAAAATGAGTATTTAGGACCATGTGGTGAAGGTAGACGGGTAAAAAGGCGGACAGTTAATACTCGCTTAGTAACTGTTAATCGCACTAAATTGTTAACTGCCTAACCGTCTAACCGCTTTTGTAGACGAATGAAAAAAAAACGCTAACCGCCTACAGCGGGGTGGTTAGCGATGTTAGGGGTAAGCAGAGACAGTTATTAACCATTAACCGCTAACCGCCTATATATATATATATATATATATATAATACATACACAAAACGACGTCGTTTTGGTGAGTTTCATATGAGGTTTTAAATGAAACCATACATTTAGCCAAAAAAAAAAAACCCAAAAAACATCTAAAATAAGCTCAAACAAGAGGTTTAATGAAGGTCCAACACTTAAAGATATGCCCAAATTTAAAAACGGTTATATGGTATGGTTATAGCTTTAAATAACTGTCAACTGGTTGTTATTTTATAACTGCTAACTATCTAAAATAGGGGGATTGCGGTTGCAAAAATAAAATAATGGCCCCTACTATTTTAGCATTGCTCAATTTTTTAGAATTCTTTGGGGGGTGAAATTGGGCTTCTCTTCAACCTTAAAGGGTGACCCATAGCCGATATGCAAAGAGATGCTCATCAAATGCTTTTAAAAAAAAGGGTTAAACACCTTTTTAGTCTTTGAGTTTTCACAACTTTATTTTTTAGTCACTGAGTTTCAAATTGCATCATAGATGGTACCTCAATTTTATGAAAAGACCGAATTGATACTTCGGTTAAGTTTTCCGTCCAAAAACTAACTGTCCGCTACGTGTCAACCTCAGAAGTTGACACGTGACACTATATAAAAAAATTAAAAAATAAAAAATGATCTTTTTTTTTTTTTTTTTTTTTTTTTTTTTTTTTTTTTTAAAAAAAAATGGTGGCTGGCAGGTCTAGGGGTGGTTAGGCCACCCCCTGGACAGATAAAAAATAAAAAATAAAAAGTAAAATTGGCAAGATCGGTTTTGCCCTCGGGGTGGTTCGGCCACCCTGATGGCAAAACAGAAAAAACAAAATTTGGAGGGTTTGGCCCTTGGGGTTGGTCCGACCACTCCTAAGGGTCAAAACCGATCTTGATTTTTTTTTTTTTTTTTTTTGTCAAGGGGTGACCGAACCATCCCATGGGGGGTGTTTCGGCCACCCCAGACCGGCCAAGGGAGCCACCCCTTTGGCCAAAATGGGGGTGGCCCACCCCATGGTGGCCAAGGTGGGCCAAAGGCCCCTTGTGTTTTTATTTTTTCAATTTTTTTTTAATTTTTCATATATATATATATATATATATATATATATATATATATATATATATATATATATATATATATATATTTTATGTGTTATTAAATTTTGAATTCAATGATAATTTTCATTAACACGTCAAAAAATAAACATTTGAAAGTGTAAATTTAAAAATGTGTACCATTTCTCTTTATACTTCAGAAGTTGGTTTTCTCTTTCTCAAATTGTCGGAGTTCGACGGATCTTCACTAGACTACTACTAAAAGTTGACGAAAGTTTTTCGCCATCGTTCATTTTCCATACGAATTAAACGCCGATAAATGTTGTAAGTGTCCAAAATGGTAGTCTAATAGAATAAGTGCCCAAAAAAAAAAAATTCTCAAGTAAAAAAAAATGAGTAATGCTACACACACTCCCACTTCTCTATACCCTTAGGTGGCTTATAAAACCACCATTAACTTTGATATGGATATTTCTTAGATTTTAATCCAATTCTAGTTTTAAAAGCCACCTAAAAGTGTGGAGAAATAAATGTAAAGAAGTGGGAGTGTCTGTAGCATTACCTAAAATAAAAAAAAAGATTGGAGGACTCAAAGAAGTAACTTGCTGTTAGGAGTGTAAACGAGCTAAGCTACTCGTGAGCTTACTTGAGATCGGCTCAAATAAATTCGACTCGTGCTCGAATCGATTATTAAATGAGTTACTCATGAACATAAAATTAAACTCAATTATAAACGATGCAAACTCGTATAAGCTCGGCTCGACTCGATTAAAGCTCGTGAATCCGCTCGTATAAGGATCGACTCGTGTATATATATATAACAATAAGTTATATATTAATTTGTTAATATATAACTTATTTTTATAATATAATATATTAATAAACAATATAATATGTGTAAGCATAAATTAAGTAACAAATAAAAATAGTCAGTAAATATTAACTAGTTATAATTGTTTGGTTATATCAATATGTATATAAAATAGTAAAAGTGAATAATATCAATACTTAATTATTAATCACTTAATCATATGTTATAATGACAATTCATATACTTAATCATATGATTCATATTATATTATTCATGTAATATAATAAGACTATATGATCATATAATAATATAATATTGTGGTATATGACATGTAATCATTGATTCACTATATCCAAATTCCAAAGTTATTAGTATTATTATGAGGTACTTATGAATTATTACATCACTGTCATCAAGTGATCTAAAATCTAAGATCATATGAATTATTAGTTAATACTTAGATTGTATGATTATATGATTTATATGATATTAATATTATTCGTAAATAGTTAAGAATTATGATAAGAGTTTACCTTCAATAAGGATGAGCGGTAAAACCCCCATTTTACAGCATTCAATTATAAGGAGACAACTCATAATAAACCAAAAACTAAAATAAGCATGAAAACACCTGATTTTTTCCCTACTCATCTATGTTCTTCTCTAATCTCCCATGGAACCTCCGCTGGACCCTTGCCCAAAGAACCAACAAGGCTGGCCAAAGCTGCCGCTGGAATCCATGGAGCCACCATCTGAATCCGGAGGAAGGATCGGACGGCATCACCAATAAATCAAAACACATGGGTCCAAAACCAGAGTGAATGAAAATCAACTGCCAGAATGAATTCATCAAGCCGCCAAGCATGTTCGACCCAAATTATTAGAAAAAACATCACCGTATTCAATCCCTACGCTTATGCACACATTGAGTTTCAAAATCCACATGCACTGAGACGCCAATGAAAGGAAAATGGAAGACTACCAATTCAAGAACACTTTCACATTCTAACCCAACAAACCAACCAATCTACTCACAACGCCACATAGGAAACCCACAATCTCGATCTTAAAATCGGAAACCCACAACGTAGAGATCTTTCAAAACTGTCATTTCGACCCAAAAAAATCATAGATCAAGAAAAACAATAAAACCCACAACAACATAACAAAGAAAACAAGAAATAAACATCAAATTTGCAAGTGAAAATCGACTAATCACATTCAGAAATTTCGATCCATGAAGAAAGAGAAGAAATGGAAGTGGGAGCCAAGGACATGGCTGGTACTGCAGGAGGCTTTCTTTAGATCTCTTTCTCGTAGTGATTCACAGGTTCAGGAACTGTGAGCTGATTCTGAACTGGAGGGGCTATTGCATCTGCTACTCTTTTTTTTTTTTTTTTTTCATAAGATTAGGTACTTTTATATCTATTGTATTTATTCTTCTTAGATGATATGTCTACTCCTTATTGGAAGCTGTAGAACATCACTTTTACAGCCCATCCTTATAGAATGGGCTCTCTTATGATAATTATAACTTATAATGATTAGACTTATCACTGTTATCATAGATAATTTATAATCTCATGAGTCAAAGGATATAATATGATTCATATGAACGCACACGCACAATTTATAATCTCATAAGTCAAAGGATATGATATGATTCATATGAACACACACACACACATCAAGCTATAAGTATAAATAATAACACATAATGTTATATAAGTATATAAATACAATGATTAAGTATTTAGATACTTAGATACATTGTTTAAGTATGATGTAAGATTTTAAGTATCTAATACTTATTAATCATACTTAAATACAATAATTAGGTATATAAATTACATACGTAAGTATGAATTCACATTAATCATATGATATAATGACAATTCTGAAACTTAATCATATTATTAATACACAATGACAATGTGATTCATATAATCTCAAATTAAGTGATTATGATTGGAATCAACAATGTGTTAATTAAAATAAAAAAATTAAGTGTTATATTTAGAATTTAGATTAAATGATTATATGATTGAACATATTATCATTAGAATTTAGATAATATTATCATATGATTTAACATTGTGACATATAAATCATTAAATCATATGATCTAAGTATTATAATTGGATAAAGAAAAAATATTATCATGATATAATAATAATAATAATAATAATAACAATAACAATAATTATCCTTATTAATGTTATTAACTTAATATATGTTAGTTAATATTTATATTGACTGTTGTTACAATTTTCTATCATTAGATACTCAGAAATTGTTAGATGATATGATCTAGGATCAAATGATTGATCATTAGATCTATATTAAGTATGTAAGTATATAGAATCTTATTATATATGAAGTATCTAAGTATGTAGATTATGATTAGATATTTAGATTATAATTTGTTGTATCATAATTTATAAATATATAATTAGGAAATAAGCTATAAATTTGAGTTCACATAAACACATTATTATAAGTATGAGTTCACATAATTATAAATTAAGTTATTAATATTAAACAATTAAGTATAGTTACATATCATATTTATTTATAACTTAATTAATAGTTTACATAAGCACAAGCACATAATTTTGATTAATATTTATAACTCAATTCATAATTTATAACTTAAATATTATTATTATTATTATTATTATTATAGTATAATTTATAGCCAAATATACGAAGTGTTAATGCTAAAACTTAGTGTGTGTGTGTATATATATATATTATTTTAATGAAGATTATTAGAAAACTGGATTATTTTGTTAGAAAAAGTTTCAAAACCTCTAAATTATTGCATTAAAAAGGGCCCAAAACGCGGCGTTTCAATGCACATGAAACTCAAAAAAGGCAGCCTTTGAATGATTTTTATTTTTAAAAAGTAGAGAAATGCTAGACATCCCAACATTTTTTTTCAGAATTTGGTTCTAAACTAATGTGTCACAATCCTATGAGATTGTGGCACACTTCCCAAAATGATAGATCTTATGGGATTGTGACACATCAATTTAAAACTAAATTATGGAAACAAGTGTTTGGATGCCTAACATTCCTCTTTAAAATAATGACCATCGGATATGGACGGTTAAATTTTTTTATTTTTTTATTTTTTTCAGATGCCGACCGTTCGATTTTTATTGTGGGAACAACTGCTACGCATGAGTCCACCGTCCACGTGAGACAGTTATGGTGTTTCTGCATGCAGCTTATAGCTTACTAATCCAACAACTAGGATTGAACCATCTAACTCAAAATCATAATTGACGGTTAGGATTATCTATTCGGCTGAAGTGGCTCCGGTTTCACCGAGAGACATGAGTGGAAGATAACTATTTAATCACATTTTCTAACGCAGGCACGCGAATCAAGTCCGACAACCCCATGCATTTTTTTCAACTTTTTATATGCATAATTTCAGCCGTTGATAACTTTGATTAAACTTTGTTCATTGGATTTATTTTACCTCCAACGTCTCTCCAGTATTTACTCTTCACCGTTTGGTCCATAAAGGGAAAGTCATGCTCCCTCGGAGTCCCTCTACTTCTCTCTCATACTCTCATTGTCTCTTTTTTATTTTTTATTTTCTCCTGCAACGTCCTTTTTGTCCCAAGTTTGCTTCCTCTCTCTCTCTCTCTCTCTCCAACATTTCAACAAGCCCAACCATGGTTGAGTGCGGCGGTAGTGACCGGAGTGGGCTCAAGCGAGGTTTTGGTGGTGGTCCCCGATAGAAGTTCTTTTTACTTCAGAAGTTGGTCTTCTTTTTCTCAAATCGCCGGAGTTCGACGCATCTTCATTGAACTACCCATTGGCAGTCGACGGCTGTTTTTCGCTATCGTTGATTTTTTCGTAAGAGTTAAAACACTAAAAAAATGTTTGAAGTGTCGGAAATGGTAGTTTGACGGAATAAGTGTAAAAAAAAGAAAGAAAAAAAGAACAAGAAAAAAAATTACTAAAGTAGAAAAAGATTGGACGAGTCAAAAAAGTAACTTGCTGTGAACGTAATGAAGGTGGGACTCACTCCTCAATTTGTCTATTTCGATTGCTTATACAAGAAGCAACTTCCTGCGCACGTATTGAATAATTGAAGGTTTTGTGCACTACAAAATAAAAACATTTCTCTTCTTCAATTCCATTCCACTCTTTCATACACTTTTGTTTTAGCGCCTAATTGCTATACCGTTCCATGTCTTACATCCCCCCATACAAGCGGCAGTCGAAGGACCCTGATAGGCCCTCACCAATACCAGAATCCCTTCCTCCTGAATTCAGGAGAAATCTTGATTCGAGTTCATCCAAATCTAATCAAGGAAGAAGCTTTAAGATTGGCTATGCAGGCCGACTTGTATACTTATGGTTTGCAGTTGGTTTGGATGACAACAGCCAATTTCCATCTTCCGTACATCTTGAGCCAGTTCCCATGGAGTTAATTGAGAGAAAATACTGGGGAAGGCCCCTTGCTTTGGCGAACCGAAATCCAGGTAAATGTTAGTGGTGTGTACCATTTTGCTGCCCTCGTTTTGTCTCTGGAATTGCTGATTAATAATGGGTTTCTCGGTTTTGGTTAGTTGAGAGTGCGCAAGTGGGAGGAAATTGTATGAGGAAGCCATGGGAGTCTTTTGCAGAAAATGTCCTGCCGAACCTGCTTTCCTCTTTCGAGAATGTGCGGAATGAAATGGTTTGCCAAAAGTTGGAAAGCGTCAAGCCAACGCTGATTGCTAGATTTGGGAAAATTCATTTTCTGTGAGTTTTTGTTAGTTATTGCTTCATTTGGTTAATCTGCCTTACTTAAAAAATAGCAATGTTTTTTATTTTTTGGCACCCCATGAAAATTTAGTTCAGAATAAAGAAAATGCAAAACTTCAAGGCGGGAGGGGGGCACTAGTCATACTGGAGAAACATTATGAGGATGACACCAAGAAGTGAGAATAATCTAAGAGCATGAGTGTTATGGATCATGGATGTAACAACCCGCCCGAGCACGTGGCAATAGTAAATAAATTAAAATATTTTAACAATTTTGAAAGCAAGATTAAGGCAAGAATATGAGTAGGCCAGGGTTGATAACTAAGGAAGGATTAGGCGAAATGTGATTGGAATGGAAGAAAAGCGGAATACATAACACTTAGGAGGTTCGTGTTTAAACGACCTGAGCCGTGTTTGGACGAGGCAACTCATTCGAATGAGGAAACCCGTTTGAACACCAATCGAATGTGCCATGTAGGACACCACATCTCAAATAATTTGAAACTAGATTGAATGAGACACGGTCCATTCGAACGGGGACGTCCTTGCATGTGGCTTAGGATTGACAAATTTTGATACGACCCGCGAATTTCGACACGACATTAGAGAGTTAGGATTTGGCATAAATAAGTCAACCCTCTTGACCCGCTTAAAAAGCGGGCCAATCATGGGTCAACCCATTGTTGTAGATTGGTGATGCATGTGTAAGAGGAGTAGTTTTTGGATTATTTTCTACTCCATTGTAAGATTGTCAGTGCCTTCTAGATTGATATTTCAGTTGTGTTGGGTTAGCTTGGGTTTTGCCTAAGAGAGTAGTAGACCTTTTTGCTTGTTGGAGATGGTTGTGCGGTAGCCTCAGAGTGCATCAATGTGGAAGATAGTTGTCTTGCTTTTTGTGGTGTCTTTGGAGGGAAATAAATGATAGAAGTTGTTAAAACTGCGAGAGAATGGTGGTGAACGAAAGTTTTACCTTTTCAAAAGTCTTTATCACGAGACAATTGCTTCAGATCTTAATTCGCTTAGTTTTTATGATTATTTTTTTAATCTTGTCTTTCTAGATTGGTGTATCTCTTGTATACTTTTGAAGTTGGGTTGTGCCTTTCGCGTTTTTCAATGGTATTTTGATTACTTAAAAAGAAGAAGCAATAATTACCTAGATCTTTGTCACGCAGAAGCCTTTCAATCAGCCAGGAAACTACCGCAATGGATTTGGCTGCTGAAACCACATTGAGAAAATTGAGAAGATCATTTTACACAATTGTCCCTAATTCATTCGTGGAAAACATCATGGGGGAAGTTGGCAGAAAGATTAAATTTGATTTTGAAGAAGAGAAAGATTTATACCATGTAAAGGTATTTCTTGCTATATACCTCTGCTTATTAGGTTCAGATTCACGCTGTTTACTCTTTTGATTCAGTTGGCTACTGACTACCTCAATTTATTTTCTCATGTTGTATAGTTGTCTGATGCCACACAACCGGATTCAACTCTTTCTTGCAAATGTAGTGTGATCAAAGAACATAAAAAGCTTCACCTTTGTAAGGCAAGTTTCAGCTTAAAATCAATGCACATAGCTGTATTAGGTTAGAGATCGAGCTGATGATTTGTTAGCTTTCCTGTTTTGTTAATTCTATGTTAAAACTACCTCAATGTACTGTAAAGAGCATAATAGGAATAACTGTTGACTAGGTTTAGCTTACTAAATTACTGCCCTTTTAAGCCAAGTGGATTTCTCTTCCCTTGAAAGGTGGAGATTCAGTAAGGTTCTCCTAATGTTTGGCTAAAAAGAAAAAGGGTCTGACTTTATTTTCTCCCCTGTATCTTGTCAGTTTTACTATTTCCTTCCAATTGTTTATAACGATTGTTTGGAGGCTTATGCATGTTGAAATTGTCATCACTGCAGGTTGAACTAAACCCGGTGCGTCACATGGTTGTGGACGCATCGTGCCTTGATAAAAGTTTAGACCTAAGGCTGGTGCTATACACCATGGGCGTCTTAACAACTCTCACTGTAAGTTGCTTTATTGTTACAGTCGCTGTCATATCTCGCATTTTACATCATGTTCATCCCCATATCTGCTTTTATTAATAGGTATTAAAAAAATTACACTAGGGTGGAATCGTTACGCTAGAGCGTTTATTAATCTGAATCCTTATCTGGAAAAGAAAAAAAGGTGATATAATCTTTAATTGTTAAACATATATATGTTTGCGTTTATGTCACTTCAGGCAGGTAATTGTGGCAGTATCGATCCACCCAAATTTCTAACAAAAAGTTTCCTCTAGATCAACATAGGAATTGGTATATGCAAATAGGATAAGGTTTCTTTGAATCAAGTTTTAATTAGTTGCAATCACAAAGACTTGAAAATGGAAACTGGGGAAAAGATTATGTAATATGACTCATCTTCAATAAATGGTGTGAGTTTACACTCACATTGGAAAAGTGTAACCAGTTTGAGTGATTAATATAGTAGTGTTGGGCCAACGCCATTGGCTTAAGCTTTTGAGTTGAGTGGTGTCTCAACATACTTATGGGGTTACTAAAAGACTCCTCAAATAGTATCAATCTTCGTAACAAGTGGTATAAGAGTTGATGGTGGTGTGCGGTAGGGTGGAGTGGTGCAGGCATAAACAATTAAAGGTTCCTGGAGTAGTGACAAATGTGTAAAGTGCTTCGAGTAAGAGGCAAAAGTTCATGGCATGGGCTTGTACAAGAGTTCAAGAGTTCTGGGTGTAAGGACAAACAAAGTACGAGCAAACCTAGCCTGATCATCCCAGTTTTTTTGGGGGGTGAAAATAGCATAGTACGAGCAAGAGAACCTACCGAAACAATCTAGTATGAGAGCGGCAAGCTATGAGGACCCAACCTCACTAAATGATTTTGATATTTTTAAACATTTGTTGGATACTATTGTCCAAAGAACGTTTAATCACTTAATTGTTTATGAGGAAAATACACTTAATTCGAACTGACACCTTTTTCTCACTTACCCCTCTGAACTACAGCTGATCATGACACAACCCCCTCTAATTACCATTTAGATGCAAATTAAAAAGCCCCCTTCATTAGTTTGAGGGAATTAAATCCAACGGAAAAAAATGAGCACGTGATGCACGTTTCAATTTTTAACATTAAATGACGAAAATACTAAGTGTAGACAGTAAATTTACTTAATTACCCTCCAAGTTAAGAAATGCAAAATAAAAATTAAAAAACAAAAAAAGGGGTAGTATATATCTTGTGGTTCGTTCATTTGACCTGAACCCGTAGACTCGTGCAAAACTTGTCTACGTACGCTTCATCGCCTCTTTTGAGCCCACCACCTCGTGTCGTACCTAAAGTCGTTTGTCCACGTGCTGCTAGTGTTGTAGCAATCGTCACTTGCGTGATCGGGGTTTCGAACAAGTACAAACCCGTTCTGGCCGGGTCCTTTAGAAAAACTTCGGTACCGGTTGCTCTTCAGCGAGTGAGCACGTACGGTCGCGTGGTTGATCGTCCTCTACAACCTATCCTTTGATTCTAGATTGTCACAATTCATCTGAAATGAGATTTTGTCGGAAAATTAGATTTCAGCAAGAAAATGAAAATGAGATTCAAGCGGCGGCCTAAGTTTGTGGTTTCAAGTCGATCTAAGAAAAGAAAGAGAAACACATAGAATTAAGGTGGTTCGGTCTATGATCTACGTCCACACGTCAAAGCCTTTTTTTGGCTACATGCATCTTTTCTTGATTCATTTGATTGTATATAAGATTTTATTTACAGAGAAAGAGTCTGAATGTTACAAGTCTCTTCTACTTCTACATTAACAACAATAAATCTAATTTATCATCTTGTAACTCGTCTTTTGAGTGCTTGTAACTTGTCTTTTGAATGCTTATAACTCTAGTCTCAATACATCCCCACAAACGCAATTGTAGATCACAAACGTTGAGGTTTTATTTTGAACATCAAAGGGTTAGAAAAAAAAATGGTTACTATGACCTGAATTGAAACATCGGTTTCTATGACTGGAACTTGGACTTTGGATATCAGCAACTTTGGCCAGAAGTGGCTACTATGGCCGAAATTGAGCCAACTATGGGCATGAAACATCTTTGGGCATTTTTATGTGTACTAGCTAGGCTAGCGCTCCTCTGTACTTTTAATGAATTTGAATAAATCAAGGTTGAGTGTCAGTTTGTGGGGGCTAGGTGTAATTTTCCCATAATTTATCTATTTTTATGTCTCATTCTGCGTGTGTGCGCGTGCGCGCGCATGCCAATTCCTATATATTAGAAAAGAGAAATGAAAAGCTTGTACGTGTATGAAAAGCATATTTATGTTTAGGTTTTAGTTTTATGGGTTTGTTGAAGTAAGTTTTTTGTGTACTTATTTATTGACTGAAAAAACGTATTCAAATTAATTTTGATTTCTTCCCTCAACATATTTTAATAGGAAATATTAATTATAATCTTCATTTGCTATGAAGCAACCTGACCAAAAAAGAAAAAGAAAAAATTGAAAATAGGGGTGGGACTAATCCGCTTAACCATTCAAGATTTCAAGGTAGTTTTATTGTGCTATTTCTTATACCTGAGACTTAACATTCATTATCAAACTAATTTCATTTGTTTTTCCAGGATGAAGAGATGGAAAGCATTAGAAATCTGATTAATTCTGCAGTTTTAGATCCAGATGTGAAGGGTGGGTTGAGATGGCCTCTGGGTTATGCGTCTTCTGGAAATAGATTTTCTGTGGTTGAGGTTTGGCACACAATAGCTAAAGTCTATAAAAGTCCATCAATGAGGCTGAAGGTGAGACATGCTGATCGATTTGATTTTAGAACTTCAACTGGGGAAGCTTCAAGGGATATAAGTTTGAAGGTTAAAAACATCGTCTCATTATTACAGGTAGTAATGTCTGTCTCTGCTTGCTTCTTAAGTGGATAATTTCTGCACCCTACTGTGTTTTCTTGTCATATACATATCATATATATATATATATATATATAAGTCGAGTTCTTTCTTAGAATGACATAAAACGGTGACATGTGGCATGAACTCATACCTTTTGGTAACTAAATCGGTCCCTTAAGTACTGAACCAATCTTTTAAATAAAATTAAACCGGTCTATTTAATCTCTCTCTCTCTCTCTATTAATAATACAAGTAGGACTCTTTTGTAGAGACACATGTTTGTTTCTTTAGTATTTTATGTTTTTGGTTGAAATCTAAATATGTTTTCATTTTGTTTGTGAAATTTTTGGTTGAGCAATTCTCCATTTGAATGTTTATGAGGTTTTTTTTTTTTTTTTTTTTTTTTTTTAAATTTATTTATTTATTTATTTTCATTTGCTTTTTCAAATGTTCATAATTATATAAAATTGAAATATAATAAGTATTACATCGACAATAATAATAATAAAAATTCCTGCTAATTTTCTATTTTATGCTTTGATAATCAAAATCATGTTTTCTTCTTGCTATTTTTCTTCTTCATACTTATTTTCATTCTAAACTACACCTATGGGAACAAAGATTTTAACATGTTTTAATTTATATAAATTAATCTAAAAATAAGGGTCTTACGTTTTAATCCATTGGAATGTTATAAAAGCCGAGTTCTTCTTTAGAATTGCATAGAATGGTGACACGTGGCATGAACCCATACCTTTTGGAAACTAAACCGGTCCCTTAAGTACTGAACCGATCTTTTAAATAAAATTAAACCGGTCTATTTAATTTTTTTTTTTCTCTCTCTCTCTCTCTCTCTCTTAATGATACAAGTAGGACTCTTTTGTGGAGACACATGTTTCTTTAGTATTTTATGTTTTTGGTTGAAATCTAAATATGTTTTCATTTTGTTTGTGAAATTTTTGGTTGAGCAATTCTTCAATTAAATGTTTATGAGGTTTTTTTTTTTTTTTTTTTTTTTTTTTTTTTTTTTTTTTTCATTTGCTTTTCGAATGTTTAGAATTATATAAAATTGAAATATAATAGGTATCACATTGACAATAAAAAAAAAAAAAAAAAAAATTCCTGCTAATTTTCGATTTTATGCTTTGATAATCAAAATCATGGTTTTCTTGCTATTTTTCTTCTTCATACTTATTTTCATTCTAAACTACACCTATGGGAACAAAGATTTTAACATGTTTTAATTTATATGAATTAAACTAAAAATAAGGGTCTTATGTTTTAATCTATTGGAATGTTTTACGGGATATTTATTTTTCTTTTATGCGATTTACACGATTTTTACTTATTTTTTTGGAAGTGTTATTCTGCTTTTAAAAGCCAAAAAATGTGAAATTTTATTTGATTATTGTGCACAAAAGGAAATAGAAATGCTTTTAAAACACTAAAGAGTTAATTAAGCATTAAATTTGATTTTTTTTTTTTTATTTAATGTTCAAAATTATATGGATTTTATTTTATTGAAACATAATAGTTATGTATCACACTAACAATATCATAGATTTTTACTATTAATCCCACTATTAATGCTTTGATAATCAAAATCCAAGTTTTTTTTCTTGCTATTTTTTTTTTTTTTTTGCTTTACACTTCTTTCCATTTTAAACTACACATATGAGAATATTTTAAATGTTTTAATTTATATGGATTAAAACTAAAATTATGGTTCTTTTGATAGTAAAATTTTATGTGATTTATATATTCATGCAATGTTCTTTGTGCAATGGAGAATTATGACACATTGCGCGAACCCATAATTTTTAAACATTGAATCGGTTTTTTAAGTAAAAAAAAAAACCTGTGAATTTTAAAGGTTGAACTGATTTTGTCATGATTTTAATAAATTTATCGTGATTTAATGAAAAAGATCATGTGTGTTAATCTTCAGAGACTAAAATAATGATATTTTTGCATTATATCATTAAGTGTCATTATAGCCGCATTAAGTTGTGAGATTTTTTTTTAAAATTAAAATTAAAAACATGCATTAATTCTAAGTGGTTAGTTTTTTTTTTTTTTTTTTTCCAAAATTTTATTTCAAAAAGTTTCTTTATTTGAGATTTCATTCGGTTCAAAATTTTAATGTACAATATTATGCTTTTGAAATTTACGACTCTTCAAGAGACAAAATTTAAAACTAAGAACGTACTACATTAACTACCCATAATTGACCATATAGATATTGCATGCATTAATTTTAAAGAAACCGTACAAGTAAGCTGAAAAGTCATATTACTCTCTTAGATTGGTTATTTATACCTCTCTCTCTTTAGGATTTGAAATATCTTGAATTGTGAAATCAAGAGCATTCATCAGCGACATTCAAGAGAAGAATAGAGTGTTGAATTACATCATTTTTTTTTTTTTTTAAGGACTTTGCTTTCTTTTTTTTTTTTTTTTTTTTTTTTTCCTTCCTTTTTTTTTTTGGGTGGTTGAAGGACTGTGTTTTATGCATTTTTTTTTTAATTAGAATCTAGATATTTTTTTGCTAATTTTTTTTTTCTTTATACTTTCCGTTTTCAACCATGTCTACCTATGAGAATAATTTTTTATAAAAAATGTTTATTATTCTATGTATTTTTTTTTTTTTTTTTTTCCTAATGTTCAGAATTATTTGCGTTTTATTTATATTGAAATATAATAGGTATCATACAGATTCCTACTAATTTTATTTTAATGCTTTGATATTTAGATTAAACTATGGATTCTTCTTCATTTTTTTTTTCTTTATACTTTTCATTTTAAGCCATGTATACCTATGTGAACAAAGATTTAAACATGTTTTAATGTATATGAATTAAACTAAGATAAAGACTTATGTTTTCCGGATTTTTATTTTTATTTTTATTTATTTATTTTTCGTTTATGTGATTTACTCCATTTTTAACCATTTTTTGAAAGTGTTTTTATGCCTAAAAATTTATTTGATTGTTGTGTATAAAAAGAATATAAATACTTTTGAAAAATCAAAGAGATATTAAGCATTGAACATGATGTGAGGATTTATTTGATTGCGTTAAATGTTTAATGAAAGATTTTGTTTTATTTTGTATTCGTAAAAAAATATTATGTTTAGTTTGTTCAATATTTTTTTTAAATGTTTATAACTACTTGGGTTTTATTTGTATTTAAATATAATAAGTATCACACTAACAATATCATAGATTTCTGTTAATTTTTTATTAATGCTTTAATAATTAGATTAAACCATGTTTTCTTCTTGCTTATTTTTTTTCTTTGTACTTCTTTTTCGTTATAAACTATTCATATGGGCACAAATATTTTAACATGTTTTAATTTATATGTATTAAACTAAAATTAAGTGTCTTATTTTTTAGTTCATTTGAATGATTTATGGAATATTTTTGTTTTCGTTTGTATGATTTACTTGATTTTCAGCAATTTTGTTTAGTTTGCTATGTATTTTTTTAGCATGTTCAGAATTATATGAGTTTTATTTGTATCGAAATGTAATATGTATCACACCAATAATATTAGAGACTCCTGTTAATTTATTTTATTTTATTTTATTAATGCTTTGATAATTTTCTTTATACTTCTTTTCATTTTAAACTACTGATATGGAAACAAAGATTTTAACATGTTTTAATTTATATGGATTAAAATAAAATTAAGGGTCTTATTTTTTAATATATTTGAATGTTTAATGGGGTTTTTGTTTTTTGTTTTTTTGGTATGATTCACTCAATTTTTTTTTTAAATGTTTTTTCTGCTTTTGAAAGAAAAATAAGGCAAAAAATTATTTGATTAAACATTGAACGTGATGTGAGAGGATTTATTTGATTGCATTAAATGTTGGGTGAAAAATTTTGTTTTATTTTGTAGGATTTGACTTAGGTGTTGTAAAAAAAATTACAATACCATCTTGACCATTGAAAATACTATAACACCTATGATGTAATATTTGGAATTTATATTTTCATTTTACTATTTTTTTTATACTTATTTTTGTTATAAAGTACACCTATGTGAACAAATATTTTAAAAAGTTTTACTTTTTTTTTTTAGATTAAAATAAAATTAAGGGTCTTAACCTTTATTTTTTTTTTGAAAGATGTGTGATAATTTTTTTTTTCAAGCATTTTTTAACCTATAATAAAAAGTACGATGGAAATGTGTTTAAATTCTAAAACTAAATTATAATAAAGAATCCCAGGCATAACGCGGGTTATGAGTTAGTTTTATTAATACCTAAATGTCTCTGACTTTCACTAATCTCATTTAAATAGATATATATCTGTATTAGCAACTCTTAGATTTCTGCAATAGGCTCAAATTTTGCATCATCTTTGCAGAATTTTTGAATTAATTACTTGAATTTCCATAGTTATAAGATGTCCTATAATTAGTTTGCTGCACATCCTATTTTCCCTGCTTCCAACAATAAACCAAAAAAAAAAGAAAAAAAGAAAAAAGAAAAAGAAAAAAAAGGTGTATTCCCCATCCAAATTTGTACTTAAACAGTCAAATATGTTTGCTGAACGTGTCAATTGTTCTATATATATATTTTTTGAAACAGTCTACATTTTCAGACCCCAAATAAAACCAACACTTTCAAAAGCAAGATCATATATATATATATAGAGTAAGCAACAAAAAACCAGTCATAAGCAACAACACAGGATTTAGATAATTATTCAACTTCAACATAATTGACATTGAAGATTATTTGTGATGAGTATATATTAAGCAAACAATCTATCTGTTTCTCTTTACATTTATTTCTATATATTCTTAATGATCCTTCATGTGTTTATGACCTTATTCAATTATCAGGAAGAGATAGTTGAGATTAGTTCGGTTTCGGAGATGCTTAAAGACACCCTAAGGTTGATATGGGATCTCATGCTGTGAAGACTTTTTAACATGAAATAGCACGTTGCAGGCTGCCCATCCTCTCCCAACGTTTTTTTATGCCTTTTTTTTTTTTTTTTTTTTTTTTTTTTTTTTTTTTTTTTTTTTGGTTTTTGTTTTGTTGTTTGTTGTTTGTTTGTTTTTTTTTTTTTTTTTGGTTTTTGTGTTTTTTCAGTCTGTTAATAGTGTATATGCTTACATTTTTTGGCCAAGATATTTAGTTGTACGTTTGACTCTGTTTCTCTTATCGATCAGTCACCTTTTAGACATGCCTATGCAGTAGGTTGAAAAAATCAGCTTGCCTCTAGTATCTGCCTGCATGTAAGGGATACGAGCGGATTTTTGGCATAGTAACACTGGTGGGTGGGTTTCCATATAGCTATCCGTACATATACATGCAAATAGGAATATATGGGTTTGCGGGTGCAGATAATATTCTGTTTGCCCGCATACTCATATATAATAAAAATGTATATTAATACCCTATTTTTAGCCTGATCATTTCGCATTCTTTGACTTAATATTCTCTTCTTTCTCCTTGCTCTTGATCTGAGAACTTAGATGAAAAAAGTATGTACGGGAAAAAAGTAGAAAATTGCATTTCATCTTCTACCAAGTGAAAAAAGTATGGATGCAAGATAAGATTACATTTTTCAAAGAATAAAAAATGAAAGCAACTATGTGTGGTGTAAACAATGAACTCATTCTATTTCAAAATGAAATCTATCTAAGCTTCCTATTCGGCAGTGCTTTTCCAAAGAGCTTTTCTACCTCCGTTGCCTCCATCTTTAGCTCGTTTAACATATCCATCTCTTCTTTGCTTAGCTCTCTTGCGAAATTTTGCTCATCTTCTTGAAGCACTCTAAATCCTTCTGCTATCCTCTCCAACAAGGTCCTTTCAGTCTTTCCAACCTTCTCAACTTCCTCTTCTATCTCTTCAACTTCCTTTATAATGGTCTTCTCCCCTTCCTCTACTGTCTTCTCAAGCCTCTCAACAATGGTAGGCTGCAGACCGCAAGTATTATCTGTTTTTATGAACGCGTTAAAGTCACGTCCTACGCACTTAGCTGCTCTTTCAAGTTCAGGAACAATGATATTAAAACAGATACAATTTTGAGGAGCATTTGTCAGTGTTAAGCCCTAAGATCTCAATACTTCCTTACATAAACAGATTTACAGAACTATGCGATTTAAAATTAAATAGATGTTGTTTGTATGTCTATATCAGGAAGAAAGCTGTTGGCTATAAAGACATACAAAGTTGGCCCTGTTCTTCTGTTCATATGACATATACTTGGTTCATACGACATGAATAATGAAAATCTTTATTCACAGTAAGAGATCATAACACCATCGATATGCAATGATTGAGTATATGTAATTTGTTCAACTTATGGGTCACTAGTCAGACCGGTTCATAAAAAGACTCAGTGAAATTTATGTCCGTTGTGCATATATCTGAAGTCTAATATATTACATACAGAGAGACAGGAAACCAAGGGTAAATTCTAGTGTTACCAGCATTTGAGTCTCTTTTAGCCATTAGTTTTGCCAATAGGTATAAAGTAACTTCAACAGAGTTGTGCGCCATTTACACTGAACTGACTGGCTGAGCACCTGGGCAACCAGGTTAGTGGTTTGACTAGACAAGATGGTTCTTCAATGAGAAATATGCACCATTAAATGCTTGACGTTCGTCATCTATAAAGAGGCTCCCAACAAGGATAGATGTAGACATTTCTAATCTGGCGTGGATCACATATCATCTTCCACAAACAGAAGATAAATTGTGCTGTGGCATGTAATAAAAATGAGTATGCTTACATATCAAAGCTAGGCTTTATGTTGTTTTCCCAAAACTGATATGGGTAACTTTTCTCCCTACATCAAGTTTTCACCTATATAATATCCTATATATATGAACAATCAGAACCTAATTGTCCAATTCTTCAACTGCCAATAAAAGTCGAGTTCTTCCTTAGAATGGTATAGAATAGTGACACATGGTATGAATTCATATTTTTTAGTGACTAAACCGATCTTTTAAGTACTGAACCGGTCTTTTAAATAAAATTGAACCGGTCTATTTAATATATATATATATATATATATATCTCTATTAATGATACAAGTAGCCCTTCTCTCACAATTAATGATATAAGTAGGACTCTTTAGTATTTTTATATTTTTGGTTGAAATCTAAATATGTTTCCATTTTGTTTGTAAAATTTGTGGTTGAGCAATTCTTCGAGTTCACTTGAATGTTTATGAGATATATATATATATATATATATATATATATATATATTTGGTTCATTTGCTTTTTTGAATGTTCAGAATTAGGATTGAAATATAATAGGTATCACATCGACATTAAAAAAAAATTCCTACTAATTTTGTATTTTTTGTTTTGATAATCAAAGTCATGGTTTTCTTCTTGCTATTTTTCTTCTTCATACTTATTTTCATTCTAAACTACATCTATGGGAACAAAGATTTTAACGTGTTTTAATTTATATGAATTAAACTAAAAATAAGGGTCTTATGTTTTAATTCATTTGAATGTTTTATGGGATATTTGTTTTTCTTTTGTGTGATTTTCACGATTTTCACTTTTTTTTTTTTTTTTTGAAAAAAATGACTCTGCTTTCATTCATTGAAAAAATAAACGACCTATTGTTTAAGGCCTAGGGACAACACACTCCCTAACAAGAAGATTATAAATTAAAGGAGGAGGATCCTCAAACCAAACAGCATTGCAGCACTTAACCGCACCCTCCTTCGCTAGACAGTGTGCTACTCCATTTTCCTCCCGAGGACAGTGCACAATGGTAGATGATCTTAGAGACCCTAGTAACTGCTGGACAGCTTCCACAAAATGCCCATTTCTTTGAAGGTGAGGGGGAGGCTTGGTGAGATCTCGAACAACCTGAAGAGAATCCCCTTCAAACACAACATCAGACCAACCCCCTGCTATTCCAAAATTAACAGCATGAAGAGCATACATAGTTTCCGCTATTTTTGGATCCACCGTAATCCTTTGGAAAGAGCATTTAGCTCCCAGAAAACTCCCCATCCAGTCCCTAGCAACACAACCAAAGCCAATACACCCCGTGCTTTTATTTAAGGCTGCATCCCAATTAATCTTTATCAAACCTGCAGATGGAGCCTTCCAAATCCGAGCTGGTTCTTGGACATCGACCGATACACTAGTGGGAACCATTGTTGTCTTGGTGCTGCAATAAAAATCATCACAAGCAGAGATTGCCTCAGCATAAAGGGTATTGGGGTGGAGAAACTTGCCTTCAAAAACCAAAGAATTTCTTCAAAGCCAAATCCTGCGAGCTACCATCCCCAAAAGTTCCAGATTATTCGGGCTAAATCTGTGCAGAAAATGTTCAAACAATTGCAAGAAATTATCCCTCACTGTATAGCATTTTTTGAAGCAGCTAGCCCCACAACCCCATACATCTTGAGCACTTGGGCAATCCCACAAAGCATGAAGAACAGTTTCATCCTCCCTACCACAGCAAGGACATAAGCCGTCTTCCACAACCTTCCTTTTAAGCAAATTAGCTTTAGTAGGCAGGAGGTTGTGGCAAGCTTTCCACAGGAATACCTTAACAGAGTATGGGATCTTCAGGGACCATAAAACCTTCCAGACCTCCCTTTTTGCATCAGTGGACGAGCAAGCACCCTTACTCCATTGCTGAATTTCCTTCCCCAGATGATAAGCACTACGAACCGAGAAAATACCATTTGAGGTACTCCTCCAGACCAGTCGATCAGGAGGAAAAGAAGGGCAAATCGGAATATTGATAATGACATCAGCTTCTTCTCTGGAAAACACAGACCTGATCAGCTCCACATTCCATCCCCCACAATCTCTATCTAGCAAGGCAGCCACCGAGGAATCAGCAGCAAGAACACTGGGAGGGGATTGGACCGCAAAGGATATCGGCATTGGCAACCACCTATCCCCCCAGATTTTAATATTAAGCCCATCTCCCACTCTCCAAACTAACCCGAGTTAAGAGATCCTTTGCTGAAAATATACTGCGCCATGCAAAGGAAGGCTTTGACCCTAGGGAAGAATCCAAGAATGAGGAGTTAGGGTAGTATTTGACTTTTAAATCCTTGCAGCCAACGAGTCTGGATTTTGAACCAATCTCCAGCCTTGTTTAGCCAATAGTGCCTTGTTGAATAAGGTCAAGTCCCTAAACCCAAGACCCCCCACAGATTTTGAGAACCCCATCCTCTCCCAACTCATCCAATGAATTTTTGAATCATTAGCCATGTGTCCCCACCAAAATTTCTGCATCATACGGTTCAATTCTTGGCAAAGGGTGACAGGAAGTAGAAAAACACTCATGCTAAAAGTCGGGATTGCTTGGACCACGGCTTTCAACAGAAATTCTTTCCCTGCCTGTGATAAAAACTTAACCTTCCAACTATTCAACTTCTTCCAAACTCGATCTTTTATGCTCGAGAAGGATTGCATTTTGGACCTACCAACCATAACTGGTAAGCCAAGATAACTTTCAACACGAGTTGCTTCTGACATGCTTGAAAGGTTGAGAATCTCTTGTCTTCTATCTTGGCTTGTGTTGCGACTAAAGAACAGAGAGGTCTTCTGCATATTCAGCTTCTGCCCTGAGCTAGCTTCATAGACACCAATAATCCTCAAAACCCTACGCCACTCCACCTGGTTAGCCTTACAAAAGATAAGACTATCGTCAGCAAAGAATAAGTGACTAAGTTTTGGATCTCTCCTAGAGGTAGGGACCCCGGAGATGACCCCATTAATTTCAGCATGATGGAGTAAGGAACTTAGGGCCTCTGCGCAGATTAGGAACAGGTAAGGGGAAATAGGATCCCCTTGCCTAATGCCCCTGGAGGGTAAGATTTTCCCAACCGGAGTCCCATTAAGCAGAATTGAGTAAGAGACCGAGCGGGTACACACCATAATCCAATTTATCCATTGCTCAAAAAAACCGAGCCTTCTCATAGCAGCTTCTAAAAAATTCCACTCCACACGATCATACGCCTTACTCATATCCAACTTGATCCCCATAAATCCCACCTTATGCTAGTTTGCATGGAATGCATAGTTTCATACGTTGCTAGGATATTATCTGTAATCAAACGACCAGGGAGAAAAGCACTCTGGTTGCTGGAAATGGTGGCAGGCAAGACCTCCTTAAGCCGGTTGGCCAGGATCTTTGAAATAATTTTATATAAAACGTTGCATAGGCTAATAGGCCTAAAATTAGCAACACCAATAGGATTGCTGATTTTGGGGATAAGGGCTATATGAGTGACATTAGTCTTACTATCCAAACATCCAGTATTAAAAAAATGGAGAATTGCCTCACATACCTCCTTCTGCACCGTTCCCCAATTCTGTTGATAAAAACATGCTGGGAATCCGTCTGGACCTGGGGATTTTAGAGGGGCCATCTGTTGCAAAGCCTGAGATATCTCCTCCACAGTCACCCCTACAGTAAGCTTTTGATTCATCTGGGGAGTTACCCGCTCATCTAAAGCCCAAATACCAGGTTCCACATCAATATTGGACCCTGCCGAGAACATCTCTTGGAAGTAAGTAACAAAAGCCTCTTCTACTTCATTCTGTCTGCTACATAAATTCCCATTCATGTCCACTATCTGCTGAATATGGTTCCTTTTTCTGCGTTGGGTGGCACAAGCATGAAAATACTTTGTGTTCCTATCTCCAAACCAAAGCCAATCCTCTTTTGCCCTCTTCCTCCATCTCAAGTCTTCCTGTTCAAGCAAAACTTGTAAGTCTTCCTTGAGAGGAACTTCTGCATCCACCAATTTCGGATCAGCTAATTGCTGAAGGGCTTGCAACTCCCCCAATTTTATGTTGATCTTCAGCTCCCCTTGCTTGCCATCTTTCCTAACCCATTTCTGTAAAGATTTTTGACAATTATTGAGTTTTTGTTGAAAGCCAAAAAATGCAAAATTTTATTTGATTATTGTGCACAAAAGGAATATAAATGCTTTTTTTTTTTTTTTTTTTGAACAAAGAGCATATGCTATCATATATTACTGAATAAAGCCCCAGGGCAAGGACACAAACAAGAGGTTCAAGACCCCCAATACACTAAGCTAAATAAATCTGACTTGAAACAGCAACCTGAACAATACAAAATCGTTACAGAGACAACAATGAGCCACTCTTTACATTCAAGCACACATCACAAATAGAAGATGACAGATCTAGCACCTAGGCCAACAAATAGTCTAGTAACGTTTAAGCATCACAGAGGCAAACTGTGAAGAGAACACTAAAAAAACAAAATAAAACACCCTAAAACAGAAGCACAAATTGGGACCGACGTCAGGTGGCGCCGTCGTCGGCGATGGCACGTGTACTATACGCGCCGCCACCGGAGACCTCCTCAGCAGCAGAAATCCGTCAGAAGACCTCGGATCCACCGAAATACCCCAACCTCGCCTTGGAAGACAAGCTGTGACCCACACGTGCCATGCCAGGGAGAGACTTCCCTGGCGTGTGTAGGCCACGCACTGAGCGTGAAGGACCGACACGGCCGTGGCTAGAGGCTGCTGGACTGGAAGAAGCCGGCGACCACTGTGGTGAGGCGCTTGTCTTGGAAGAATCCACCGAAGTGAACAGATCTGACACCAAAGAAAGAAACCCAAACAAATAAAATCAGGTCAGAGACTCCGCCGGAAAAACACACCAGAAAGTCGCTTCCCAACCCAAATCCCATTTAGTCTTCTGTCGGGGAACAACAACCACTATCGGATTTAATCCGGGGGAACAAAAAACTCCAAAGCCCTAATGGCTGGAGGAAAACAAACACTCCACTGGCACTAGCCAGGGAGGAACAAAAAAAATCCCCAACCTAGAAGGGCGGGGGGGGGGGGACACCATGGGGGAGGGAGGCGTGGAACCTCCCCCCCCCCTCAGGAACAAAACTCACAAAATTATAAATGCTTTTAAAACATTAAAGAGTTAATTAAGCATTAAATTTGAAATGCTTTTTTTTCTTTTTTAATGTTCAAAATTATATGGATTTTATTTTTAATAAAACATAATAGGTACGTATCAAACAAACAATATCATAGATTCCTACTATTAATTCTACTATTAATGCTTTGATAATCAAAATTCAGGTTTTTCTCTTGCTATTTTTTTTTTCTTTACACTTATTTCTATTTTAAACTACACCTATGATAATATTTTAAATGTTTTAATTTATATGGATTAAAACTAAAAATATAGTTCTTTTGATAGTAAAATTTTATGTGATTTATATATTCATGCAATGTTCTTTATGTAATGGAGAATTATGATACATGGCGTGAATCCATAATTTTTAAACACTGAACCGGTTTTTTAAGTAAAAAAAACCGGTGAATTTTAAAGGTTGAACCGGTTTTCTTATGATTTTAATAAATTTATTGTGCTTTAACAAAAAAGATCACGGGTGTTAATCTTCATGAGACCAAAATAAGAAATTTTTCGCATTATATCATTAAGTGTCATTATAGCCGCATTAAGTTATGAGATTTTTTTTTTTTAAAAAAATAAAATTAAAAACATTTATTAATTCTAAGTAGTCAGATTTTTTTTTTTCTCCAAAATTTTATTTCAAAAATTTTCCTTATATGAGATTTCATTAAGTTTAAAATTTTAATGTACAATATTATGGGTTCAGAATTTACGACTATCCAAAATTATAAAGAGACAAAATTTAAAATTAAGAACGCATTACATTAACTACCTATAATTGACCATATAGGTATTGTATGCATTAATTCTAAAGAAACCTACAAGTAAGCTGAAAAGTCATATTACTCTCTTTAGGGTTTGAAACATCTTGAATTGTGAAATGAAGAGCATACAATAACGACATTCAAGAGAAGAACATAGTATTGAAGTACATAATTTTTTTTTGTTTTGATTTTTTTGAAGGACTTTGCTTTCTTTCTATCTTATTCTTCTTCTTTATTTATTTATTTGGTTTTGTGGAGGTTGAAGGACTTTGTGTTTTATGCATTTTTATAATTGGAATATAGATATTCTTCTGCTATTTTTTTTTTCTTTATACTTTCCGTTTTCAACCATGTCTACCTATGAGAATAAATTTTCATAAAAAAAATGTTTATTTTTCTCTGTATTTTTTTTTCCTCTAATGTTCAGAATATAATAGGTATCACACAAAGATTCCTACTAATTTTGTATTAATGCTTTGATATTTAGATTAAATTATGTATTCTTCTTGATTTTTTTTCTTTTCTTTATGCTTTTCATTTTAAACCATGTATACCAATGGGAACAAAGATTTAAACATGTTTTAATGTATATGAATTAAACTAAGAAAAAGAATGGTTCATATATATATATATAAAAGCCGAATTCTTCCTTAGAATGACATAGAACCGGTCTATTTAATATCTCTCTCTCTCTCTCTCTCTCTCTCTCTCTATTAATGATACAAGTAGCTCCTCTCTCTCAATTAATGATATAAGTAGGACTCTTTAGTATTTTTATATTTTTGCTTGAAATCTAAATATGTTTCAATTTTGTTTGTGAAATTTGTGCTTGAGCAATTCTTCATTTGAATGTTTATGAGTTTTTTTTTTCATTTGCTTTTTCGAATGTTCAGAATTATATAGGATTGAAATATAATAGGTATCACATTGACAATAAAAAAAATTCCTGCTAATTTTGTATTTTTTGTTTTGATAATCTAAATCGTGGTTTTCTTCTTGCTTTTTTTCTTCTTCATACTTATTTTCATTCTAAACTACACCTATGAGAATAAAGATTTTAACATGTTTTAATTTATATGAATTAAACTAAAAATAAGGGTCTTATGTTTTAATTCATTTGAATGTTTTATGGGATATTTGTTTTTCTTTTATGTGATTTTCACAATTTTCACTTATTTTTTGAAAGTGCTATTCTGCTTTTGAAAGCAAAAAAAAGGCAAAATTTTATTTGATTATTGTGCACAAAAGGAATGAATTTGCAAACAGAGGGACTTAGGAAGCTGGAAGACACTTATACAATAAGCCGGAATGGCTTGTACAACTGCCTTTAGTAATACCTATCTACCCACTTGGGAGAGGAATTTGTCTTTCCAATCCTTTAATTTCTTGCGGACCCTCGAGATAATACCAGCAAAAGTTCTTGACTTAGAACGCCCCACCATAGCCGGGAGGCCTAAGTACTTCTCATAGGAGGCTGCTACCGAGATTCCCGCTGAGTCATGGAGAAACTCCTTAAAAGCTCTGCTCGTGTTCCTGTTGTAATAGATAGAAGTTTTTACACAATTTAATTGCTGCCCAGAAGCCAGCTCATATCTCTTCAAGAGGTTTACCACTGGACCCCACTCATTAAAGTTCGCTTGACAAAACAATAGGCTATCATCCGCAAAAAAGAGATGGTTTAACTTTACACCCTGAGCTGAAGTTGGAACCTCAGAAATCTTTCCATCAATGCAGGCTCTTTGGATTAGGGAACTTAACCCCTCCGCACACAACATGAATAGATACGAGGAGAGAGGGTCCCGTTGCCTTAAACCTCTAGTAGGAGAAAAAACTTCAAGAGGGGTACCATTAAGTAGAACCGCATATGAGACCGAGCTGACACATCTCATGATAAGCTGCACCCATTTGGCAGTGAAGCCCAACCGAATCATCATACCTTCCAAAAAAGTCCATTCAACCCGGTCGTAAGCTTTTGACATATCTAGCTTAATGGCCGTATACCCCTTCTTCCCTTTCATGCGCGTGCTCATTATGTGGAGAGTCTCGTATACCACCAAGATGTTATCCGTTATCAATCTCCCTAGCACAAAAGCACTCTGAAAAGGGGAGATAATTTCATCTAACACAAGTTTGAGCCTGTTTGCAATGGCCTTTGCAATAATTTTATACAACACATTGCATAGGCTGATAGGCCTGAAATCACTCACCAAAACAGCATTAGATTTTTTTGGAATCAACGCTATGTAAGTGAGATTTAAGGAGGGGTCAAAAATACCATGGTTTAGGAAGTTTAGCACCGCCCCACAAACATCTCCGCCCACCGAATCCCAGTGATGTTGAAAAAAAAAACTCCAAAACCATCTGGACCGGGTGCCGTTAGTGGCTACATTTGGAACAACATCGTCTTAATCTCCTCAGTCTGAAAAGGCCTTAAGAGAGCTTCATTCATATTTGGTGTCACTCTAGGTGGAACAGCCTCCACTACCCCTGCAACCTCCTGCACCTTTGAGGAAGTAAACAAATGCTTAAAGTATTTTGAAAAAACTCCCCCAATATCTACAGGTAAGGTCCAATGTTGACCACTTTCATCCCTTATCGAACCAATGTGATTTACCCTCCGACGGTTAGTGGCCCAAGTGTGAAATTTGTATTCCTATCACCCTGCTTGAACCAATTCCTTTTGGCTCTTTGCTGCCATTTAATATCTTCCACCTCAAGAAGGTGGTCCGCCTCCTTTTGCAATTGGTTGATGGCCTCTAAGTTCCTTGGATGTTCATACCTTTGTAGTTGGTCTAGCTTCTTGGTCGTAGACTTTAGCCTTCTGGGAATATCTCCAAATTTCTGCGAACTCCAATCATTGAGAGCTTGCCTACACTGATGTAGCTTCGCAATGGTTGTAGTTAAATTCATGGCACTGCCCGGCCCCCCCTTCTTGCAAAGCTTCTCTAACCACGTCTATACATTCAGCTTCCTTATTCCAACAAGCCTCATATTTAAAAGAAACTCTTCTCTGATCAGCCCCAGTTGGAATGGCAAAGCGAACCCATAATGGTTTGTGATTGGATGCACATACTGGCAAAACTTGAACATCCACCCCAGGGAATTTGCGACACCACCTAGGATTTGCAAGAGCCCGATCTAATCTTTCCTTTATGAATGCCTCTGATTCCTTTTTGTTGCTCCAGGTGAATTTGGACCCTTTGAAGCCCAAGTCCCCCAAGCTACAATCCACCAAGGCAGAATGGAAGTATCCCATTTGAGAAGCACTTCGGGACCGCCCCCCTTTCTTTTCTGATAAGTCTAAGATCTCATTGAAGTCCCCCAGACAGAGCCATTCCTGGGGTGAAAAGGTTAGGAGATGACGAAGAATTGACCAGGAATCTGCACATGCACCACAATCTGGATTCCCATAGAAGCCAATAAACTTCCATGGTTCCTCCAAACCTGTCAGAGAGACTCTAGCACAAATATGTCTAACAGAGTAATTTATAATGTCAACTACAACAGGATCTCTCCATAACAGAGCAAGACCTTCGCTCTTTCCAACCGGGTCAACCGTGAGCATACCACTAAATTTAAGTTTTCTCCGAATGACCTGCATCCTACTGTTTCTCAGTTTGGTTTCTATGAGAAACACTAGGTCGGGCTTCTTGTCCTTCACCCAACAGTGAAGTTCCCGAACTATTCGAGGGAGCCCTCGCCCTCGACAGTTCCAGCTCAAGAGACTCATAATGAGTGGCGGTGCTGCCTTGTAGCCACCTCCAAATCAATGACACCACTAGAGGAATTCGATTCATGCCCCTGTGCTGAGCCAAAAAATTGAGCCTCCAGTGGAGATGAAGAGCAAATACTAACCTCCTGCATTGGGGGACTCGGGCCTTTCAGCCGAGAATCTGTAAGAAGTTCAGAATCTACATTTAAGTTTTGAGGTCTTTCTACCACTGGGGCCAACTCTACCGTAGCTTCCGGCAAACTGACTGCTAGCCTCTCAGGCCGAGAATCCGCCAAACCTCTTGCCATTCTCTTCCAGCCCCGAACTCCTTCGCCCGAACCCACCCTATCCATTGGACTCACTGAATGGTTTTCCCCAGTGTTGGCACCCAAGAATTCCCTCACCTTTCTTTTCCTGAATAACTCTCTGGGAGGGGAGAGTTTGGTGGAGCTTTCCATGTGTCCTTGAGAAGCTTGACTTTCCTGAGCTAGGCCACGCTTCGAGTTACCACGTGTATTGGGGGCCATCTGTTTTGAAATTGCAGATGAGTCAGCCATTGATCCCTTTGGCCGGTAGGAGGTTCTCACAAGGCCTTTATCACTCATGGGCTTCAACTGGTTCCCCACGTGGCCCACTCCTTGTACGGCCCCAGAATTCGAAGCACAACTCTTTTTCTTCTCTAAGGGAGCCGTTACTTTCCCTACTTTAGGAACTTCGAGTCAAGGGCTCTCGTTGCCTTGTTGGAAGATTGGGAGTACCAAAAAAGCTAAATAAGGAGGCGTTCAAAGCCATTCTTACGCTTATCTGGAGACCGGCTGGCAGGGTGGTTTTCAAAGAAATTCAGGAAAATCTATGGCTGTTTGAGTTCTCTGAAGACGGTGATAAACATAAGGTGTTGGCAGGACGACCGTGGTCGTATGACCGCACTCTGTTAATCCTCAATGAGTTTGATGGGCAGATCTCCCCCTCGCAGATGGATTTTTCCTTTTCTCCCATATGGATCCAGATACACGACATGCCGTTAGGATGTATGAATCGGGCCATGGGACACCAAATTGGGAACTCTATAGGCAGGGTGGAAGATGATGTGGGTTGGGGTTGTTACCTCCGTATTAGGGTGGCGATCAACCTATATCAGCCCCTAGAGCGGGGGAGGTCGTTGATCATCTCGAAAAACTCGCGTTGGGTCTCGTTCAAATACGAGAAGCTACCAGTTTTTTGCTTCCGTTGTGGCTTGATCCTCCATGGCCCAAAAGGCTGTACAAAGGTCAACACTAGGCCACCGAATCACGATGGGTTGTTGGAAGGTTGGGGGCATTGGTTGAGAGTTGATGATCAGTCAAAACGCCTGGGTTTCTCTGATTGCCAGCGGATTAAACGCTCTCCGTCCCCGGAGCTCTCTACCTCTGGCCAGGGTACAGTTCCAGCTGACAGAATGCCCGAAAGGGAAATTAATCAGCCAGCGGAAGACTCGGAGATGATACCCGAAAAACTCTCACCTTCCTTTTCGGAACGTCAATCCCCCCTAGGCTGCATGTCCCTTCGAAAGCCTAGATCGGAAAGAAGCGGAAAATAAGATGTTTCCTAGTAAGAAGATTCTGGAGGATCCGCCCAATATCCCAAGATTTTCGCCGCATATTCCTAGCCATAATGTGGGGAGCTCGTCTACTGATTTTACGGGGGTGTCTCATAGATTCCTACTATTAATTCTACTATTAATGCTTTAATAATCAAAATCTAAGTTTTTTTCTTGCTAATTTTTTTTTCTTTACACTTCTTTCTATTTTAAACGACACATATGAGAATATTTTAAATGTTTTAATTTATATGGATTGAAACTAAAAATATAATTCTTTTGATAGTAAAATTTTATGTGATTTATATTGGTTTTTTAAGTAAAAAAAATCAGTGAATTTTAAAGGTTGAACCGGTTTTCTCATGATTTTAATAAATTTATTGTATTTTAATGAAAAAGATCATGGGTGAGACCAAAATAAGGAATTTTTCACATTATATCATTAAGTGTCATTATAGCCGCAAGTTGTGAGATTTTTTTTTAAAAAAAAAATTAAAATTAAAAACATGCAATAATTTTAAGTAGTCAGTTTTTTTTTTTTTTTTTCCAAAATTTTATTTTAAAAATTTTCCTTATATGAGATTTCATTAAGTTCAAAATTTTAATGTACAACATTATGGTTTCAGAATTTATGACTCTCTAAAATTATAAAGAGACAAAATTTAAAACTGAGAAAGTACTACATTAACTACCTATAATTGACTATATATGTATTGTATGCATTAATTCTAAAGAAACCGTACAAGTAAGCTGAAAAGTCATATTACTCTCTTCGATTGGTTATAACTTATATATACCTCTCTCTATAGGATTTGAAACATCTTGAATTGTGAAATGAAGAGCATACAACAACGACATTCAAGAGAAGAACTTAGTGTTGAAGTACATAATTTTATTTTGTTTTGTTTTTTTTGAAGGACTTTGCTTTCTTTCTTTCTTCTTCTTCTTCTTTTTTATTTTTTATTTTTTATTTTTATTTTTTATTTTTTATTTTTTATTTTTATTTTTTGGTTTTGTGGAGGTTTAAGGACTTTGTGTTTTATGCATTTTTATAATTAGAATCTAGATATTCTCCTGCTATTTTTTTTTTCTTTATACTTTCCGTTTTCAACCATGTCTACCTATGAGAATAAATTTTCATAAAAAATGTTTATTTTTCTCTGTATTTTTTTTTCTTCCTAATGTTCAGAATTATTTGTATTTTATTAGTATTGAAATATAATATGTATCACACAAAGATTCTTACTAATTTTGTATTAATGCTTTGATATTTAGATTAAACTATGTATTCTTCTAGATTTTTTTTTTTTCCTTTTTGCTTTTCATTTTAAATCATGTATACCAATGGGAACAAAGATTTAAACATGTTTTAATGTATATGAATTAAACTAAGAAAAAGACTTATGTTTTCCGGAATTATTATTACTATTTTTATTTATTTATTTTTTCTTTCTTTCGTTTATGTGATTTACTCCATTTTTAGCCATTTTCATGCTTGTGAAAGAAAATAAGGCAAAATTTTATTTGATTGTTGTGCATAAAAGAAATAAAAATACTTTTGAAATATCAAAGAGATATTAAGCACTGAACATGATGTGAGGATTTATTTGGTTGCGTTAAATGTTTAATGAAAGATTTTGTTTTATTTTGTATTCGTAAAAAAATATTTTGTTTAGTTTGTTCAGTATTTTTTTAAATGTTTATAATTACTTTGGTTTTATTTGTATTAAATATAATAGATATCACACTAACAATATCATAGATTTATGCTATTTTTTTTTATTAATGCTTTGGTAATTAGATTAAACCATGTTTTCTTCTTGCTATTTTTTTTTTCTTTATACTTCTTTTTTGTTATAAATTATTCATATAGGCACAAAGATTTTAACATGTTTTAATTTATATGGATTAAACTAAAATTAAGTGTCTTATTTTTTAGTTCATTTGAATGCTTTATAAGAATATTTTTGTTTTCGTTTGTATGATTTACTAGATTTTCAGCCATTTCGTTTATTTTGCTTTATATTTTTTTTAGAATGTTTAGAATTATATAGGTTTTATTTGTATTGAAATGTAATATGTATCACACCAATAATATTAAAAACTCCTGCTAATTTCTTTTTATTAATGTTTTGATAATCATAATCTACAGGTTTATTTATTTATTTTTATTTCTTTTCATTTTAAACTACTGATATGTGAATAAAGATTTTAACATGTTTTAATTTATATGATTAAAATAAAATTAAGGGTCTTAGTTTTTAATATATTTGAATGTTTAATGGTTTTTTTTTTTTATATGATTCACTCAATTTTTTTTTTTAAAGTGCTTTTTCTGTTTTTATAAGCAAAATAAGGCAAAAAATTATTTGATTAAGCATTGAACATAATGTGAGAGGGTTTATTTGATTGCATTAAATGTTGAGTGAAAGTTTTTGTTTTATTTTGTAAGATTTGGCTTAGGTGCTGTAAAAAAAATTACATCACCGTATTGACCATTGAAAAAACTACAGCACTTATACTGTAATATTTGGAATTTAGATTTTCTTTTTGCTATTATTTTTTTTATACTTCTTTTTGTTATAAACTACACCTATGTGAACAAATATTTTAAAAAGTGTTACTTTTTTTGGGTGTAATAATTTTTTTTTACAAGCATTTTTTAACCTATAATATATAAAAAGTACGATGAGGATGTGTTTAAATTCTAAAATTAAATTATATTGAAAAATCCCGCAAATAGCGCGGATTATGAGCTAGTTTTATTAATACCTAAATGTCTCTTTCACTAACTTCATTTAAATAGATATATATCTGTATTAGTAACTCTTAGATTTCTGCAATAGGCTCAAATTTTGCATCATCTTTGCAGAATTTTTGAATTTCCAATGTTACAAGATGTCCTAAAATTACTTAAACAATAAACAAATTTTTGCGCATCATATTTTCCCTGCTTCCAACAATAAACGAAAAAAGAAAAAGAAAAAAAAAGGCAAAAGTAAGATCATATGAATATATAAATATGTATATATATACATGTAGAGTAAGCAACAAAAAAACCAGTCACAAGCAACAACACAGGATTTAGATAATTATTCAGCTTCAACATAATTGACATTGTAGATTATTTGTGATGAGTATATATTAAGCAAACAATCTATCTGTTTCTCTTTACATTTATTTCTACATTTTCTTAATGATCCTTCACGTGTTTATGACCTTATTCAATTATCAGAAACAGACAATTGAGATTAGTCCGGTTTCGGAAATGCTTAAAGACACCCTAAGGTTGATATGGAATATCATGCTGTGAAGGCTTTTTAACATGAAATAGCACATTGTAGGCTGTCCGTCCTCCCCCTACGTTTTTTTTTTTTTTTTTTTGTTAAATTTTTATGCTTTTAATTTGTTTGTTTGTTTTTATTTTTTTTATTTTCTTTTTGTTTTGTTTTGTTAATAGTGTATATGCTTACATTTTATGGCCAAAACATTTAGTTGTACGTTTGACTCTGTTTCTCTTATCAATCGGTCACCTTTTAGATATGCCTATGCTGCAGGTCGGAAAAACCGGATTGCCTCTGGTATCTACCTCCATGTAAGGGATATGAGTGGATTTTTGGCACAGTAACGCAGGCGGGTGGGTTCTCATATAGCTATCCAACTATCCGTACATATACATGCAAATAGCAATATATGGGTTTGCGGGTGCAGATAATATTCTGTTTGCCCGCATACCCGTATATAATAAAAATGTATATTAATACCAAGGATTTTTCTAGAAACCCTATCTTTAGCCGGATCATTTTGCATTTTCTGACTTAATTTTCTCTTCTTTCCCTCTAGTCTTGATCTAAGAACTTAGATGAAAAGAGTATGTACGTGAAAAAAGTAGAAAATTGCATTTCATCTTCTACCAAGTGAAAAAAGTATGGATATTATTCATCAAAAAAAAAAAAAAAAAAAAGTATAGATATTACATTTTTCAAAGAATAAAAAATCAAAGCAACTATGTATGGTGTAAACAATGAACTCATTCTATTTCAAAATGAAATCTATCTAAGCTTCCTAATCGCAGTGGTGGACCTAGGTTTGTAAAAATGGAGGGGCCAAATTGAAAAGAAAAAAGAATAGAGGAGGCAAAACTAAAATAATTAAAAAATTAAGGGGTAAAATTTTAATTTTTTTTTTCTTTTTTTTTTTTTTGAAAATTTTTTTTTTTAGGAAAAAATTTTGGGGTGGGGGGGGGGGGGGGGGGGGGGGGGGGGGGGGGGGGCAGGGCACCCCTTAGCCTCCATGCAGGACCGCCCCTGCCTAATCGGCAGTGCTTTTCCAAAGAGCTTTTCTACCTCCGTTGCCTCCATCTTTAGCTCGTTTAATATATCCATCTCTTCTTTGCTTAGCTCTCTTGCGAAATTTTGCTCGTCTTCTTGAAGGACTCAAGTAAAAAAAGATTGGACGAGTCAAAGAAGTAACTTGCTGTGAACGTAGTGAAGGTGGGACTCGCTCCTCAATTTGTCTATTTCGATTGCTTATACAAGAAGCAACTTCCTGTGGACGCATTGAAGGTTTTGTGCACTACAAAATAAAAACATTTATTCAATTCGGCAAGCAAGATCACACACCTCTCTGCCTAATTGATTTGCTATAGTAGCTATACCGTTCCATGTCTTACATCCCCCCACACAAGCGGCAGTCGAAGGACCCTGATAGGCCCTCACCAATACCAGAATCCCTTCCTCCTGAATTCAGGAGAAATCTTGATCCGAGTTCATCCAAATCTAATCAAGGAAGAAGCTTTAAGATTTTCTATGCAGGCCGGGCTGCATCCTTATGGTTTGCAGTTGGTTTGGATGACAACAACCAATTTCCATTTTCCGTACATCTCGAGCCGGTTGCCGTGGAGTTTTTTCAGAGAAAATACGGGGGAAAGCCCCTTGCTTTGGCGAACCGAAACTAGTGGTGTGTACCATTTTGCTGCTCTCGTTTTGTCTCTGGAATTGCTGATTAATAATGGGTTTCTCGGTTTTGGTTAGTTGAGAGTGCGCAAGTGGGAGGAAGTTGTATGAGGAAGCCATGGGAGTCTATTGCAGAAAATGTCCTGCCGAACCTGCTTTCCTCTTTTGAGAATTTGCGGAATGAAGTGGTTTGCCAAAAGTTGGAAAGCATCAAGCCAACGCTGGTTGCTAGATTTGGGAAAATTCATTTTCATGGGTAATTGCTTTTTCTGTGAGTTTTTGTTAGTTATTGCTTCATTTGGTTAATCTGCCTTACTTAAATAGCAATGTTTTTTTATTTTTTGGCACCCCATGAAAATTTAGTTCAGAATAAAGAAAATGCAAAACTTCAAGGCGGGAGGGGGGCACTAGTCATACTGGAGAAACATTATGAGGATGACACCAAGAAGTGAGAATAATCCAAGAGCATGAGTATTATGGATCATGGATGTAAAAATTTTGAAAGCGAGATTAAGGCAACAAAATGAGTAGGGTCGATAACTAGGAAGGATTAGGCGAGATGTGATTGGAATGGAAGAAAAACGGAATACATAACACTTAGGAGGTTCGTGTTCAAATGACCCGAGCTATGTTTGGACGAGGCAACTCATTTGAATGAGGAAACTCGTTTGAACACCAATCGAACGTGCCATGTAGGACACCACATCTCAAATAATTTGAAACTAGCTTGAATGAGACACGGTCCATTTGAATGGGGACGTCCTTGCATGTGACTTAGGATTGATAAATTTTGACACGACCCACGAATTCCGACACGACATTAGAGGGTTAGGATTTGACATAAATGAGTCAACCCTCTTGACCCGCTTAATAAACTGGTCAATCATGGGTCAACCCATTGTTGTAGATTGGTGTTGTATGTGTAAGAAGAGTGGAGAGTTTTTGGATTATTTTCTACTCCATTGTAAGATTGTCGGTGCCTTCTAGATAGATATTTTCAATCGTGTTGGGTTAGCTTGGGTTATGCCTAGGAGAGTAGTAGACCTTTTTGCTTGTTGGAGATGGTTGTGTGGTAGCCTCAGAATGCATCAATGTGGAAGATGGTTCCGTCTTGCCTTTTGTAGTGTCTTTGGAGGGAAATAAATGATAGAAGTTTTTAAAACTGCGAGAGAATGGTGGTGAACGAAAGTTTTGCTTTTTCAAAAGTCTTTATCACGAGACAATTGCTTTAGATCTTAATTCGCTTAGTTTTCATGATTCTCTGGATTATTTTTTTAATCTTCTCTTTCTAGCTTGGTGTATCTCTTGTATACTTCTGTAGTTAGGTTGCGCCTTTCGCGCTTTTCAATGATATTTTGCAAACTTATAAAAAAAAGCAATAATTACCTAGATATTTGTCATGCAGAGGCCCTTCAATCAGCCAGGAAACTACCGCAATGGATTTGGCTGCAGAAACCACGTTGAGAAAATTGAAAAGATCATTTTACACAAGTGTTCCTAATTCATTCGTGGAAAACATCATGGGGGAAGTTGGCAGAAAGATTGAAGTTGATTTTGCAGAAGAGAGATTTATACCTTGTAAAGGTATTTCTTGCTATATACCTCTGCTTATTAGGTTCAGATTCACGCTGTTTACTCTTTTGATTCAGTTGGCTACTGACTACCTCAATTTATTTTCTCATGTTGTATAGTTGTCTGATGCCACACAACCGGATTCAACTCTTTCTTGCAAATGTAGTGTGATGAAAGAACATAAAAAGCTTCAGCTTTATAAGGCAAGTTTCAGCTTAAAATCAATGCACATAGTTGTATTAGGTTAGAGAGCTGATGATTTGTTAGCTTTCCTGTTTTGTTAATTCTATGTTAAAAATACCTCAATGTACTGTAAAGAGCATAATAGGAATGACTGTTGACTAGGTTTAGCTTCCTAAATTGCTGCCCTTTTAAGCCAAGTGGATTTCTCTTCCCTTGAAAGGTGGATATTTTGTAAGGTTCTCCTAATGTTTGGCTAAAAAGAAAAAGCGTCTCAGACTTTATTTTCTCCCCTGTATCTTGTCTGTTTTACTATTTCCTTCCAATTGTTTATAACGATTGTTTGGAGGCTTATGTTGAAATTGTCATCACTGTAGGTTAAACTAGACCCGGTGCGTTACATGGTTGTGGACACATCGTGCCTTGATAAAAGTTTAGACCTAAGGCTGATGCTATACACCAAGGGCGTCTTAACAGCTCTCACTGTAAGTTGCTTTGTTACAGTTGCTGTCATATCTCGCATTTTACATTACTTCATAAAAATTGGTCATGTTCATCCCCATTTTTTTTTTTTTTAATAAGTAATCATGTTCATCCCCATATCTGCTCATATCAATAGGTATTAAAAAAATTACAAAAGGGTGGAATCTTTACGCTAGAGCTTTTATTAATCTGAATCCTTTTCTGGAAAAGAAAAAAAAGGTGATATAATCTTCAATTGTTAAACATATGTATGTGTTTATGTCACTTCAGGCAGGTAAATGTGGCAGTATCCACCCAAATTTCTAACAAAAAGTTTCCTCTAGATGAACATAGAAATTGTTATATGCAAATAGGATAAGGTTTCTTTGAATCAAGTTTTAGTTGCAATCACAAAGACTAGAAAATGAAAACCCGGGAAAAATTATGTGTGAGTTTACACATGTGAGTGTAAAAAGATTGAGTCTCACATTGGAAAAATGTAACTAGTTTGAGTGATTGATATAGCAGTTTTGTGCTCAAAGCCATAGGCTTAATCTTTTGAGTTGAGTGGTGTCTCAACATGCTTATGGGCTTACTAAAAGACTCCTCAAATGGTATCAATCTTCTTAACAAGTGGTATAAGAGCTGATGGTGGTGGAGTGGTGCAAGCACAAACAAAGGTCCTTGGTGTAGGGACAAATGTGTAAGGTGCAAGTATGGACGAGGGTCCTCGAGTAAGAGGCAAAGGTTCATGGCATGGGCTTGTACAAGGGTTCCTGGTGTAAGGACAAATGTGCAAAGTGTGAGTATGGACGGGGGGGTCTTTGGAGTAAGGGGCAAAGGGTCATGGCATAGGCACAAACAAGAGTCCTTGGAGTAGGGCCACAAGTGATCTTGAAGAGGGCCCATAAGATTGAGAACAAGCTTCCGTTTAAGGGGGAGTGTGGCAATGTGGTGATGGACTCACATGTGAAGGGGAGATTGTTAAGTTTACATGTGAGTGTAAAAAGATTTGAGCCTCACATTGGAAAATTGTAACAAGTTTGAGTGATTAATATAGTATAGTTGAGCCCAAATATATAGGAGTGTTAAAGTATTGATTAAATGATTAAATTTACCTATTCCTATATGCTCAAGCTTTTAGAATAAGTGGTGATTTAACAATCACATGTATTGCCTTTGAGCAATTTGAGTGTCGGATGACAAAAAAATAAAATAAAATGGTGGAATATATAATTTATGTGATGAAATAACTAGACAAAATAATTCTTTTAATTTCTTGATATATCAAAAACACATGTTAAAAAAGAAAAGAAAAGAAAAGAAAAGAGAACATATTAGTGAAAACAAATAGAGACGAGTTGTGAGGATGCCGCCCTTTTTTATTGGAGGCAAAGCAAACCTTGCCTGATCATCCCAGTTTTTTTGGGGGGTGAAAATAGCATAGTAAGAGCAAGAGAACCTATCGAAACAATCTAGTATGAGAGCGGCAAGCTATGAGAACCCAACCTCGCTAAATGATTTTGATATTTTTAAACATTTGTTGGATACTATTGTCCAAAGAACGTTGAATCACTGTGTGTTCTTATATTTGAAATAAATTGTTTATGAGGAAAATACACTTAATTCGAATTGACACCTTTTTCTCACTTACCCCTCTGTAACTATCGCTCATGACACAACCCCCTCTAATTACCATTTAGATGCAAAAATCCCCCTCCATTAGTTTGAGGGCATTAAATCCAACGGAAAAAAATAAGCACGTGATGCATGTTTCAATTTTTAACATGAAATGACGAAAATTCTGAGTGTAGATAGTAAATTTACTTAATTACCCTCCAAGTTAAGAAATGCAAAATAAAAATTAAAAAACAAAAAAAGGGGTAGTATCTTGAGGTTTGTTCATTTGACCCGTAGCCGGAGACTAGTGCAAAACCTGTCTACGTACACTTCATCGAGTTCCGAACCCGCTTGTTCTGAGCCCACCACCTCGTGTCGTATCTAAAGTCGTTTGTCCACGTGTTGCCAGTGTCGTAGCAATCGTCACCCGTGTGATCGGGCTTTCGAACAAGTTCGGACCTGTCTCTAGCTCCTCTAGAAAAACTTCGGTACCAGTCGCTCTTCGGCGTGTGAGCACGGTCGCATGGTCGACCGTCCTCCACAACCTATCCCTTGATTCTAGATTGTCACAATTCAGCTGAAATGAGATTTTGTCGGGAGATTAGATTTCCGCAAGAAAATGAAAATGAGATTCAAGCTGTGGCCTAAGTTTGTGGTTTCAAGTTGATCTAAGAAAAGAAAGAGAAACACATAGAATTAAGGTGGTTCGGTCTATGACCTACGTCCACATGTCAAAGCCTTTTCTTGGCTATATATTTTCTTGATTTATTTGATTGTATATAAGACTTTATTTATAGAGAAAGAGTCTGAACATTATAAGTCTCTTCTACTTCAACATTAACCACAATAAATCTAATTTATCGTCTTATAACTCTTGTCTCTTGAGTGCTTGTAATTTGTCTCTTGAATGTTTATAACTCTTGTCTCAATACGCCCCCACAAACCCAATTGTAGATCACGGACGTTGAGGTTTGATCTTGAACATCAAAGGGCTAGAAAAAAAATGGCTACTATGGCCTGAATTGGAACATCGGTTTCTATGACTGGAACTTGGACTTCGGTGACTCTGGCCGGAATTTGGACATCTGCAACTTTGGCCGGAAGCGGCTACTACGACCGGAATTGAGCCAACTACGGGCATGAAACATCTTTGGGCATTTTTTTTTTTTTTAACAAGAGAGAATTGGGTGGTGGTATGTGCTAGTAGAAAAAACAATGGTAGTGTGGCATGTTATCTTGACAAAGAGAAAGACTCATGTAGGTGTGTGAAGAGAAATAGCTCGTGCACAGGATGAAAAAACTGAAGAAATTTTTTTTTGGCACAAGATGGATATTTGTGGGCATTTTGATTTTGGTTATGATTGAAGATGCAAAAGGATGAGTGAACAAAAAAAGAAAGAAAGAAGAATTGGCACATGATTGAATATTGACGTTAGCCTATAGCTCTGATACCATGTAAGAAAAGATAATCTAGGGAAGAGTCGAGAATAAGAAAGAGATGCACATAGAATTAAGGTGGTTCGGTCTATGACCTACGTCCACACGTTAAAGCCTTTTTTTGGCCACATCTTTCTTTGATTTATTTGATTGTATACAAGACTTTATCTATAGAGGAAAAGTTTGAACGTTAAAAATCTCTTCTACTTCTACATTAACAACAATAAATCTAATTTTTCGTCTTGTAACTCTTGTCTCTTGAGTGCTTGTAACTTATCTCTTAAATGCTTATAACTTTTGTCTCTTGAGTTCTTGTAACTCTTATCTTAATAGAAAGATAATGCATTTACCTTGAGATTCTTTTGATGGGATTTCGAGAGCCTTTTTGTCATTTTAGGTAAAAAATTAGCACGTGTATGGCATGTGTTACAAATTTCACCCCTTTTAATGCGCTCGGCTAACAGAAGGGTACTTTTGCTAACAATTGATAGTTGGAGGGGGTTATGTGTCATGAGTGTAAGTTCGGAAGGGCAAGTGAGAAAGAAGTCTTCTAGTGTACTAGGTTAGCGCCCCTCTGTACTTTTAATGAATTTGAATTACTGAAAAAAAGAAAAGAAAAAAAGAAAGTTGAGTGTCAGTTTGTGGGGTGTGTGCATGTCGATGCCTATATATCAGAAAAGAAATGAAATGCACGTGTATGAAAAGCATTTTTATGTTTAGATTTTAGTTTGATGGGGTTGTTGAAGTAAGTTTTATGTGTACTTATTGACTGAAAAAACGGATTCAAATTTTGATTTATTCCCTCAACAGTTTTAATAGGAAAGATTAATTTTAATCTTCATTTGCTATGAAGCAACCTGACCAAAAAAGAACAAGAAAAAAAAAAAATTGAAAACAGGGGTGGGACTAATCCGCTTAACCATTCAAGATTTCAAGGTAGTTTTATTGTGCTATTTCTTATACCTGAGACTTAACATTCATGATCAAACTAATTTCATTTGTTTTTCCAGGATGAAGAGATGGAAAGCATTAGAAATCTGATTCATTCTGCAGTTTTAGATCCAGATGTGAAGGGTGGGTTGAGATGGCCCCTGGGTTTTGCGTCTTCTGGAAATAGATTTTCTGTGGTTGGGGTTTGGCACACAATAGCTAAAGCCTATAAAAGTCCATCAATGAGGCTGAAGGTGAGACATGGTGATCAATTTGATTTTAGAACTTCAACTGGGGAAGCTTCAAGGGATATAGGTTTGAAAGTTAAAAACATCGTCTCATTATTACAGGTAGTAATGTCTGTCTCTGCTTGCTTCTTAAGTGGATAATTTCTGCACTCTACTGTTGTGTTTTCTTGTTTTATTAATACCTAAATGTCTCTTTCACTAACTTCATTTAAATAGATATATATCTGTATTAGTAACTCTTAGATTTCTGCAATAGGCTCAAATTTTGCTTCATCTTTGCAGAATTTTTGAATTACTTGAATTTCCAAAGTTACAAGATGTCCTATAATTACTTTTGCTGCGCATCATATTTTCCCTGCTTCCAACAATTAAAAAAAAAGGAGGATTCCCCATCCAAATTTGTACTTAAACAGTCAAATTTGTTTGCTGAACGTGTCAATTGTTCTATATATATATATATATATTCATATGATCTTGCTTTTGAAAGTGTTGGTTTTATTTGGGGTCTGAAGTTGTAGACTGGTTTTAAATATATATATATATACATGTAGAGTAAGCAACAAAAAACCAGTCATGAGCAACAACACAGGATTTAGATAATTATTCAGCTTCAACATAATTGACATTGTAGATTATTTGTGATGAGTATATATTAAGCAAACAATCTATCTGTTTCTCTTTACATTTATTTCTATATTTTCTCAATGATCCTTCACGTGTTTATGACCTTATTCAATTATCAGGAAGAGACAATTGAGATTAGGTCAGTTTCGGAGATGCTTAAAGACATGCTAAGGTTGATATGGGATCTCATGTTGTGAAGGCTTTTTAACATGAAATAGCACGTTGCAGGCTGCCCGTCATCTCCCTATGTTTTTACGGATTTTTTTTTTTTTTTTTAAATTTTTAATTTTGTGTGTGTGTGTGTGTGTGTGTGTGTTTTTTTTTTGTTTTTGTGTGTTTTTTCTTTTTCCGGTATGTTAATAGTGTATATGCTTACATTTTATGGCCAAAACATTTAGCTGTACATTTGACTCTGTTTCTCTTATCGATCGGTCACTTTTTAGATATGTCTATGCAGCAATAAAAACTAGTCTGCCTTTGGTATCCGCCTACATGTAAGGGATACGAGTGGATTTTTGGCATAGTAACGCAGGTAGGGGTGTGCACGGGGCGGGGTGGGGCGGGGCGGATTTATGTCCTTTTTGCTCCCGCACCGCACCCCTGCGGGTGCAAGAAATCATACCCGTGGCCCGCACAAAATGTGCTGCATCCGTGTGGGGCGGGGGTGGTGTAGGGCTGTGCAGGTTGGACGGGTTTAGATCTAGAGCAAATGTAAGAAGACATGTTATGGGGAAGAAAAAAACCTTTGAAAGAAAAAGAGAAGCCAATGCACAACAATATTTATCTAAACAGTAAGCACCTCAAGATAATTTACCCAATTAGGCTTCAGAGAAGTAGTTCATCGTTATCCCTATCATCCTTGTCTTTGTTTTTGTCACAGAACTCAATAGACTCTTCTGCTACAGACTTTACCATCTCACTGGATCTGAAGATTTCTTTAGCAAATGTTAGGATACTAGTATTGGGGATTTGATCAGGAGGTGCAACTTGATTACAAAGAATAGTGGTAAGTTTTGGTGTTGTGCGGCGCTAGGGTTAGAAAAGATGAAAAATAGAAGAAGACTCTAGAAAGTAGAAAAGATGAAAATGAGAACCTGTGCGGCGCTATAGGGGTTTTTTTAAACTTTTTTTTCCTCTTTTTTTTTTTTTTGTGAGGCGGGGCGGGTCCCCGGGGTTTTTTAAAACCCCAATCCCCCCCCCCCCCCCCCCCCGGCGCACGGGTTGGGCAAAATCCAAACCGTACTCGCCAAAAAACACCTAAAAATTATGTTTTGGGGGGCGGAGCGGGTGGGTTCCCATATAGCTATCCGTACATATACATGCACATAGCAATATATGGGTATGCGGGTGCGGATAATATTCTGTCCGCCCGCATACCCATGTATAATGAAAATGTATATTAATACCAATAATTTTTCTAGAAACCCTATCTTTAGCCAAATTATTTCGCATTCTCTAACTTAATGTTCTCTTCTTTGTCCCGGTTCTTGATCTGAGAACTTAGATGAAAAAAGTATGTATGTGAAAAAAGTAGAAAATTGCATTTCATCTTCTACCAAGTGAAAGAAGTATGGATGCAAGATCAGGATTACATTTTTCAAAGAATAAAAAATGAAAGCAACTATGTATGGTGTAAACAAAGAACTCATTCTATTTCAAAATGAAATCTATCTAAGCTTCCTACTCGGCAGTGCTTTTCCAAAGAGCTTTTCTACCTGCGTTGCCTCCATCTTTAGCTCGTTTAATATATCCATCTCTTCTTTGCTTAGCTCTCTTGTGAAATTTTTCTCATCTTCTTGAAGCACTCTAAATCCTTCTGCTAACCTCTCCAACGAGGTCCTTTCAATCTTTCCAACCTTCTCAACTTCCCCTTCTATCTCTTCAACTTCCTTTATAATGGTCCTCTCCCCTTCCTCTACTGTCTTCCCAAGCCTCTCTACAATGCTAGACTCCGGACCGCAAGTATTATCCGTTTTTATGAACGTGTTGAAGTCACATCCTACGCTCTTAGCTGCTCTTTCAAGTTCAGGAACAATGCTTTCCGGCAAAACCGCACTTCTTGTGTACGCAAAAGCACCGCCATAGCCATCCCATGCATCATTTCTGCCTCGGTAATATACAAATATGTAGTCATCTTGCTTATTCTCTACTTTGGATGATAGAATATACCTGCACAAGTCTTTAGTGATGCTAGTAAGGTTTTTAGTTGAATGAATGGTCAAATGATATTAGAACATAAATACTAGCAGAATCAAAATACTTCCTTGCATTAACAGATTTATGGAACAACATGATTTAAAATTAAATAGACGTTGTTTGTGTGTCTATATCAGGAAGGAAGCTGTTGGCTATAAAGAGATACAAAGTTGGCCCTGTTCTTCTGTTCATATGACATATACTTGGTTCATACGACATGAATAATGAAAATCTTTATTCACAGTCAGAGATCATAACACCATCGATATGCAAACGATTGAGTATATGTAATTTGTTCTACTTATGGATCAGTACTAATCAGGCAGTTCGAAAGAAAAAAAAACTCAATGAAATTTATGTCCATTGTGCATATATCTGAAGTCTAATATATTACATACAGAGAGACAGGAAACCAAGCATATGTTCCACATTACAAGGAAATAATTTGAAGAATGAGTGCTATTAGGCTAGTGGTTGCGAAAAAAAGAGTAAATTCTAGTGTTAACAGCATTTGAGTCTCTTTTAGCCATTAGTTTTGCCAATAGGTATTAAGTAACTTGAACAGAGTTGTGCGACATTTCTAATCTGGCGTGGAACACATCATCTTCCACAAACAGAAGCTAAATTTTGCTGTGGCATGTAATAAAAATGAGTATGCTTACAAATCAAAGGCTTTATGTTGTTTTCCCAAAACAGATATGAGTAATTTTAATACTCGCAAGAGCACGGATCGTATGTAGCATAGTGCATGCAAATGCGAGATCGTATCCACATGGAAGTGTATATAAAGAAAAGAAAATCAATTTCTATTTAAATTAATTTTATTTTAACCTAGAGCCAAATATTTGAAAGATTTGTCAAGCAAAATAATAAACACAAATGAAACAATTTATAAAAACACTAAGGTATCGGAATTCACCAAATCAAATCAAATCAAACACCATACTCTTGTATTTTATTCATAAATTCAATTCAATAAACTCGATATTCAAATTCTTGAGTAACAAAACATGAAAATATTTGAAGAATTCAACTCAACAAATCACAACGATTATCTCTTTTTAATCGAAATCATCTATTGTATCTGGAAATCACAATAGATACCTCAATCTCAAAGAAATCAATTGATGTATCCATCGATTGAAGTACAACAAACATCAAATAAAAATCATCAATCTAAAGAATACGAGTCAATAAATTGACATGGAATTTGAATATATATATATATATATATATATATATATATATATATATATATATATATATATATATATATAAGAACATTGAATCTATGAATATCATGACAAGAGTATAGGTATTATTACTGATGAGATTTCATCCTCAACCTTAGTTGAGGATTTTAGCCTCTCATGATTAAAAACACCAACAACTCTTGAAATGAAATCATGAAATAATAAAAGCGAAGAAGAAAAAAAGAACATAAATTTAATAAAAGAAAACAATGGGAAAAAAAAGAAAGAACTAAAATTAAATAACAATAAACAAAAAGTAAGCAACAAATAAAATTGAAAAGAAAGAAGAACGACTGAAAATTAAATAACTTTAAATTAAATAGCAAGAAAATAAAGAAGAATTGAAAATTGAATAACTTTAAATTAAAAGAAAAGTAACAACTTACAAAAGAAAAGAGAAGAGCTAAGACAAGTGCTCTGAAGAGAAAAGTTGATATGTACAATGTACATGATGCTCTAAGTGGTGCCTATCATGAGATATTTATAGCAGAAGATTAGGTTAAGCCCAACTTTTACAAAATGTCACCTCTACCCCTCTAAAACCTAATAGGAGAAAAGAACGCTAGGGTTTAAGCCAACTTTTACAAAATGATGTCTCTATCCCTCGAAAACCCTAATAGGATTGTCAGCAGTCGTTAGAGCATTGAAATTCGCGCATGCCATGTCAGCCTTGATTGTCGCTCGATCGACTATTTTTGTCGATCGATTGACAATGTGCTCGATCGACTATCTTGGTTGTTCGATCGACATCGTGCTTGAGCCCTTGTGCGTCTTCCAAGTGCTTGATTCTCCAAAGATGCTGCCACGTCAGCCCTAACACCCGTGCTTTGAATGGCTCTAACGACTTCTTAACCTGTTTCTTTGCAAGTCCCACAGAAAATATTGCATTTTATCTCAAAGTCTTGCAAAACACTAAAACACTAAAACTAACCAAGAAATCAGAAAATAACAAAGTTAAAAGTTTAACAAATGCAAATTAAGGGGTCAAAATATACAATATTTGTCACTCATCAGATGACACCAAGAAGTGAGAATAATCCAAGAGCATGAGTATTATGGATCATGGATGTAACACCTCGCCCGAGCGCATGGAAATAGTAAATAAATTAAAATATTTTAACAATTTTGAAAGCGAGATTAAGGCAAGAAAATGAGTAGGGTCGATAACTAAGGAAGGATTAGGCGAGATATGATTGGAATGGAAGAAAAACGGAATACATAACACTTAGGAGGTTTGTGTTCAAACGACTCGAGCCGTGTTTGGACGAGGAAACTCATTCGAATGAAGAAACTCGTTTGAACACCAATCGAACGTGCCATGTAGGACACCGCATCTCAAATAATTTGAAACTAGTTTGAATGAGACACGGTCCATTCGAACGGGGACATCCTTGCATGTGACTTAGGATTGACAAATTTTGACACGACCCGCGAATTCCGACACGACATAGAGGGTTAGGATTTGGCATAAATGAGTCAACCCTCTTGACCTGCTTAATAAACGGGCCAATCATGGGTCATCCCATTTGTTGTAGACTGGTGTTGCATGTGTAAGAAGAGTGGAGAGTTTTTGGATTATTTTCTACCCCATTGTAAGATTGTCAGTGCCTTCTAGATTGATATTTTCAATTGTGTTGAGTTAGCTTGGGTTATGCCTAGGAGAGTAGTATGCCTTTTTGCTTGTTGGAGATGGTTGTGCGGTAGCCTCAAAGTGCATCAATGTGGAAGATGGTTCTGTCTTGCCCTTTGTGGTGTCTTTGGAGGGAAATAAATGATAGAAGTTGTTAAAACTGCGAGAGAATGGTGGTGAACGAAAGTTTTGCCTTTTCAAAAGTCTTTATCACGAGACAATTGCTTTAGATCTTAATTCGCTTAGTTTTTATGATTAATTTTTTAAGCTTCTCTTTCTAGATTGGTGTATCTCTTGTATACTTCTGAAGTTGGCTTGTGCCTTTCGCGCTTATCAATGATATTTTGATTACTTACAAAAAGAAAAAAAGAAAAAAAAAGCAATAATTACCTAGATCTTTGTCACCTAGAAGCCCTTCAATCAGCCAGGAAACTACTGCAATGGATTTGGCTGCAGAAACCACATTGAGAAAATGTGACAGACCAGTTGTAGAGAAATATGTGGCTGTAAGTAGTGTTGACATGTGGAAGTTAGCTCGGGTGGTAGATCATCACACGTGGTGAAGCTGTTGAAGGTTGACAGCTGAGAGGCGGTTGTAAGCAGTTAGTTGTTTTAGTAGTTATGTTAGTTGTTTCTTTACTTGTACAAAAGTGAGGGAAAGATGTAAAGGAAGGTATTCTGTTTGTAATTCGTTCCTAGAGAACTCTGAAGGTTCTTGGCACCTCGAATGCCAAGGAAGGAGAGTAGCCTTCTCGAACAGGCCATTTCTTTCAATAAAATTCCTATCTTTCTCTTCAATTCTTCTTCTTTTTCTTCCTTTTCTCTGTTGATTTCTTAACAGAACTTCAGTTCTGTTACAAGTGGTATCAAAGCCCACGATTCTTCTATTCTTGCTTTTCTTTCTTTGTTTCGTCTTTTTGATTCATGAGAACACGTTCGATGGCGATGACGAACCGCATGTTCTGGAGCTTCAACGAGCCATGGCCGGTATGCAGGTAGTAGTGAATTTGATGGAGGAAAGGTTCCAGGAGCAGAATCGGCAACTCCAGGAGCAGAATCGGCAACTTCAGGAGCAATTGTTGAAAAAGATGCAGGAGATGTTGAACGGGGCGACCAAAAATAAGAATCCTATGGATCAGTCTGCAGGTACTTCTTACACCAATATTGGCGATCAATTGGGTTCGGAGGGCGACTCTATCAAGCCAAGATCTTTGAAGTTGGATTTTCCGAGATTTGACGGTGAAGATCCAGATGGGTGGTGTTATAAAGCAACCCAATTTTTTGAGTACTATGCTATGCCCGATAATCAGAAGTTCAATCTTGCAGCTTTTCACATGGAAGGTAAGGCTCTGATTTGGTTTCAAGAACTTCGTAGTACTAATAATCTCAATAGTTGGATTGAGTTTACAAAGGCTATTAGAGTTCGTTTTGGAAAGGGTTCCTATGATGACCCTATGGAGACTCTGTCAAAGGTCCATCAATCAGGGGTGTTAGAAGAATATAAGAGTCAATTTGAAGTTTTGGCTAATAGGGTACATGATTTGCCCGAACACCATTAACTGAGCTGTTTTTTGGGGGGTCTTAAGCCTGAAATTCGCTTTCTTGTTAGGATGTTTAATCCTAAGACTCTGGTAGAGGCGTATTCTTTAGCAAAAATTCAGGAAGAGAATATCCTGAATAATAATAAAGGCATTCGACCTTGGATTACAAATCAATTTAGGAGTAACACTGTTGGAGGTTCTGCTGAATTTACAGTAGGTGGTAATAAGGGAGTTGGTTTTGTTGCTAATAAAAATCAAGTGCAACGTAGTTCCCAGCAGTTTCAGCCTGGTTCTTTTCAAAAAAGTAGTGCTGGTAACTCAGATAGAGCAATAGTTCCTGTCCAAAAAATAACTCAGGCTCAAATGGATGAACGAAGGAAGAAGGGTTTATGTTATTCTTGTGACTCTAAATGGACCAGAGGACACGTTTGTGCAGCTCCAAAACTCTTTATGATTGAGGAGGTAGAGATAGTTGCCGAGGAGGATATGTTAGAAGAATTTGAAGATTGTAGGATTGAGGATTTCCCTGAGATTTCTCTTAATGCAATTACGGGCACTCCTAATCCTAGAACTATGCGGTTGCTAGGAGTTTTGAAGGGACAGCAGGTGGTCATTCTTATAGACTCGGGAAGCACCCATAATTTTGTGGATGCCCAATTGGCTAAGATGTTAGGTATTCAGGTGCAGAATGGCAGGACCATTAAGGTGAAGGTAGCAAATGGTCAGAAAGTTTTGAGCCCTGGCAGAAGCAAGGCTTTACCTTTGAAAATTCAGAGAGCTCTTTTTCAGATTGAATTTTATGTCCTTCCTTTAGCTGGATGTGATATTGTTCTTGGCATTCAATGGTTGAGAGTTTTAGGTCCTATTCTTTGGGATTTTCAGCAACTCACCATGAAGTTTCAGTTTGGCTAGGGTGAATATATGTTGCAGGGGTTATTAAAAGGGCCACAGTTGAGTTTCGAAGATGCAGCTGGGTTCAAATTCTCTAACAAGCGACATAAGGGGGTTTTGTTACAGTTACTAGAGCATACTGAGGTCATGTCCAGTGAGCTCCAGCAAGGGTCCCAAAGCAATTTCAATGACACACTATTGGATAGTCTGCTTCTAGAGTATCAAGATGTCTTTGCAGAACCTAAGGATCTTCCTCCTCGCAGAAGCCATGATCATGCTATTCCACTAGTAGAAGGTGCTGGTCCTGTGTCGGTCCGGCCTTATCGTTATCCTTTTTACCAAAAGGGAGAAATCGAAAAAATTGTGAAAGACTTGTTGGGTTCTGGTGTTATTCGTCACAGCACTAGCTCGTTTTCTTTACCTGTGCTTTTAGTTCGAAAAGCTGACGGCACGTGGCGGATGTGCATGGACTATAGGTCCTTGAATAATGTTACGGTGAAAGACAAGTTCCCAATCCTTGTGGTTGATGAGTTGCTAGATGAACTCTGTGGCGCGAAGATTTTCAGTAAGCTGGATTTGAGGTCCGGGTACCACCATATTCGAGTGGTAGAACAAGATATTCCTACGACTGCATTTCGTACGCATGAGGGTCACTATGAATTTTTAGTGATGCCTTTTGGTTTGACAAATGCTCCTGCAACTTTTCAGAGTTTGATGAACCACATTTTCAGGCCTTATCTCCGCAGGTTTATATTAGTTTTCTTTGATGACATTCTGGTGTTTAGTTCATCTCCTGAAAGTCATAAAGAACATCTTAGGATCACTCTTGATATCCTGAGGTCTAATCAGCTTTTTGCAAAAAGATTCAAATGTCGGTTTGGCTGCACAGAGGTGGAATATTTGGGACATATTATTTCTGCAGATGGTGTTTCTGCTGATCCAGGAAAGATAAAAGCCATGGGGGATTGGCCATTTCCTACCACTATCAAAGCTTTGAGGGGGTTTGACGGGTTATTATCGGAAGTTTATCCATGCTTATGGATCTATTGCTGCTCCTCTGACTTCCATGCTCAAGAAGAATGCATTTAGTTGGTCTCCGGAAGCTAAGGATGCCTTTTTGAAGTTGAAGGCAGCAGTAAGTCAAGCTCCTGTTTTAGCTTTACCAGACTTTGAGAAACCTTTTCTCATTGAATGTGAAGCTAGTGGGTTGGGAATAGGAGCTGTATTGACGCAAAGTAACCGGCCTATTGCTTTTTTAAGTAAAGCCTTGAAAGGTAGAGCTTTACATATGTCTACTTACGAGAAGGAGTTATTTGCTCTTGTCACTGTAGTGCAAAAGTGGAGACCGTACCTTTTAGGCCGGCCTTTTGTTGTGAAGACCGATCAACAAAGTTTAAAATACCTTCTAGAGCAGAAAGTAGGCATTCCTTTTCAGCAGAAATGGTTAACTAAGTTGCTGGGATTTGATTTTCGGGTGGAATATAAAAAGGGGGTGGATAACAAGGTCGCGGATGCCTTGTCTAGGAGGGAAGGTTGGGAGAATGAAGCTACATTATCTTCCATTTCACTTCCAGTTGTTGATTGGGTGGAGCATTTAAAATTTCAGTATCATCATGATCAAGACCTTATGAAATTGATTCAGCAGTGGAATTCTAATAAGCTGGACCATCAGAAGTATTCTATGAGGCAGGGTCTGTTATTATACAAAAACAGAATCCATATTGGAGGAGCTCTTCAGTTGCAGCAACAGGTTCTACAGTTTGTGCATTGTGAACCAGTTGCAGGCCATTCAGGCTATGAGAGGACCATGCAGAGGGCCCGAAGAGATTTTTATTGGCGATGTATGAAGCAGAGTGTTAAGAAATTCATTCTGGAATGCCTTGTTTGTCAGCAAAACAAACAGAAGAATACTTCTCCTGCTGGGTTGCTGCAACCCCTTCCAATTCCTAATCGGGTTTGGTCGGATATTTCTTTGGATTTTGTCGAGGGTTTACCCCTTTCACATGGCCATTCAGTGATTTTGGTAGTAGTGGATAGATTATCTAAGTATGCCCATTTTATCTCTTTAGCTCATCCTTATACAGCAGTGAAAGTTGCTCAGTTATTCATTGCTAATATCCTTAAGTTACATGGACTGCCCACCTCCATTGTATCTGATAGGGATCCGACTTTTACAAGTCATTTTTGGAAGGAATTGTTTAAGCAACAGGGTACAACTTTGAAGTTGAGTTCTAGTTATCACCCTCAAACGGATGGTCAATCGGAAGTCGTTAATAAGTGTTTGGAGAATTATTTCCGTTGTTTTACTCAGGACAGGCCTAAACAGTGGGTGCTATGGTTACCTTGGGCAGAATTTTGGTATAATACAACATGGCACTCTTCTATCAAAATGACTCCTTATGAGGCAATCTACGGCCAGCCTCCTCCAAAACTTCTGTCCTATATTCCTGGAACTACAAACGTGGCTGCAGTTGATGAGTTGCTTCGCACCAGAGAACAGATCTTGGCCTGTTGCAGCAGAATATTAAGCAAGCTCAGCAAAGGATGAAGAAATTTGCTGACTTGAGAAGAAGTGAGAGAACTTTGGAGGTGAATCAGCAGGTTTTTTTGAGACTTCAGTCCTATCGACAAACCTCAGTAGCCACTAGAAGAGCTTTGAAGTTAGCTCCGAGGTTCTATGGGCCTTTTACTGTCTTAAGAAGAGTGGGAGCTGTAGCTTATGAGTTGGATTTGCCTGCCACTTCTAGAATACATCCTGTATTCCATGTCTCTCAACTTAAGCCTAAGTTGGGAGCTAATACTTCTCCTATACTTGTACTACCGCCTGTTAATTTGGAGGGTATTATTCAACCAGAGCCTATGGCTATTTTGGATCGCCGATCTAGGCCTTTGCATAATAGGGCTTTCACTGAAGTGTTGGTGCATTGGAATGGACAGACTCCGGAAGATGCTACTTGGGAGGATTTTCACAAGTTAACTCAAGCCTACCCGCACCTTGTGGGCAAGGTGCTTTAAAAGAGGGGAGTATTGTGACAGACCAGTTGTAGAGAAATACTTGGCTGTAAGTAGTGTTGACATGTGGAAGTTAGCTCGGGTGGTAGATCATCACACGTGGTGAACCTGTTGAAGGTTGATAGCTGAGAGGCGGTTGTAAGCAGTTAGTTGTTTCTTTACTTGTACAAAAGCGAGGGAAAGATGTAAAGGAAGGTATTCTGTTTGTAATTCGTTCCTAGAGAACTCTGGAGGTTCTTGGCACCTCGAATGCCAAGGAAGGAGAGTAGCCTTCTCGAACAGGCCATTTCTTTCAATAAAATTCCTATCTTTCTCTTCAATTCTTTTTCTTTTTCTTCCTTTTCTCTGTTGATTTCTTAACAGAACTTCAGTTCTGTTACAGAAAATTTAGAAGATCATTTTACACAAGTGTTCCTAATTCATTCGTGGAAAACGTCATGGGGGAAGTTGGCAGAAAGATTGAATTTGATTTTGAAGAAGAGAAAGATTTATACCATGTAAAGGTATTTCTTGCTATATACCTCTGCTTATTAGGTTCAGATTCACGCTGTTTACTCTTTTGATGCAGTTGGCTACTGACTACCTCAATTTATTTTCTCATGTTGTATAGTTGTCTGATGCCACACAACCGGATTCAACTCTTTCTTGCAAATGTAGTGTGATGAAAGAACATAAAAAGCTTCAGCTTTATAAGGCAAGTTTCAGCTTAAAATCAATGCACATAGCTGTATTAGGTTAGAGATCGAGCTGATGATTTGATAGCTTTCCTGTTTTGTTAATTCTATGTTAAAACTACCTCAATGTACTGTAAAGAGCATAATAGGAATAACTGTTGACTAGGTTTAGCTTACTAAATTACTGCCCTTTTAAGCCAAGTGGATTTCTCTTCCCTTGAAAGGTGGAGATTCAGTAAGGTTCTCCTAATGTTTGGCTAAAAAGAAAAAGGGTCTGACTTTATTTTCTCCCCTGTATCTTGTCAGTTTTACTATTTCCTTCCAATTGTTTATAACGATTGTTTGGAGGCTTATGTTGAAATTGTCATCACTGTAGGTTGAACTAAACCCGATGCGTCACATGGTTGTGGACGCATCGTGCCTTGATAAAAGTTTAGACCTAAGGCTGGTGGGCGTCTTAACAACTCTCACTGTAAGTTGCTTTGTTACAGTCGTTGTCATATCTCGCATTTTACATCATGTTCATCCCCATATCTGCTTTTATTAATAGGTATTAAAAAAATTACACTAGGGTGGAATCTTTACGCTAGAGCGTTTATTAATCTGAATCCTTATCTGGAAAAGAAAAAAAGGTGATATAATCTTTAATTGTTAAACATATATATGTTTGCGTTTATGTCACTTCAGGCAGGTAATTGTGGCAGTATCGATCCACCCAAATTTCTAACAAAAAGTTTCCTCTAGATCAACATAGGAATTGGTATATGCAAATAGGATAAGGTTTCTTTGAATCAAGTTTTAGATGCAATCACAAAGACTTGAAAATGGAAATCGGGGAAAAGATTATGTAATTATGACTCATCTTCAATAAATGGTGTGTGTGTAAAACATGTGAGTATAAAATGATCGAATCTCACATTGGAAAAGTGTAACCAGTTTGAGTGATTAATACAGTAGTGTTGGGCTTAACGCCATTGGCTTAAGCTTTTGAGTTGAGTGGTGTCTCAACATACTTATGGGGTTACTAAAAGACTCCTCAAATGGTATCAATCTTGAGGGGTGCTACACATGCACCCCTCATCCACCCTTCATCCTCCATTTACAATAAAAAAAATTGATTTTAAGTAAAAAGGTGTCTCTGATGTGACATCAGAGACACCTTTTTACTTAAAATCAATTTTTTTAAGCAAAAGAGGTGGACAAAGGAGGGATGAGGGGAGGATTTTTAGCATTTCCCATCAATCTTCGTAACAAGTGGTCTAAGAGTTGATGGTGGTGTGCGGTATGGTGGAGTGGTGCAGGCACAAACAAAGGTCCCTGTAGTAGGGACAAATGTGTAAGGTGCAAGTATGGACGAGAGTCCTTCAAGTAAGAGGCAAAAGTTCATGGCATGCGCTTGTACGTACAGGGGTTCTTGGTGTAAGGACAAATGTGCAAGGTGTGAGTATGGACATGGGTCTTTGGAGTAAGGGACAAAGGTTCATGGCATAGGCACAAATGAGAGTCCTTGGAGTAGGGCCACATGTGATCTTGAAGATGGCCCATAAAATTGAGAAAAAGCTTTCGTTTGAGGGGAAGTGTAGCAATGTGGTGATGGACTCACAATTGAAGGACAGATTGTTGAGTTTACATGTGAGTGTAAAAATATTTGAGTCTCACATTGGAAAATTGTAACAAGTTTGAGTGATTAATATAACATAGTTGGGTCCAAACCTATAGGAATGTTAAAGTATTAATTAAATAATTAAATTTATCTCTTCGTATAAACTCAAGCTTTTAGAATAAGTGGTGATTTAACAATTATATGTATTGCCTTCGAGCAATTTGGGTGTCGGATGACAAAAAAATAAAATAAAATGGTGGATTATATAATTTATGTGATGAAATAAATAGACAAAATAATTCTTCTAATTTCTTGATATATCGAAAACACATGTTAAAAAAGAAAAGAAAAGAAAAAAGAACATATTAGTGAAAACAAATAGAGACGAGTTGTGAGGATGCTGCCCTTTTTTATTGGAGGCAAAGCAAACCTAGCCTGATCGTCCCAATTTTTTGGGGGTTGAGATTCCTTTGATGGGAGTTTTGAGAGCATTTTCGTCATTTCAAGTAAACAATTAGTATGTGTATGGCATGTGTTACAAATTTCATCCCTTTTAATGCGCTCGGCTAACAGAAGGGTATTTTTGCTAACAATTGTTGGAGTGGGTTATGTGTCATGAGTGTAAGTTTGGAAGGGCAAGTGAGAAAGAAGTCTTCCAGTATTAGGCTCTCGCTCTTTTGTGCTTTTAATGAATTTGAATTACTTAAGGTTGAGTGTCAGTTTGTGGGGTAGGTGTAATTTTCTCATTAGTTATCTATTTTTATGTGTCATTCTGCGTGTGTGTGTGTGTGCGCGCGCGCATGCCAATGCCTATATATTAGAAAAGAAATGAAAAGCTTGTACGTGTATGAAAAGCATATTTATATATGTTTAGGTTTTAGTTTTATGGGTTTGTTGAAGTAAGTTTTTTGTGTACTTATTTATTGACTGAAAAAACGTATTCAAATTTTGATTTCTTCCCTCAACATATTTTAATAGGAAATATTAATTATAATCTTCATTTGCTATGAAGCAACCTGACCAAAAAAGAAAAAGAAAAAGAAAAAATTGAAAATAGGGGTGGGACTAGCTAATCCGCTTAACCATTCAAGATTTCAAGGTGGTTTTATTGTGCTATTTCTTATACCTAGACTTAACATTCATGATCAAACTAATTTCATTTGTTTTTCCAGGATGAAGAGATGGAAAAGACGAAATTTTATTTGATTATTGTGCACAAAAGGAAAGAGAAATGCTTTTAAAACACTATAGAGTTAATTAAGCATTAAATTTGAAATGCTTTTTTTTTTTTTTTTTTTTTTTTTAAATGTTCAAAATTATATGGATTTTATTTTTATTGAAACATAATAGGTATATATCACACTAACAATATCATAGATTTCTACTATTAATCCCACTATTAATGTTTTGATAATCAAAATCCAGGTTTTTCTCGCTATTTTTTTTTTTTTTTTGCTTTACACTTCTTTCCATTTTAAATTTCACATATGAGAATATTTTAAATGTTTTAATTTATATGGATTAAAACTAAAATTATGGTTCTTTTGATAGTAAAATTTTATGAGATTTATATATTTATGCAATGTTCTTTGTGCAATGGAGAATTATGACAAGTGGCGTGAACCCATAATTTTTAAACATTGAACCAGTTTTTTAAGTAAAAAAAAAAAAAAAACATGTGAATTTTAAAGGTTGAACTGATTTTGTCATGATTTTAATAAATTTATCATGATTTAATAAAAAAGATCATGGGTGTTAATCTTCATGAGACCAAAATAAGGATATTTTTTTTGCATTATATCATTAAGTGCCCGTTTGGGACTGCTTATTCACTGAAATAATTTGCGATTTTAAACGAAATCGCAAATCGTGGGGCGTTTGGGGATTGCGATTTAAAATCGCATTTTCTAAAATCGTGGAAAAAACCACGATTTATGGCAGCAGAAGAGTAGGTGCTTAATTAAAAAAGTGCGAATTTAATCCAAAACCACGATTTCGCATAGCAAGCGGGAAAGAAATTGTCATTATAGCCGCATTAAATTGTCAGATTTTTTTAAAAAATTAAAATTAAAAACATGCATTAATTCTAAGTGGTCAGATTTTTTTTTTTCTTCAAAATTTTATTTCAAAAAGTTTCCTTTTATGAGATTTTATTAAATTCAAAATTTTAATGTACAATATTATGGTTTTGGGATTTATGACTCTCCAAGAGATAAAATTTAGAACTAAGAACGTGCTACATTAATTACCTATAATTGACCATATAGGTATTGTATGCATTAATTTTAAAGAAACCGTACAAGTAAGCTGAAAAGTCATATTACTCTCTTAGATTGGTTATTTATACCTCTCTCTTTAGGATTTGAAATATCTTGAATTGTGAAATCAAGAGCATCTAGTAGCGACATTCAAGAGAAGAATAGAGTGTCGAATTACATCATTTTATTTTATTTTATTTTATTTTTGGAGGTTGAAGGACTTTGTGTTTTATGCATTTTTCTAATTAGAGTCTAGATATTTTTCTGCTATTTTTTTTCTTTATACTTTCCGTTTTCAATTATGTCTATCGATGGAAATAAATTTTTATAAAAGATGTTTACTTTTCTTTGTATTTTTTTTTTTTTTTCCTAATGTTCAGAATTATTTGCGTTTTATTTGTATTGAAATATAATAGGATCACACAAATATTCCTACTAATTTTGTATTGATGCTTTGATATTTAGATTAAACTATGTATTCTTCATTTTTTTTTTTTTCCTTTATACTTTTCATTTTAAACCATGTATACCTATGGGAACAAAGATTTAAACATGTTTTAATGTATATGGATTAAACTAAGATAAAGACTTATGTTTTCCGGAATTTTTTTTTTTTTTTTTTTCGTTTATGTGATTTACTCCATTTTTAGCCATTTTTTGAAAGTGTTTTTATGCTTGTGAAAGCAAAACAACGCAAAAATTTATTTGATTATTGTGCATAAAAGAAATATAAATACTTTTGAAAAACCAAAGAGATATTAAGTATTGAACATGATGTGAGGATTTATTTGATTGCGTTAAATGTTTAATGAAAGATTTTGTTTTATTTTGTATTTGTAAAAAAATATTTTGTTTAGTTTGTTCAGTATTTTTTGTTAAATGTTTATAATTTCTTGGGTTTTATTTATATTTAAATATAATAAGTATCACACTAACAATATCATAGACTCCTGCTAATTTTTTATTAATGTTTTGATAATTAGATTAAACCATGTTTTCTTCTTGCTATTTTTTTTTTCTTTGTACTTATTTTTTGTTATAAACTATTCATATGGACACAAAGATTTTAACATGTTTTAATTTATATGGATTAAACAAAAATTAAGTGTCTTTTTTTTAGTTCATTTGAATGTTTTATGGAATATTTTTGTTTTCGTTTGTATGATTTACTCGATTTTCAGCAATTTTTGTAGTTTACTATGTATTTTTTTTTAGAATGTTTAGAATTATATGAGTTTTATTTGTATCAAAATATAATATGTATCACACCAATAATATTAGAGACTCCCGCCTTTTTTATTTTTTATTTTTATTTTAAACTATTGATTTGAAAACAAAAATTTTAACGTGTTTTAGTTTATATGGATTAAAATAAAATTAAGGGTCTTAATTTTTAATATATTTGAATGTTTAATGGGTTTTTTTTTTTTTGTTTTTTGTTTTTTTGGTATGATTCACTCAATTTTTATTTTTATTATTTTTAGTGTTTTTTTTCTGCTTTTGAAAGCAAAATAAGGCAAAAAATTATTTGATTAAGCATTGAACGTGATGTGAGAGGATTTATTTGATTGCATTAAATGTTGAGTGAAAAATTTTGTTTTATTTTGTAGGATTTGGCTTAGGTGCTATAAAAAAAAATTACAATACCATCTTGACCATTGAAAACACTACAGCATCAATGTTGTAATATTTGAAATTTAGATTTTCTTTTTGCTATTTTTTTTTATACTTCTTTTCGTTATAAACTACACCTATGTGAACAAATATTTTAAAAAGTTTTACTTTTTGTTGGATAAAAATAAAATTTGGAGTCTTAACCTTTATTGTTTTTTATTGAAAGATGTGTGATAATTTTTTTTTCAAGCATTTTTTAACCTATAATAAAAAGTACAATGAAAATATGTTTAAATTCTAAAACTAAATTATAATGAAAGTTTCCGCACAAAACGCGGGATATGAGCTAGTTTTATTAATACCTAAATGTCTCTGACTTTCTCTAACTTCATTTAAATAGATATATATCTGTACTTAACTCTTAGATTTCTCCAATAGGCTCAAATTTTGCATCATCTTTGCAGAATTTTTGAATTAATTACTTGAATTTCCATAGTTATAAGATGTCCTATAATTACTTTGCTGCGCATCATATTTTCCCTGCTTCCAACAATAAAAGAAAAAAAAAAAGAAAAAGAAAAAAAAAAGAAAGGAGTATTCCCCATCCAAATTTGTACTTAAACAGTCAAATATGTTTGCTGAACGTGTCAATTGTTCTATATATATATATTTTAAAACTAGTCTACATTTTCAGACCCCAAATAAAACCAACACTTTCAAAAGCAAGATCATATATATATATATATATATATAGAGAGAGAGAGAGAGAGAGTAAGCAACAAAAAACCAGTCATGAGCAACAACACAGGATTTAGATAATTATTCAGCTTCAACATAATTGACATTGTAGATTATTTGTGATGAGTATATATTAAGCCAACAATCTATCTGTTTCTCTTTACATTTATTTCTATATTTTCTTAATGATCCTTCACGTGTTTATGACCTTATTCAATTATCAGGAAGAGACAGTTGAGATTAGTTCGGTTTCCGAGATGCTTAAAGACACCCTAAGGTTGATATGGGATCTCATGCTGTGAAGACTTTTTAACATGAAATATCATGTTGCAGGCTGCCCATCCTCTCCCAACACTTTCTTATGCTTTTTTTTTGGGGGGGCATTTTTTTTTAGTTTTTTTGGTTTGTTTATTTTTTTTTTGGTTTTTGTTTTGTTTTTTTGTTTTAGTTTTGGTTAACAATGTATATGCTTACATTTTTTGTCCAAAACATTTAGTTGTACGTTTGACTCTGTTTCTCTTATCGATCGGTCACTTTTTAGATATGCCTATGCTACAGGTCGAAAAAATCGGCTTGCCTCTGGTATCTGCCTGCATGTAAGGGATACGAGCGGATTTTTGGCACAGTAACGCAGGCGGGTGGGTTCCCATATAGCTATCTGTACATGTACATGCCAATAGCAATATATGGGTTTGCTGGAGCAGATAATATTCTGTCTGCCCGCATACCCATATATAATAAAAATGTATATTGATACCAAGGATTATTCTAGAAACCCTATCTTTAGCCAGATCACTTTGCCAGCATACCCATATATAATAAAATGTATATTAATACCAAGGATTTTTCTAGAAACCCTATCTTTAGCCAGATCATTTTGCATTATCTGACTTAATTTTCTCTTCTTTCTCACTGCTCTTGATCTGAGAACTTAGATGAAAAAAGTATATACGTGAAAAAATTATAAAATTGCATTTCATCTTCTACCAAGTGAAAGAAGTGTATGGATGCAAGATCAAATTACATTTTTCAAAGAAAAAAAAATGAAAGCAACTATGTGTGGTGTAAACAATGAACTCATTCTATTTCAAAATGAAATCTATCTAAGCTTCCTAATCGGCAGTGCTTTTCCAAAGAGCTTTTCTACCTCCGTTGCCTCCATCTTTAGCTCGTTTAATATATCCATCTCTTCTTTGCTTAGCTCTCTTGCGAAATTTTGCTCAACTTCTTGAAGCACTCTAAATCCTTATGCTAACCTCTCCAACAAGGTCCTTTCAGTCTTTCCAACCTTCTCAACTTCTGTCAAGTTCTGGAAAGAATAGAGAGAGAATGCGGAAAACAGAGAAATGGAGAGAAAGAATTCTTATTGAATGAATTGGGTTAACTGAAAGAGTCAAGCTTTACAAATATATATAGGCCGAGAATACAAGCCAAAAATGAAAACTAACTCTGAACTAACTGATGAAACTAATACAATAGAATAACTAAACTAAGAAAAATTCTTTTCTTCAATTCCATTACTCCCCCTCAAGATGGATGGCATATGTCTTTGACAGACATCTTGGACAGCAACTGATGAAAAAGAATACAGCCAAGCGGTTTAGTGAGAATATCCGCAAGCTGATGTTGAGAGGAAACATGGAAAGTCTTAATGATGCCATGCTGAATTTTTTCCCGAATAAGATGACAATCTATTTCTATATGCTTCGTCCGTTCGTGGTACACCGGATTGACAGCAATGTGAAGTGCTGCTTGACTGTCACAGTATAAGAAACTAGGTTGTGAATGAGGAACCAACAAATCCTTAAGTAAGGAAATAAGCCAACATAAGTTCACAACATGTGGCAACCATAGATCTATATTCAAATTCAGCTGATGAACGAGAAACAGTCTGTTGCTTCTTAGACTTCCATGAAACAAGAGAATCACCAAGAAAAACCCAATATCTTGTGATATATTTTCGAGTATCCATGCATCCTGCCCAATCAGCATCACAAAAAGCTTTGAGATGCATATTTGACTTTGCAGGAAAGAAAAGACCTTGAGTTGGAGCAAATTTAATATATCTAAGAACCCGTTGAGCTGCATCAAGATGAGGTTGTCTCGGTTTATCCATAAATTGACTTAAAGTCTGAACTGAATAAGCTAGGCCGGGCTGAGTAATAGTCAAGTAGAGGAGATGACCAATCAATCTCCTATAAACTGTAGGATCAGAGAGAAGAACACCATCATCCCTAGACAACTTTAAATTATGCTCCATAGGAAATTGAATAGGTTTTGAAGCTAGCAAGCCAGAATCCTCCAAAATCTCTAAAGCATACTTTCGTTGGCTAACAGAAATTCCACTATAAGACCGAGCAATTTCTAAACCAAGAAAGTATTTCAAGGGACCCAAATCCTTGAGTTTAAACTTATCATTCAGCAAAGTAATGAAAGAAGATATAGCAACAGAATCATTGCTTGCAATGGCCACATCATCAACATAAATGAGTAAGGCAAGAAAAGATGATCCTTGCACGCGAGTGAATAAGGAATAGTCTGCCTTTGATTGGATAAAACCAAGATCAAGAAGAGTTGATGAAAATTTTGAAAACCATTTCCTTGAGGCTTGCTTTAAACCATAGAGAGATTTTGTAAACCTACACACTTTAGACTCCCCCTTAACACCAAAACCAGGAGGCATTTTCATGTAAACTTCATCATGTAATTCACCATACAAGAAAGCATTATTTACATCTAATTGGTGTAAAAACCAATTCTTGGCAGCAGATAAAGCTAAAAAACAACGAACAATGGTCATTTTTGATACGGGAGAGAATGTGTCATGATAATCCAATCCCTCAAATTGAGTGTATCCCTTAGCAACTAACCTAGCCTTATACCTTTCAATACTACCATCAGCTCTATGTTTAATTTTATAAACCCACTTACACCCGATTGGATGTTTATGAGGTGGGAGATCACAAACAACCCAAGTATTATTAGCCTCCAAAGCTGAAATCTCAGCTGACATAGCCTCACGCCAAGACTCAAACTTAACAGCCTCATGATAAAAGGAAGGTTCGGATTGAGCATAAATTGAAGAACAAAAGTGTTTATAAGCAGGAGACAAATTATCATAAGAAATGTAATTAGACAAGGAATAAGGAATACCTGAATTTTGTGTTGTAGAAGAAGATAGAGATGGGAAAGAAGAAGCCAATTGACAATGGTAGTTTTGCATGTACCGAGGCTGAGTTTTAACCCTTGTGGATTTTCGAAGATTAGAAGGTTGAGATAAGGGTGGAAGAGGAACATCCAAAGGCTGTATTTTTGAATTTGGATGATAAGATAAAGACTGAATGTCTGAGGTTTCTGGTTGAGAAATAGGTACTGGACTAAAAGATATATGTGGAGTTGGATGAGATTCAGGTGGTGCTGAATTATGGTGAAAATGAGATGGGGATATGTGAGTGTTGATAAGGTGCATGTGATGAAGAAGGTAGAAAAACTGGAAAATCTGAAAAATTGTCAACAGAAATAGGTAAAGGAAGTGATGAATTAGATGATGTAGAAGATGACAAACAACCATCACTAGAAGCTTGTGTGAAATTAATGGCAAAATGAAATATTTGTTCATGAAAGATGATGAGTGCCAAAAAGTGTATATTTGAACCCCTTAATTTTCATTAGTTAAACCTTTAACTTTTTTACTTTCTGATGTTTTGTTTAGTTTTGGTGATTTTACGTTTTTGTAGGACATAAAGAGAAAAATGGTTATTTCCAAGTGAAAATGCATAAAAGCTGGAGATTTGGAATTGCTGTGAAGTCGATTGATCGAATCTCAAGTTCGATCGATCGAAATTTTCCCGATGTCGATCGATCGATTATAAAATCGATCGATCGAATTTATGCGGAGCTGGAATTTCAGAAACCCTAACTAATTCTATAAATACCATTCTTTTCTCATTTTTAGAGAGAGAGCCGCGGAGGAGGCCGCTTAGGAGTGCCCTAGGGGCCAATTTCACTGTATCTTATGGTTTTTTGGTCGATTTTGACCTAGAACTTCAATCTTTTGTAAGTTTATTCATTTTTAATGCATTCTTGTAGTTTATTTATGCTTTCTTTGTTCATGTCTAGCTAATACTTTCATCTAGGGTTGAGGATGAAACCTCACCAGTGAATAGAAACTGAGTTTCATGCTTGTTTATGCTATTTGAGTTTATGAGCTTGATTTCTCATTGTTCTATTTCGGTTTTTGAGATTATTTTTGGATATCTCTTGTGATTTCCGGATACAAGTGATGATTTGATATAGTTTCATTAAATTGATGGCTTGGGGTTTCATGTATGTTGGATATTCATTGTGTTTCATTCTATAGATACATTTGATGATTTAGTTGAAACTAGATATCTTTTGTGATTTGTGAAATAATGGATTCATTGAATGATTTAAACTATTTTTGAAGCAAAAGTAGAACATACCTAAGATTGGTTTGAAAGAATTCGAAATATGTGTGATGAGCATGAGATTATGTTGTTGTGATTTGGTGAGTGTGGATTCCAAAACCCTAGACTCCTTTATTTTCATTAATTTTGTTTATGTTTTATTTTATCAAAAACCCCTAAATTTGAAACTAGGTTAAAATAGGATTAGTTTGAATAGAGATTAATTTTCGCAACATAATTCCCTGTGGGATCGACCTCGCACTTGCATAACGCTATATTGCAAACGATTCGTGCACTTGCGAGTATTATAATTTGCACAACAAGTTTTTGGCGCCGTTGTCGGAGAATTGTTTAGTTTGTGGAAATTGATTTTTGTTTGAATTGATTTTATTTTTCTACTAGTTTAGATAAATTTTTCTTTCATATATTTGTTGTTTTGTTTTTGTTTTCGTTCAAAAAAAAAAAAAAAAAAAAAAATTGTGTTCCCGGTTCTATTTCTACACTTTCTGAGTGCCCTGCGAAGTCGATCGATCGAGTATCAATTCGATCGATCGAGAAAGCATTCGCCCTATATAAATTCGATCGATGTAGAAGTAATTCGATCGATCGAAACTTGATTGATCGAACTTTACTTCGATCGTGCGAATTTTCTAAGCAACAGAAAAATGAAAAAAAAAAAAAAAAAAAAAAAAAAAAAAAAAAAACAAACAAACAAACACATTTGGTTCATTTCTTTTGTGGGATATTTGCATGCTATAGGGTGCAAGTGAAGTATGGATTTTTATTTTGATAATTATAGTGATTTTTCTGCACAACATGCTTCACCTAGTGGTAGGACACTTGCTCCAACCAACTACCCTTACAGTTTCAACCCACATGAACCATGTTCATATTGCTACGATCCTTATCATAGTGCTAGTAGTTGTCCCTCCTGGGGACAATTCTGCAATCTTTCTTATGAGCAAATGAACCCCAATTTCTCTAGTCCGGGATTTAATGCAAATCCCAATTTTTACAACCCGGACTGGAGCAATCATCCTGATTTCTCGTGGCAAGCTCGAGCCATGGGAAATAGTGCTCCCCTATACCTTGATCCACACCATCCCGAGTATCCGCAGTTCAATAACCAATCTTATCATCCTTCATCCTACAATTATCCAGCTTCTTCCTCACAGTCCACTTTGGAAGACACTCTCAAGGTCTTCATAGAGCTCACAGGCCGGGCTATTAGTGACATGAAGAATGCTACTATGGAAAACACTCAAGCGATTGCTAGGATAGAAGGACAGATGGAATATCTGGTTGCTGAAGTCACCAGAATAGAGGAAGAAGAGCTTCAAAATCAGCTGATGGCTCAAGGGCACTACATGATTGATGAGGATGATACTAGTCATTCTGATCATGAGCATGCCCCTGTCATCACCATATTGGAGAGTGAAGAAACTATGAATAGCATCGGAGGGGAAGGAAGAGAGGAGCACCTTGAGCACACAGCGCCCCTGTTAAATCCAAATTCGTCCAACGACCAGGAAATAAGTACTGAAGCTCATTCCTTCATCATTCCACCCGAGGGATATCAAATTTTAAAGAAGAAAGGGTGGAAGGGATTGGTTGGACATCAACATGATCGGGGAAGGCGCTGTAAATTTTCTTTTCCCTTTTTACTTTCTGTACATTTAATTTCTTTCATTTTTCATTTCATTTCTTGTTATTTTATTTTTGTTTCTGACAGCAATTAACCTTTTGATGTTTGTTTCTATGAGAAAATATTGCTGTTAGTTTTTGTTGATAGGCGTTTTAGTGTTTAAGTTTGGGGGATGCCTTGACCTTTTTCACACCTTGATTTTTCTTTACTTCTGGTAATGTATTTCTACACTACATGTTGAGGACAATGTGTAATTCAAGTTTGGGGGTATGGAAAAACACTTGTCTGTTTGTTTGTTTATTTATTTTTTCTGTTTGTTTAGTTATCTTTAGTTGTCTTTTTGTTCTAAAAAAAATAAAAAATAAAAAATTATGTTGTCAAGTTTGAGTTAAGCCATAGCTGTGGTTTGCATTTCATCGGCTTGCTTAAAGTTTTGAATACATCATGTCTTTGGGAATCTGAATCTTTTGACTTATTTTTGAGCTAGTGAGACTTCACTTGTTTGAGTTGAATTATCACGAGCATATTAGCATATAATCTGTGGGGTATGAATTTGTGCTTAACTGTGTGTTTTGAGAATTGTTGGATGACCTATTGATAAATAACCTTGGCTTGCAAGATATTTATATTTATTTATACAATATATATATATATATATATATATATATATATATATATATATATATATATATATATATATATATATATAAGATCATTTTGAGTTTTTCACTGAGTAACCGGGCCTCTTGCCTCACTAAGCATTGAGTGTTCGCATCAAAAGGTGAGAATTTCAATTTGGTTAATTGTATGGCTAGTTTGGCTTCGTAACCTTTTTGACTTGAGTAATTAAGCTCTTAGGGATGTTTCTACATCTAGTGCCCTAAGACCATCTGGTTTGGGAGCCACTGGCCCAACACTCGTTACATGGGTCAATTAGAAAGCTTAAGGGAGCCGAGCATTGCACAGCCAACATATAAAAACAAAAAAATATATAAATAAAATAAAATAAAATAGTTTGCATATCTTGCCTTAGTTGTTTCATTTGATAGGGATTCCAATGATTTTTGAAGTGCTTATCTTGAGATTAAAATGAAACCTCATAATTGCATGTTGATTTCACTCTACACTTTTTGAGAAAATGTGATCTCTTAACTGTCCATTTATGAGTGATTTGATGTTGGATCCCCTGTTGATGTTTATGATAGGGTTTGTCTTTTTAAGCATGCCAATGACGTATGAACCATGGTTTGTGTAAAAATTCTTTCTTGTTGACAACACAGTGTTTCAATGTTTGTGGGTATCATTTCTGGCAAACCCTTACGAGACTTCACTAGTCCACTAGGGAGTCCTAGGGGTTTAAAAGGCTTGTTGCATATGCTAAATGCAATCGTTTCTCCTACGAAAGAGGACTTCTGTTTCATGCTTTGATTTTGTTTTTCATTTTGTTTGCTAAAGGACTAGCAAAATGTAAGTTTGGGGGTATTTGATGAGTGCCAAAAAGTGTATATTTGGACCCCTTAATTTTCATTAGTTAAACCTTTAGCTTTATTACTTTCTGATGTTTTGTTTAGTTTTGGTGATTTTACGTTTTTACAGGACATAAAGAGAAAAATGGTTATTTCCAAGTGAAAATGCATAAAAGCTGGAGATTTGGAATTGCTGTGAAGTCGATCGATCGAATCTCAAGTTCGATCTATCGAAATTTTCCTGATGTCGATCGATCGATTATAAAATCGATCGATCGAATTTATGCGGAGCTGGAATTTCAGAAACCCTAGCTAACTCTATAAATACCATTCTTTTCTCATTTTTAGAGAGAGAGCCGCGGATGAGGCCGTTTAGGAGTGCCCTAGGGGCCGATTTCACTGTATCTTAGGGTTTTTGGGTCGATTTTGACCTAGAACTTCAATCTTTTGTAAGTTTATTCGTTTTTAATGCATTCTTCTAGTTTATTTATGCTTTCTTTATTCATGTCTAGCTAATACTTTCATCTAGGGTTGAGGATGAAACCTCACCAGTAGAAGCTGAGTTTCATGCTTGTTTATGCTATTTGAGTTTATGGGCTTGATTTCTCATTGTTCTATTTCGGTTTTTGAGATTATTTTTGAATATCTCTTGTGATTTCCGGATACAAGTGATGATTTAATATAGTTTCATTAAATTGATGGCTTGGGTTTTCATGTATGTTGGATATTCATTGTGTTTCATTCTATGGATACATTTGATGATTTAGTTGAAACTAGATATCTTTTGTGATTTGTGGAAGAATAGATTCTTTGAATGATTTAAACTATTTTTGAAGCAAAAGTAGAACATACCTAAGATTGGTTTGAAAGAATTCGAAATATGTGTGATGAGCATGAGATTATGTTGTTGTGATTTGGTGAGTGTGGATTCCAAAACCCTAGACCCCTTTATTTTTATTAATTTTGTTTATGTTTTATTTTATCAAAAACCCCTAAATTTGGAACTAGGTTAAAATAGGATTAGTTTGAATAGAGATTAATTTTCACAACACAATTCCCTGTGGGATCGACCTCGCACTTGCATAACGCTATATTGCAAACGATTCGTGCACTTGCGAGTATTATAATTTGCACAACAAGTTTTTGGCGCCAGCATCTCGGGAAACAACAACAGATTGTGTATGCAAGTTCAAAAATTTATATCCTTTTGTGCCAAAGGGATAACCAATGAAAATACAAGGGGTAGCCCGAGGATCAAATTTGGTTCTATGTCTAGATAAAGTAGAAATATATGCTAGACATCCAAAAACTTTGAGATGAGAGTATGAAAGTTGAATGGAAAAAAGGATTTCATGAGGGGTTCTATTGGATAAAATAGGAGTTGGAATTCAATTAATAAGATGGGTAGCTGTTAGAATACATTCACCCCAAAAATGGATGGGAACTTGAGATTGAAATCGCAAAGCCCTAGCAACATTCAACAAATGTTGATGTTTGCGCTCCACAACAACATTTTGTTGTGGAGTTTCAACATAACTTAATTGATGAATGGTGCCATGAGAAGAGAAAAAATCATCCATTTTAAATTTTGAACCATTGTCAGAACGTAGGCATTTAATTTTGAGATTAATTTGAGTTTGAACAAAATGAAAGAAAGATTGTATCAAGGAACGAGTTTGTGCTTTAGATTTCATCAAGTGAATCCAAGTAAAACGAGTATGGTCATCAACAATAGTAAGGAAGAAACGTGAACCATTTATTGAAGGAGTGGCCATTGGCCCCTAAATGTCACAATGGATTATTTCAAAAGGCATACAACTCAGATTTGTGTGTACAGGAAAAGGAAGACGATGTTGTCTAGCTAAAGGACAAACTGTACAAGTATCATGAGAATTACAATAAATCTCAGGAAATTTATTATGCAACAAATGCATTCGGGTGATTGATGGATGACCTAATCTATAATGCCATACATCATTCAAAGAAGTTTTTATTGAGCTAAAACAAGTGGTATAGGATGAAGATGGTGTGGAAAAAACCTTTGGTTCCTGCAGCAAGTAGAATAAGCCACCTTCCTCTCTACCCACTCCAATCGTTCTCCAAGGGCACAAATTTTGGATAAAACAAAAACCAGCAAGAAAGATTAGACAAGCTTACAAAAATTTGATAATTTTGCTAGTTGAAATAAGATTAAAAGTAGAAGGAACACACAAAACATCAGTCAATGCAAGATTAGCTGAAATGACTACGGTTCCTGTGTGTGAGACAGGAACCACAGAACCATTTGGAAGCTTAACAAATGTAGAAACTATAGCAGTTATAGTAGTGAAAAGGGATGGACAATTGATCATATGATCAGTTGCCCCTGTATCAATAATCCAGGGAGTGGATTTGGAACAAGAAGATGAAAATTTTGGAATAGAAATTGAAGAAAAAACTGAATGTTTAGGATTAAGATAAAAAAAAAAAAAAAAAAAAAAAGAAAAAAAAGAGAAAAAAAAGAGAGAAATAGAACCTGTTACAGAGGAAGAAGTGGAAGCTGGAGCAGAGGAGGTGGTAGTAATACTACCTGCCATGTTAGCAAAGGGCTGTTGAACAACAGATTGTTGCTGCAACAGAGAGAGAAGTTGTTGACATTGAGCAGGCGTGATAGTCAACTGAGGAACAGCTTGCAGATTGTGCCTTGCACATTGTTGGCAGAATGTGAAGAAGAAGACTTCTTGAGGTTCTTGGTAAACTTAAACCCCGGAGGACAGCCATGAAGTTGATAACACTTATCGGCTGTATGTCCAGGTACTCCACAGTGAGTACAAACCAGCTTGTCCTTCCGATATGACTGCTTGACAAACCGATTTACTGGTGTAGTCATAAGAGCAGTAGAATCGAGGTTGAAAGCCTGTGTCTTAACAAAAATTTCCTGCTGCTTTTCTTCTTGAGTGATCATGGAGAAGACCTTGTTAACAGAAGGCAGAGGCTCCATGAGAAGAATCTGATCACGAATTGCAGCAAAAGACTCATTGAGTCCCATCAGGAATTGATAAACATATTCCTGATGATAGTGTTTGGCAACAATTTTCATACCACCACAAGAACAGGAAGGAATCGGGTGGTAATTGCTCAGCTCATCCCATAAAGATTTGAGCTGAGTGAAATATGAACTTACAGAGGAATTGTCTTGAGAAAGTGCCGAAATTGATTTCTGCAGCTGAAAAACCCTAGGTCCGTTCTTCTGAGAAAACACTCCTTTAGGTCAATCCACATGCCATGACATGTATCGATATAGATGATACTCGTAGCAATCTCTTTGGAGACGAAGTTGAGAATCCAAGACAAGATCATATTATTACAACGGATCCAGGCGTGATACTCGATACCAGCATCGATCGAGGGTTGAGAAAGATTTCCATCAACGAATGCCAATTTGTTCTTGGTAATGAGAGCCATCAGCATCGATCGGCTCCAGGTATTGTAGTTTTCACCAATGAGCGGCTAAGAGATGAGAATTGCTCCTGGACTTTTGCCTTGAGGCAAGTAGAAGGGACTGGCTGGATTGGTGAAGATTGAAGGTGGAACATTGAATTGAAGAGGAGGATTTTCAGTGTTTGTGAAAGGAATGTTATCAGAAGGAATTTCCGACGAGGAAGAAGAGTTTTCAAGCGCCATTGTTGTGGGCTCTGATACCATGTCAAGTTCTGGAAAGAATAGAGAGAGAATGCGGAAAACAGAGAAATGGAGAGAAAGAATTCTTATTGAATGAATTGCGTTAACTGAAAGAGTCAAGCTTTACAAATATATATATAGGCCGAGAATACAAGCCAGAAATGAAAACTAACTCTGAACTAACTGATGAAACTAATACAACAGAATAACTGAACTAAGAAAAACTCTTTTCTTCTATTCTATTAACTTCCTCTTCTATCTCTTCAACTTCCTTTATAATGGTCTTCTCCCCTTCCTCTACTGTCTTCTCAAGCCTCTCTCCAATGGTAGGCTCCGGACCGCAAGTATTATTCGTTTTTATGAATGTGTTAAAGTCACGTCCTTCGCTCTTAGCTGCTTTTTCAAGTTCAGGAACAATGCTTTCTGGCAAAGCCGCACTTCTTGTGTACACAAAAGTACCGCCATAGTCATCCCATGCATCATTTCTGCCTCGATAACAGAGACGGAGGGGGGGGGGGGGGGGCATGGTTGAAAAAAAAAATTATTTGGTTGAAAAAAAAAAAATTTAAAAAATTATTTTAGCCCATTGGCCCTTTCTCAACAAATTAATTTGGGCCTTACCCAATTATTTTTTTTGCCTTAACCAAATCAACCTAAAAAAAATCCCTCTACAATCCACAGATTTACTATAGAAATCAAAAGCCGTCACAAAGCACTTAACGGGGGCCTTCCAACACAACCAATTTGCCTTACCCAATTAAACCTATAAAAAGCTCTTTCGCCAAACTACATTCCACAGGACCACAAGCATAAACAAAAACAAATAGAGAACAAAATTTCAAAAAAATCACCTTACCTAATTAAACCTAGAAAAACCCCTCTTAAACCTCATCTTCTGTAGATTGTCACTGTCTGATGACTTTGATCCCACCGACAGTCAGCCACTAGTTCAGCGTTTAGTGCTTCCAATTCATTTTAACTTTGTAAGTTCTCAAACCTTAATATTTTGTTTATTTTTTCCGGTCATATGATAAAGAACTGAAGAAGAGAACTGAAAACGTGAATGGGGTTACGACCTAGGGGGGAAAACTGAAAACTTGAACCGAAGTATGAAGAAGAAGTGAAGAGGACGTCACGATTGGATTTTAGAAGAGGACTCTCCGTCTCTCACACTGTTTGGAAGAAGAGTCTAGAGAACTAAAGAAGAGAGTACAATAAAAAAATAAGATAACTTTCGGAAGAAGTGTCTAGACTCAAGAGAAGAGAGTACAATATAAAATAGGATAAAAAAATTTACACCGATAAACTATTGACTCATTGACTTATAAGGAGAAAAGACTCAAATTTTGTACAAATTTGGTGAACCGTGAGAACTTTTATTTTTATTTTTTTAAGATGTGAATCGTGAGAACTGAAGCCTAAAGAAGAAGTAAAGACAAATTTGAAATTTTGTACAAATTTTGTGTCATTTGTGTGAAATTTGTGTTGTTGATAAATTATAATAATGTTTAAAGTGATATTTGAAATTTGAGAAAGTTTTAACCTTTCAAAAAAAAAAAGTGTGAAAGTAAAAGAGAAATGCTAGATGTACTAAATCTTTTACCAAGAGATGAGTACCAAGATGATGTGGAGCTTATTTATTGGTACTCGTAGCATTTATTTTTATTAATTATTTTGATTATCTCTAATGAATAAGCTCCACATCATCTTGGTACCCATCTCTTGATAGAAAAATTTGTACCCCTAGCATTTTTTTTTTTTTTTTTTGGCACTTACTCTGTCAAACTACCATTTTTGACACTTGAAACATTTTTTTTTTAGCGTTTAACTCTTACTTAAAATGAACGATAGCGAAAAACGGCCGTCGACTGTCAATGGGTAGTCCAGTGAAGATCCGTCGAACTCCGGCAGTTTGAGAAAAAGAAGACCAACTTTTGAAGTATAAAGAGAAATGGTACACAAATTTTTAAATTTACACTTTTAAATGCTTATTCTTTGAGATGTCAGCGAAAATTATTATTGAATTCAAAATTTAATAAATTTTTTGTCATGTTAAAAATATTAAACGTTTAGGAATATAAACTTAGAGGTTTTTTTTTTTTTTTTTTTAGCATTTTTCAAGTATAAAGGCCCATCATGAAAATCGTAATGCTCCATTTGTTGATACGTCACCTCTATTATGGTGATTGGTGAGCATCTCTTTGCTCATATCGGCTATGGGTCTCCCTTTCAGATTGAAGAAAAGCAAAAGAAAAATGCTAGGGGTACAAATTTTTCTACCAAGATGATGCAGAGCTAATTTATTGGTACTCGTAGCATTTATTTTTATTAATTATTTTGATTAATTCTAATGAATAAGCTCAACATCATCTTGGTTCTCATCTCTTGGTAAAAGATTTAGTACATCTAGCATTTCTCTAAAAAAAAAAAAAAAAAAAAAAAGTAGAAAAAAAATTATTCAAGTAAAAAAAGATTGTACGAGTCAAAGAAGCAACTTGCTGTGAACGTAGTGAAGGTGGGACTCACTTCTCAATTTGTCTATCTCGATTGCTTATACAAGAAACAACTTGCTGTACACGTATTGAAGGTTTTGTGCACTACAAAATAAAAGCATCTCTCTTCTTCAATTCCATTCCACTCTTTCATACACTTTTGTTTTAGCGCCTAATTGCTATACCGTTCCATGTCTTACATTCCCCCACACAAGCGGCAGTCGAAGGACCCTGATAGGCCCTCACCAATACCAGAATCCCTTCCTCGTGAATTCAGGAGAAATCTTGATACGAGTTCATCCAAATCTAATCAAGGAAGAAGCTTTAAGATTGTCTATGCAGGCCGGGCTGTAACCTTATGGTTTGCAGTTGGTTTGGATGACAACAACCAATTTCCATCTTCCGTACATCTCGAGCCAGTTCCCATGGAGTTTATTGAGAGAAAATTCGGGGGAAAACCCCTTGCTTTGGCGAACCGAAATCCAGGTAAATGTTAGTGGTGGGTACCATTTTGCTGCTCTCGTTTTGTCTCTGGAATTGCTGATTAATAATGGGTTTCTCGGTTTTGGTTAGTTGAGAGTGCGCAAGTGGGAGGAAGTTGTATGAGGAAGCCATGGGAGTCTATTGCAGAAAATGTCCTGCCGAACCTGCTTTCCTCTTTTGAGAATTTGCGGAATGAAGTGGTTTGCCAAAAGTTGGAAAGCGTCAAGCCAACGCTGGTTGCTAGATTTGGGAAAATTCTTTTTCATGGGTAATTGCTTTTTCTGTGAGTTTTTGTTAGTTATTGCTTCATTTGGTTAATCTGCCTTACTTAAATAGCAATGTTTTCTTATTTTTTGGCACCCCATGAAAATTTAGTTCAGAATAAAGAAAATTTCTCACTCCAAGAGCATGAGTATTATGGATCATGGATGTAACAACTTTGAAAGCGAGATTAAGGCAAGAAAATGTGTAGGGTCGATAACTAGGAAGGACTAGGCGAGATGTGATTGGAATGGAAGAAAAACGGAATACAGAACACTTAGAGGTTTGTGTTCAAATGACCCGAGCCGTGTTTGGACAAGGCAACTCATTCGAATGAGGAAACTCGTTTGAACACCAATTGAACTTGTCATGTAGGACACCGCATCTCAAATAATTTGAAACTAGTTTGAATGAGACACGGTCCATTTGAACGGGGACGACCTTGCATGTGACTTAGGATTGACAAATTTTGACACGACCCGCGAATTCCGACACGACATTAGAGGGTTAGGATTTGGCATAAATGAGTCAACCCTCTTGACCCGCTTAATAAACGGGTCAATCATGGGTCAACCCATTGTTGTAGATTGGTGTTGCATGTGTAAGAGAAGTAGAGAGTTTTTGGATTACTTTCCACTCCATTGTAAGATTGTCAGTGCTTTTTAGATTGATATTTTCAGTTGTGTTGGGTTAGCTTGGGTTATGCCTAGGAGAGTAGTAGACCTTTTTGCTTGTTGGAGATGGTTGTGCGGTAGCCTCAAAATGCATCAATGTGGAAGATGGTTCCGTCTTGCCTTTTGTGGTGTCTTTGGAGGGAAATAAATTATAGAAGTTGTTAAAACCGCAAGAGAATGGTGGTGGACAAAAGTTTTGCTTTTTCAAAAGTCTTTATCACGAGACAATTGCTTTAGATCTTAATTCGCTTAGTTTTTATGATTTTCTTGTTTATTTTTTTAATCTTCTCTTTCTAGCTTGGTGTATCTCTTGTATACTTCTTAAGTTGGGTTGTGCCTTTTGCGCTTTTCAATGATATTTTGATTAGTTATAAAAAAAGCAATAATTACCTAGATCTTTGTCACGCAGAAGCCCTTCAATCAGCCAGGAAACTACCACAATGGATTTGGCTGGAGAAACCACATTGAGAAAATTGAAAAGATCATTTTACACAAGTGTTCCTAATTCATTCGCGGAAAACATCATGGGGGAAGTTGGCAGAAAGATTGAAGTTGACTTTGAAGAAGAGAAAGATTTATACCATGTGAAGGTATTTCTTGCTATATACCTCTGCTTAGTAGGTTCAGATTCACGCTGTTTACACTTTTGATTCAGTTGGCTACTGACTACCTCAATTTATTTTCTCATGTTGTATAGTTGTCTGATGCCACACAACCGGATTCAACTCTTTCTTGCAAATGTAGTGTGATGAAAGAACATAAAAAGCTTCAGCTTTATAAGGCAAGTTTCAGCTTAAAATCAATGCACATAGCTGTATTAGGTTGGAGAGATGATGATTTGTTAGTTTTCCTGTTTTGTTAATTCTACGTTAAAAATACCTCAATGTACTGTAAAGTGCATAATAGGAATAACTGCTGGCTAGGTTTAGCTTCCTAAATTGCTGCCCTTTTAAGCCAAGTGGATTTCTCTTCCCTTGAAAGTTGGAGATTTAGTAAGGTTCTTCTAATGTTTGGCTAAAAAGAAAAAGGGTCTGACTTTATTTTCTCCCCTGTATCTTGTCAGTTTTACTATTTCCTTCCAATTGTTTATAACGATTGTTTGGAGGCTTATGTTGAAATTGTCATCACTGTAGGTTGAACTAAACCCGGTGCGTCACATGGTTGTGGACACATCGTGCCTTGATAAAAGTTTAGACCTAAGGCTGATGCTATACACCAAGGGCATCTTAACAGCTCTCACTGTAAGTTTCTTTGTTACAGTCGCTGTCATATCTTGCTTTTTACATTACTTCATAAAAATTGATCATGTTCATCCCCATATCTGCTCATATTAATAGGTATTAAAAAAATTTCACAGGGGTGGAATCTTTACGCTAGAGCTTTTATTAATCTGAATCCTTATCTGGAAAAGAAAAAAAAGGTGATATAATCTTTAATTGTTAAACATATGTATGCGTTTATGTCACTTCAGGCAGGTAAATGTGGCAGTATCCACCCAAATTTCTAACAAAAAGTTTCCTCTAGATGAACATAGATATTAGTATATGCAAATAGGATAAGGTTTCTTTGAATCAAGTTTTAGTTGCAATCACAAAGACTTGAAAATGGAAACCGGGGAAAAGATTATGTAATTATGACTCATCTTCAATAAATGGTGTGAGTTTACACATGTGAGTATAAAAAGATTGAGTCTCACATTGGAAAAGTGTAACCAGTTTGAGTGATTAATATAGCAATGTTGGGCCCAAAGCCATAGGCTTAAGCTTTTGAGTTGAGTGGTGTCTCAACATGCTTATGGGCTTACTAAAAGACTCCTCAAATAGTATCAATCTTCGTAACAAGTGATATAAGAGCTGATGGTGGTGTGCGGTATGGTGGAGTGGTGCAAGCACAAACAAAGGTCCCTGGAGTAGGGACAAATGTGTAAGGTGCAAGTATGGATGAGGGTCCTTTGAGTAAGAGGCAAAAGTTCATGGCATGGGCTTGTACGAGGATTCTTGGTGTAAGGACAAATGTGCAAGGTGTGAGTATGGAGCGAGTATGGACAGGGGTCCTTGGAGTTTGGGGCAAAGGTTCATGATATAGGTACAAACGAGAATCCTTGGTGTAGGGCCACAAGTGATCTTGAAGAGGGCCCATAAGATTGAGAAAAAGCTTCCGTTTGAGGGGGAGTGTAGCAATGTGGTGATAGACTCACACGTGAATGGGAGATTGTTGAGTTAACATGTGAGTCTAAAAAGATTTGAGTCTCACTTTGGAAAATTGTAACAATGTGGGCATTTTGATTTTGATTTTGGGCATTTTGATTTTGGTTATGATTGAAGATGCAAAAGGATGAGTGAACCAAAAAAAAAAAATTGGCACAGGATCGAATATTGGCATTAGCCTATAGCTCTGATATTATGTAAGAAAACATAATCTAGGGAAGTGTTGAGAATAAGAAAGAGAGACATAGAATTAAGGTGGTTCGGTCAACTCTTGTCTTAATAGAAAGATAATGCATTTACCTTGAGATTCCTTTGATGGGGTTTTGAGAGCATTTTTGTCATTTCAAGTAAAAAATTAGCACGTGTATGGCATGTGTTACAAATTTCATCCCTTTTAATGCGCTCGGCTAACGGAAGGGTATTTTTACTAACAATTGATAGTTGGAGGGGGTTATGTGTCATGAGTGTAAGTTCGGAAGGGCAAGTGAGAAAGAAGTCTTCTAGTGTACTAGGCTAGCGCTCCTTTGTGCTTTTAATGAATTTGAATTACTTAAGGTTGAGTGTCAGTTCGTGGGGGATAAATGTAATTTTCCCATTATTTATCTATTGTTATGCGAGTCATTCTGCGTGTGTGTGCATGCCAATGCCTATATATCAAACAAGAAATGAAAAGCACGTGTATGAAAAGCATATTTATGTTTAGGTTTTAGTTTTATAGGTTTGTTGAAGTAAGTTTTGTGTGTACTTATTTATTGACTGAAAAAACGTATTCAAATTTTGATTTCTTCCCTCAACATATTTTAGTAGGAAATATTAATTATAATATTCATTTGCTATGAAGCAACCTGAACAAAAAAGAAAAAGAACAATAAAAAGAAAAAATTGAAAATAGGGGTGGGACTAATCCGCTTAACCATTCAAGATTTCAAGTTAGTTTTATTGTGCTATTTCTTATACCTGAGACTTAACATTCATGATCAAAGTAATTTCATTTGTTCTTCCAGGATGAAGAGATGGAAAGCATTAGAAATCTGATTAATTCTGCAGTTTTAGATCCAGATGTGAAGGGTGGGTTGAGATGGCCCCTGGGTTTTGCGTCTTCTGGAAATAGATTTTCTGTGGTTGGGGTTTGGCACACAATAGCAAAAGCCTATAAAAGTCCATCAAGGAGGCTGAAGGTGAGACATGCTGATAGATTTGATTTTAGAACTTCAACTGGGGAAGCTTCAAGGGAGATAAGTTTGAAGGTTAAAAACATCGTCTCATTATTACAGGTAGTAATGTCTGTCTCTGCTTGCTTCTTAAGTGGATAATTTCTGCACTCTACTGTGTTTTCTTGTTTTATTAATACCTAAATGTCTCTGACTTTCACTAACTTCATTTAAATAGATATATATCTGTACTAGTAACTCTTAGATTTCTGCAATAGGCTCAAATTTTGCATCATCTTTGCAGAATTTTTGAATTACTTGAATTTCCAAAGTTACAAGATGTCCTATAATTACTTTTGCTGCGCATCATTTTTTCCCTGCTTCCAACAATAAACAAAAAAGAAAAGAAGAAAGGAGGATTCCCCATCCAAATTTGTACTTAAACATTCAACCATGTTTGCTGAACGTGTCAATTGTTCTATATATATATATTTATTTATTTATTTTAAAACTAGTCTACAACTTCAGACCCCAAATAAAACCAACACTTTCAAAAGCAAGATCATATGAATATATATATATATATATATACACACACACACATGTAGAGTAGGCAACAATAAACCAGTCATGAGCAACAACACAGGATTTAGATAATTATTCAGCTTCAACATAATTGACATTGAAGATTATTTGTGATGAGTATATATTAAGCAAACAATCTATCTGTTTCTCTTTGCATTTATTTCTATATTTTCTTAATGATCCTTCACGTGTTTATGACCTTATTCAATTATCAGGAAGAGACAGTGGAGATTAGTTCGGTTTCGGATATGCTTAAAGACACCCTAAGGTTGATATGGGATCTCATGCTGTGAAGGCTTTCTAACATGAAATAGCACGTTGCAGGCTGCCCGTCCTCTCCCTATGTTTTTTTGTGCTTTTTTTTTTTTTTGGTGTTTTTTGTTTTTTTTTTTTTTTTTTTTTGTTTTGTTTTGGTTTTTGTGTTTTTGTGTTTTTTTGTTTTTTTTTCAGTGTTAATAGTGTATATGCTTACATTTTATGGCCAAAACATTTAGTTGTACGTTTGACTCTATTTCTCTTATTGATTGGTCACCTTTTAGATATGCCTGCATGTAAGGGATACGAGCAGATTTTTGGCACAGTAACACAGGCGGGTGGGTTCCCATATAGCTATCCGTACATATACATGCAAATAGCAATATATGGGTATGCAGGTCCAGATAATATTCTGTCCGCCCGCATACCCATATATAATAAAAATGCATATCAATACCAAGAATTTTTCTAGAAACCCTATCTTTAGCCAAATCATTTTGCATTCTCTGACTTAATGTTCTCTTCTTTCTCCCTGCTCTTGATCTGAAAACTTAGATGAAAAATGTACGTGAAAAAAGTAGAAAATGGCATTTCATCTTCTACCAAGTGAAAAGAGTATGGATGCAAGATCAGATTACATTTTTCAAAGAATAAAAAATGAAAGCAACTATGTATGGTGTAAACAATGAACTCATTCTATTTCAAAATGAAATCTATCTAAGCTTCCTAATTGGCAGAGCTTTTCCAAAGAGCTTTTCTACCTCCGTTGCCTCCATCTTTAGCTCGTTTAATATATCCATCTCTTCTTTGCTTAGCTCTCTTGCAAAATTTTGCTCATCTTCTTGAAGCACTCTAAATCCTTCTGCTAACCTCTCCAACAAGGTCCTTTCAGTCTTTCCAACCTTCTCAACTTCCTGTTCTATCTCTTCAACTTCCTTTATAATGGTCCTCTCCCCTTCCTCTACTGTCTTCTCAATCCTCTCTACAATGGTAGGCTCCGGACCGCAAGTATTATCCGTTTTTATGAACGTGTTAAAGTCACGTCCTACGCTCTTAGCTGCTCTTTCAAGTTCAGGAACAATGCTTTCCGGCAAAACCGCACTTCTTGTGTACACAAAAGCACCACCATAGCCATCCCATGCATCATTTTTGCCTCGGTAATATACAAATATGTAGTCATCTTGCTTATTTTCTACTTTGGATGATAGAATATACCTACACAAGTCTTTAGTGATTCTAGTAAGGTTTTTAGTTAAATGAAGGGTCAAGTGATATTAAAACAGATATAATTATGAGGAGCATTTGCAAGTGTACAGGATCTCAATACTTCCTTAATTACATAAACAGAATTACAGAACTACGAGATTTAAAATTAAATAGATGTTGTTTGTATGTCTATATCAGGAAGAAAGCTGTTGGCTATAAAGAGATACAAAGTTGGCCCTGTTCTTCTGTTCATATGACATATACTTGGTTCATACGACATGAATAATGAAAATCTTTATGCACAGTCAGAGATCATAACACCATCGATATGCAACGATTGAGTATATGTAATTTGTTCGACTTATGGATCACTAGTCAGACAGTTCATAAAAAGACTCGGTGAAATTTATGTCCATTGTGCATATATCTGAAGTCTAATATATTACATACAGAGAGACAGGAAACCAAGAGTAAGTTCTAGTGTTACCAGCATTTGAGTCTCTTCTAGCCATTAGTTTTGCCAATATGTATAAAGTAACTTGAACAGAGTTGTGCGCCATTTACACTGAAGCAACTTACCTAGATCACCTTAATGTAATGAAAGGCAAGAACTTAATTGAACTGACTGGCTGAGCAACTGGGCAGCCAGGTTAGTGGTTTGACTAGACAAGATGGTTCTTCACTGATAAATATGCACCTTTAAATGCATGACGTTCGCCATCTATAAAGAGGCTCCCAACAAGGATAGATGTCGACATTTCTAGTCTGGTGTGAATCACATATAATCTTCCACAAACAGAAGATAAATTGTGCTGTGGCATGTAATAAAAATGAGTATGCTTACATATCAAAGCTAGGCTTTATGTTGTTTTCCCAAAACAGATATGGGTAACTTTTCTCCCTACATCAAGTTTTCACCTATATAATATCCTATAGATATGAACAATCAGAACCTAATTGTCCAATTCTTCAACTCCCAATAATCCAGCAAGCCTTAAAGGACTAACTATTGTTTTTTTTTTATAAGTAATGATAGTATTATTGAAAGCGTAAGGCGCCCCTACGTACACTAGAAGTATACAACAGGAAACATCTAACTAGAAAGCGAAAAAGAAGTAAGAAATTCAGCAAAGCTGATAGATAAAGGGTACAAATAAGTCATCGACCAGACATACAAAGTATGAAGAAACAACTCTAGCACCTCCTCAAGGGAGCTTTCTAGATTCTCAAAACACCTAAGGTTTCTTTCTCTCCAAATACACCAAAAAAGGCAATTAGGCACCATCTTCCAAGAAGTAGCGCTCCCTGATCTCCCAGACTTCCACCAACAAGCAACTAAGTCAAGCACACTCCTAGGCATGACCCACGCAATCCCAAAGCGTGAGAAAATGTTGTTCCATAGAGCTGAAGCCAAATCGCAATGCAGAAGAATATGGTCCACTGATTCCCCATCCCGCTTGCAAAGACAGCATCTATCCACAATAATTAAGTTCCTCTTCCTAAGATTGTCCAAGGTCAAAATTCTGCCTAGAGCTGCAGACCAAGTGAAGAAAGCTGCCCTCGGGGGAGCCTGAGACCGCCACACACACTTCCATGGGAACCGAGTACCTCCAGCACACATCATAGAACCAAAAAAAGACTTCACCCTGAACACACCTTTCTTGGATGGGACCCATTTAAGACAATCTGCCCTCTCCATATTCACCTTGGTGGAGCCCAGCATCTGGAAAAAAGAGGCAAAAACATCGACTTCCCAATCATGAGCCTCTCTAATAAAGCTCACGTTCCATTGAATGGACCCGCCCAAACTCTCCAAATTATCAGCCACTGACGCATCCTTCACCCGAGCAATGCCAAAGAGATCAGGGAACACTTCTTTCAGAATCGAATCTCCGCACCACAAGTCATGCCAAAATCTGATCCTACTCCCTTCCCCCACCTCAAATCTAAGGAGTTTGGAGAATTTCTCCCAACCTTTCCTTATAAACTTCCACAACCCTACTCCAAACGCCCCAGCAACCTCTCGGGAGCACCACCCACCCCACAAACTTCCATACTTTGAGTCCACCGCGACTCTCCACCAAGCATCCCTATCCATGCCATATCGCCATAACCATTTGCCTAGCAATGCGCGATTAAACTGAACCAACTTCCTAATGCCAAGCCCCCCATTCGAAATTGGAGTACAAACCTTCTCCCAACTCACCAAGTGGTATTTAAAAGCTTCACCCATGCCACCCCAAAGAAAATCTCGTTGCAACTTCTCAATGCGAGAAGCAACACTCACCGGAATAGGGAACAGAGACATGTAGTACGTAGGTAAGTTAGAGAGCGTACTCTTGATAAGGGTCACTCTCCCTCCCTTAGAGAGGTATAACCTTTTCCAACTAGCCAACCGTTTTTCAACCTTCTCAATAACTCCATCCCAAATACGAGTAGACTTGTAAGGAGCCCCCAATGGAAGACCCAAATATATCACAGGCAAATAAGCAACTTCACACTCTAAAATGCCAGCTAACCTACCCACATTATCGACATTCCCCACTGGAATAATGCTGGATTTGGCCAAATTAACCTTAAGCCCCGAGACAGCCTCGAATAAGAGCAAGAGGACTCGTAAAGACCGAATCTTTGAGGAGCTAGCATCACAGAAAATCAATGTGTCATCAGCGAACAAAAGATGGGAAAAAGAAGCATCACCCACTCTGAAACCATCCAACACACCCCCACTCACTGCCGCAGTAATCATGCGACTCAGCGCCTCCATAACAAACACAAACAAAAGGGGAGATAAAGGGTCTCCTTGCCTTAGGCCTCAAGAGCTACTGAAAAAGCCGTATGGTGAGCCATTAACAAGCACCGAGAACTTAGCAGAAGAAATGCACCGAGCTATCCACGAACACCATTTGCCCCCAAAGCCGCATCTCCTCAACATATACAACAGAAAATCCCAATTAACGTGATCATAAGCTTTTTCTAAATCCATTTTGCAAATGACTCCCGGCTCCCTTGATATAATACGACTATCAAGGCATTCATTCGCAATAAGGATTGGGTCAAGAATCTGCCTTCCTTTAATGAAAGCACTCTGGGATTTGGAGATAATCTTGTCCATAACCGTCTTCAATCTGTTGGCCAAGACTTTAGCAATGATCTTGTAGATACCTCCTACAAGGCTAATGGGACGGAAATCTTTGAGAGACAAAGCTCCTGGAGTCTTAGGAATAAGAGAAATAAAAGAAGCATTCAAACTCTTCTCAAAAACTTCTCTAGCATGAAACTCAGAAAAAACCTCCATAATGTCCAAGCGCACCACCTCCCAACAAGCTTGGAAAAAAGCCATAGAGAAGCCATCCAGACCCGGCGCTTTATCACCATTAAAAGCAAACACAACCTTTCTAACTTCCTCCTCCTCAAAGACTCTCTCCAACCACCTTGCTTCTGACTCTAAGATGGCATCAAAGGAAAGATCATCCAACCGAGGCCTCCAACTATGCTTCTCAGAGAAAAGATCTTGATAGAACTGAACCACATGCTCCCCTATCTCTGCCGGATTAGAAGAAATGGAATCTCCAATCAACAAGGAATCAATAGAGTTATTCCTTCTGTTTGAGTTGGCAATGGAATGGAAGAATTTTGTGCATTTATCTCCTTCTTTCAACCACGTCACCCTGGACTTTTGCCTCCAGCAGACCTCCTCCAACAGAGAACATCTCTCTAACTCACTGACAACCTCCAGCTTCTTTTGAAGTTCCCCCTCAACCAAAGCCCTACTACCTTCCACTATATCAATCGCCTGAAGCTCCTCAAGAAGCTTTCTCTTGTTCCTCTCCACATTACCAAAGGCCTCTACATTCCACGTTTTCAACTTAGACTTGAGGGCCTTTAATTTACAAGCAAGCACAAAGCTAGGAGAGCCATGAAAGGAAAATGAGTCCCACCAATGTTTCACCAACCCCACAAAACCATCCACCTTGAGCCACATATTCTCAAACTTGAACGGCCTACTTCTTGCAGAAGAGTGAGCACAATCGAGGATAATAGGAAAGTGGTCAGAGAACAGGCGGGGAAGCCTCTTCTGAGACGCCTCAGGAAACCTATCTTCCCAATCAGGAGAGACAAGAAAACGATCAATTCTGGACCAAACAGGAGGATCACAGGAAATCGACCACGTATAAGAACCTCCAGCGAGCGGAAAATCCATAAGACCCTGATCAGAGATGAAATCACAAAAGTCCCTCATGGCAGTTACACTACCAACTCCAGATCTTTCGCTAGGAAACCTAGTAGTATTGAAGTCTCCCCCTATACACCAAGGCAAACTCCACCAACTCATAATCTCCGCCAGCTCATCCCAAAGACCCCTCCGATCAACCCTGCAATTCGGACCATACACTCCCACAAAACCCCACTCAAAGTGATCGTCAACATTCCTCAAAGAAACTGCAAGTGTGAACCTCCCCACGCACACATCCACTTTCTCCACCACCCTCTTATCCCACAAAATAAGAATACCCCCTGAGGCCCCACTAGCATCCAAACAACACCAATCCACATAATTACACCCCCAAAGACTACGCACAAACTGCCTAGAAGGATCCTTAACTTTTGTTTCTTGGAGGCAAATAAGATCCACCTTCCAATCTCTGAGCAAATTGCAAATCCTTAAGCGTTTACGCCTATTATTCAGCCCCCTTACGTTCCAAGAAAGAATCTTCGGCTTCATGGCACTACTACTAGTCCCCTTGCCCTCCTCTTACCGCTACTCAATCCGGAGCCTTTGGTATCATAGTTAATAGAGCTCTCCAAATTCTTGATCTCCCTCTTACCCTTCGCGCGTCCTTTAGCCAATCGACTCTCCTCTTTTCTCTCCTCTTCTATACAAGACAGGACTAACTATTGTTGATGAAGACATATTAATGTTTTAGAGCAAACAAGTACAGAACTAGTCTTCTTTGGTTTATCTCTGTCTTATACTTTTACCCAATCCCTAAAACCAATAACTGTAATACATGTGTACATACGTATAAACAAAAAAAGAAAAAAAAAAAGGGAAAGAAAAGAATCAATGACAAGTACCTTTGCTGCATCAGAATCAAAGATATATTTATTTGATGGATTGAATCATGAGTGCAAAAGGAAGTCATATAAAGGAGGAAATTTATCCAGAAAGTATGAGAATCATGAATTGAATCATGATTTTTACGCCATTCTTAGGATGCAAATTTAGAAAGTATGAGAGTGCTTTGGCAGCATCATGCTTATCAAGCAAGATGTAGCATGTGTAGATGTAACAACTTGGAGGAGGCACTTTGATGTAGGACAGAAGCTTTGACACTAAATCTTCTATAGCAAACAGCCCAAATAGCATAGTATAGTGAACAGTGCAATGAACACTACTATAAACGGAACTTGTGAACACTGTTAGGTTATTTGTGATTGTTTGCAAGCCTTTTGAGCAATGGATGATTTAGGGTTTTAAAGATCCGGATTTTAGGAGAAAAAATAGGTCTAAGTTTTGATCTAATTCTGGCTGGAATTGCTTGAAAATTCAAAGGAAACTAGAAAGAAAAAGAAAAAAATAGATAAACCTAAGCATCAAGCATCATACCTAGGATATTTTGGCATCACACCATAAATAGGGCTGTATCACACAATTCTCAAAAGCAATTGTTGGAAATTCTAATAAACGTTGTCTTCATTGAATAGAAACCATTACATTCACTGATGTGGACAACAATAAGTGAACTTTATTTTAATTTAGTTTTATTTAATTTTAAGTGTCCATGGTACATTTGTAATTTTATATTTTTGGACATGAGCTGTACTTTTGATCCTTTGGCCTTATTTTAGGTTTCTTATGTTATTGGGATTTATTTTGGGTTCACGTGCTCTGATACCAAACTGATGTGGAACACATTGTATGAATGGTACCCGTGAACAATGCTAATGAATAGTGTCATGAGCAATACTGTAAATAGTATTGTGAACAGTATTTTCTATTTGTGAATCTTATGGGGCTGGATGGCTTAGAGTTTTGCAGATTATGATTTTAGGAAAAGAAGATATTTAAATTTCTAGGATTTGGTGGGAAATTACTGGGAGTTTCAGAAGGAAAACATAGATAAGAAAAAAAAAAAAAAAAAAAAAAAAAAAAAAAAAAAACCTAAGCAACAAACCAATGGTTTCTTGGCACGACACCTTGGATATGGTTGCATCACACAATCCATAAAACAATAGTTGCTGGAATTTTCATAGACGTCTTCTTATTCAATTATAACTATAAGAAAAATCCTTACATCCAAATATATAAGCATCCTATCCGCTATCCGCAAAAACCACTATCCAGTATCCACATTCCCTTACATACATATATATAAATTCACTAAAATGACGTTTTGAATTTGGTAAGTTTAGAATCTTTAAGTTATGTTAGGTTTTTTCACTATCATCTCAAAGTTATACCTCACTACATTTATTTTTATTTTTTTCTTTTTCTTTTATTTTCTTTAGGTAATCCAAATCCTAGTTACTTTATGAGACAATGACCTTCTATTTTTGATAATCGTGATTTGTGTAACAAGCGAAATCTTAATTTATTTAAGCTTGCATATAATAATAACCACAATATTTCATCTTGTATATAGGTTTGGATTATTTTACCTTATATATAGATTTGGATAGTAATTTAAAGCGCCCATTACCTCGTATGTAGATAGCGGATAATAAACGTATTCAATAACTGCAATAATTGCGTAGATGCGGATACCTAAAAGTGATAACCGCATTTGCATTTTCACTCCTAGGGCTTAGAGTTCTTTGGCTTTAAATACTAAAACCCAAACCAAATAACCAGCAAACCATAAATAAAACCCGATAACATATTTATTGGCCTTCGAAACCTATGCCCCCCCCATAGGAAATGCCGGTAGGGCTACAATGTATAAAGCTACAAAGAATCCATATTTATAATGGGATTTCAATTTCAACAATTTGAAAATGAAAAGTCAACTATCAATATCAAATCAAGGTAATTGATTAGTGTAATTTCATGGTTTTCTCCTACCAATAAATCCCTTGGCTTACTCATTCTGACATGAAAAGTGCATCATATTTCAACACTTAGTATATGAAAGATTGTTCTACCGAAGACAAAGGATTTGGTAACAAACAAGTAGCAAGTATGTGTGCAAGCATGCCTAAATGGACACATGAAGAGGAGTATGAAAGTAGCTGCAGAAAGAAATGGAGAAATTACCAGTCATCTTGATAGTGAAGATACTCGTTGTCATGATTGTAAAGTATACCAGGCTGGGTAGGATCTTGCACAAATCTCTGTACAGCTGATCGAGTGAAAAAGCCACCATCTAGCGTTCGAATTCTCCATGACAAATTTCCAACTAGTTTGTTGGACTCTGTGTGGAATTCATGCAATTGGCAATCAAAAACATCAAAGGTGGGATTTAAGCCACTAGCAATGAACCACTTCCCATTGAAATCTGCAATGTTGAAATTCCTAACTAGAACAGCAGGATCAGGTACAGGAAATTCCCCAACATCGGATTTTGTAGGTACGCACTTCTTTCGTGATACTGCACATTCATTAAATTCATCTACAACATTGTTTTCAAACAAGTCCCCACATTTGATCTGCAAGACAAAAAGAGTGATGTAAGACAACAAGAGTTTACCTTACTCAGTCCAAACTGGTAAGCCCCTGAATGGCTGAATATATATCGAGAGAAAGATAGGGAACTAACCTGACATTCAGTCTCATCAGGCCGATTGTTGCAAGTTTGGAGACAAGCTATATTGGCAGCACATAATGGGTTTCCAATGCACTTGGCAAGTTCTACCCTGATGTCAACAAAAGCACCAGTGATCAAATTAAGGATAAGGGACAAACTAAATTTCGGACATAGAATGCCACATATTTTGTGATAAATAAATAAAGAAAGAGATTAATCAGACAAGAATGGACAAACAATCAAGTCCCAAATTACAAGATATCACTCCCTAGACTCAGATCGACTGCCATCTCAGAAATATGCTCACCAAGTTCAATGTTGGCAATCAATTTAAAACAGATACTAAAATTCCTTTTGATATAATTCCCCTTCTTGAGCTGAAATTTCTTAATTAATGTAGATATTCTCAACAAACGACTTCAGTTAAGCCCAGCATTATGCAATACAGGCACTCATCCAATTATAGTTCTTTTTCTAGGCTATTTGAGCTGTAAAAAATTGGAGGATATAAAGCTAAATTTCCTTCCAAACCTTCTGAGTTCTCACAGGGGAAGAAGCATGGGTAGCACATTTCGGTATTCTTGTAGCCTCAGTAGCAATCATGTTATAAGCAAACAAGGAAAAGACACCAATTAGGATGAGATACCTGCATTCCTTAAGCAAGCAGGCACATGTTTTGATAGCATCAACAGCATCGGCTGAAGGAATGACCATCAAAGTGCATGCCAGTAAACCAGCCAATTTCATCAAGTGTAACTGCCTCCATTCTTTGAGAACAATCAGTACCTTTTCAACCACAAAGTCAAGTATCTGTTTTCCCTACAAAGTGGAAAGAAAAAGTGTTAAATCACAGTACTTATCCCAAGAGCTTAACTGATAGGAATAGGTAAATTTAATCATTTGGACAATACTTTAACACTCTCTTTCACGTGTGGGTTCAAACTCCATTTTAATAGGTAAGACATAACATGTGTAATATTTAATTGAAATTGGAGCTTAAGGAAAGAGACAGGTTTCGAACTCAGAACCTATGCTCTGATAACTTGTTAAACCTCCACAAACTGATAGAGAAAAGTAAATTTAATCATTTAATTAATACTTTAACAAAAAGCAATAAAGATTATCAATAATAAAGCAAAATCTACATTAAGAGACCATGAGCAGATGTGTTGGGGAACAAGCAACCTCGCGTTTACTTGTGCTGGGACCACATGAAGAAGAAAGCTTTTCTGTCCTCCAGGAGAGCAGTGTTGAACGCCTTGACCCAAAACAACAGAAGTTTCTACAGGACTTGCTGCTAGTGGACCAAATTTTCGCCGGAGCTACACCACGTAAATTTACAACACCCACCCTTCTCCTGTGAAACCGTGGATGACAAGTAAGTCCTGATCTGAGACACGAATTACCAATATTTTCATCATGGTACAGACAGAGAGACTGTGCAGCCAATGCCATGCTTCAGTGTTTTCACTTCCAAATCTGACCTGAGCAAAGTCTACACATATCAGCGAATGGGTATCAAAAATATTGATCACATACATACAATCCTGTTGAGTGAATCCCACATCTCCAAAACCCATTAAGAAGAAGAAGAAATTAGTAAGCTAAAGAACAAATGCCAGTGACAATCAGCACTAATGTCACGCATAATAGAAAATTTAAAGCTACATTGCGGCTTAAACTAATTTCGAAATGTAAACTGTTAGAGAGAATGAGAAAGAGAGAGAGAGAGTGCATGTGTGTGTGCGCGTGGTTAAGTTGGAAAGCATACCAAGAGACGGAACTGAAAGGAAGGCAATGGGCAGGTGGATTAGTAAAGGAGATGAGTGTTTTCATTGGAGGGACCGTTTTGCAGTTGGAAGACAAATAGAGGAAAGAGCGAGAGTGGAAGGAAACAAAGCGACCGTGCGTGGGAGTTTGGTAGCCGAAGAAGTCGGATAAGACATCGTGTGGACCGGAAACAAACCCGTAGCGCTCACTACTTGCCTTTTCTGTCATTTAAGGGTTCTTCGGCCACTCTTATTTGGCTTCTTATTTGGCTAAAAGATAATTGGGCTACCCCCATTACAATTTCTTTTTTTATTTTTTATTTTGGTTATAAATTTTTCTATTGTGGGTGTCACGTGTTATAATTTGATTGGTGCTGATGCGGTATTTAACGATTTTCATCAAAAAAATTATACGGAACATTTTTATATTACATGAGACTTATTACAAATGGATGTAACAATATAGACTAATTTTACATTTTTCTCTTTGTTTTTTGCAAATAATAATAATACTAATAAAAGTTGGAGACGTGATAGTACCCAATCCGCTGCCCTGACAAAGTCTTCCAATCGGTCGGCCCGCCCATAGAATCCTAATCGTGCGATGTAAGCCTTAATCCATGCATTAAACCCTTAATAATTCCTCTTTGGCCTTCATCGATCGTTCGACCTCGGTCGTCAAACGTTCAAGGATGACCAAAATGGATAATAAACTACAAACTCCTATCCAAACCTATTTTTAAGCTTAGCCACGACTCCTAATTATCCTAAAAGACCTAACAACATTAACCAACATAGTATGATGTGCAAAGTACAAACAAGCTCAATCCTTTCAAAAAATATATCTAACCAATTTTCTCTTCTTCATATGTAGTATTAACAACTCATGGATCGGATCTCATCCTAGACCCATATAGTAAGTTAATCATGCAAGAATAACGAATTAATACATATCTAACTAACCATAACAATATTATACCCAAGCATAATATCCTCATATAGTAAATCTAGATGCACCAAATCTATAGGATGAATGCTAAACCACGAAAACAGTAGCTTAACAGTAGCATAGAGGGCTAATAACATCAAAAGAAACAAGATTGGGCTTAAGAGGTTATCTCCTCTTGAAGTGAAGATGATGTCCCAAGAGTCACCTCCTATCTCTCTCTTTTGAACTCACTTTCTCTCACTCTAGGGTTTCTAGTGTGGAGGGGCGACGAAAATGACTACTCTAGATGTAAGGATGGTTAAGTAGGGAGATCTCATGCACGCCCAATAAGGTTAATGTGTCTAAAAATTAAATGCTTCTAGATTGTTATTGAATGTTCAATAACAAATATCGATCATTCGGTGTAGTTATTTTCGAACGTTTTAAGTTTGATACCAAATGATCGATGACATCTGATTTCGTTCGTTCGTTCGAGAAACCTAATTTTATATATATATATATATATATATATATATATATATATATATATATATATATATATATATATATATATATATATATATATTTGTTTTGTTGAAATTCATTTGAACATTCATCTACGGGTACAATATTTCAAGTATTTATTGGCAATTATTTTCTCCTAAGTAGTATTAACGATATTGAGCTTTGTAATTTTTTTTTGGGATAATTGCACCGTTGGTCCCTATGGTATGTCATAATTATTTTTCACTCCCTATGATTTAAAAAGTCCATGGGAGGTCCTTGTGGTTAGTAATAATTACAAATCAATCCCTGAAGTCAAATTTCGTTAAAATTTTTAACAGATTCTGTCAAATGCCACGTCAGCACCACGTGTCGCCAATAAGATGGCGACACGTGTCCATCTTAATAAAAAAAAAAAATTATTAAAAAAATAAATAAATATACTTTTTTTTAAAAAAAAAAAAAAGAAAAAAGAAAAAAGGGAAGCCAAGGGGTGGCCCAGCCACCCCCAGCCAAAGGGGGTGGCCGCGAGCCACTCCCAATGGCCAGGGATGGCCACCCCGGGCAACTAGGGGTGGCTGCGTTAGCCGGGGGTGGCACGCGGCCTCCCCCAGGCCATTGGTGGTGGCTGCGTGCCACCCCCGGCCACTAGGGAGGCCGTGACCACCCCCAGAAGTGCCCCAGGGTGGCGCGCGGCCACCCCCTTGGTTGGGGGTGGCTGGGCCACCCCTTGGCTTCCCTTTTTTCTTTTTTTCTTTTTTTTTTGGTGTTTTTGTTTTTGTTTTTTTTTAAAAAAAAAAAAAAAGAATAAGTATATTAATTTATTTTTTAATAAATTTATATTTTTTTATTAAGATGGACATGTATCGCCATCTTATTGGCGACACGTGGTGCTGACATGGCATTTGACAGAATATGTTAAAATTTTAACGGAATTTGCCTATAGGGATCGATTTGTAATTATTGCTAACTACAAGGACCTCCCATGAACAATTGAAACCATATGGAGTGAAAAATAATTATGGCATATCACAGGGACCAACGGTACAATTATCCATTTTTTATTATTATTATTTAAAAAAAAAAAAAAAAAAAAAACACACACACACACACACACACACACACACACACACACATATATATATATATATATATATATATATATATATATATATATATATATATATTCCACGTGGCTGGGTGGTGTGTTACACATACTGATTGTTAGTTAATGAGAAGATACAAACCCTAGAAGACATATTGAAAGCTTGTGCACTGAATTTTAAGGGAAACTTGATCCAGTAATCACCATTAGTGGGGTTCACTTGCAGTGACAATTTCCAGGCAAGCATTGGTGTGGTGTCGTACAAAGCTCAGTAATTAACTAAAGTAATGCTCCCACAATTAATTAACTAAAATAATTAACTTGGAGTGTTACCTATAGTGCATACATACTAATTAACTTGGAATTAGCTGAAATTATTACATTTAACAATAAATATTAGAGTAAAAAAATATAGCGAGAAAATGAAAATCAATGATTTGAGCTGAAATACTAAGTAACCTCAATAATATCATCTATCATCAAATACAAACACAAAACTTCCAAGATGATGTAATTCACAATAAACATTACCGTCTAGACTATACTAAACCAACCTCCCTACACAAGCTATTCACTTAGCATCGCTAGCCTTGCAAATCGCCCTGATCCGCCTCCTTGAAAACCTGCGAAATTACAAAACACCAAAATGATTATAGGTAGAAAAGTAACTGCATAAGTCCATGACTTAATAAGTAAATTATTACGGAACTTGTCATGCTGTGAGCCTTATCCCATCGAAAATAAGCAAGTGACTTTAGTAATTAAGAATGTCATGGGTTTTGTAAAATTGGTAAGTATTGTTGCCTTTGTTAATACGTTAATATTGAAAAATTGTTTTATTTTGAAATTGATAATGCATAGATCTATGTACAATTCACATATTATTTTAATGCAAGAAAAACATGTAGAATAAAGTATATTAAGCAATGTACATAATTACTCATAATCCATAAGAATATATACTCCATATGGTTTACTTGAGCCCTTAAACCCTTCTCGATAAGGTCTGCATTGTCCCATGGAACCTGTAGTACAGCACTCGTGCCCCGATAAAGCATGCATTTCGTTACCAACTAGTAATCCGATCAAGTCAAACCCCGAGTAGCCCACATTACTAGCGGTACCGTATATTATGACCACCATCCGTACATAGTTGCATGGGTCACCTATAAAACCATTAGAACTAAGGCCAAACAATATAACCATAAAACTATGAACCATAGGATCAAGTTGTAATACACATGTGACTGCCATCTGTATATGGCAATCTACACAACATATGCTCAATTATCATAGTTCATTTAGCAAATAAACATTGATATCAATGCATTTGTAAATGTTGTTTGAAATAGTTAGGCTTACAACATGATTGTTCGTAGTAAGCATGCATAGAAAGATTGCTCAATATATAAAGAAAAATAACATCTTTCCATGATAAAACCGATTAACCATTCTATAAGTATTTACTTACCTCTAACGTTCGAACTCAATCCCAAACATCTCAAAAGATTAACTTCACGTTTTTGCAAGCTATACTTTAATATTAAACATATTTCATATATAAAAAAACCATAACCTTATACATGAAACCCTAGTCATGCGTCTAGAAGCCTAAATCATGCACTTAACCCTAATTAACACATTCTGCCTTCTTTGATTGATCGATCAATCCTTGAGGGTGGATCGTTTGATGCTTTGCCAGTAGCGATAATTACTTAATATCTTCTACAAAAACTTAATCTCAAGCTCAAACAAGCTCTCTATTGATATAAGAAATCCTAATATACATCATTCATCATGCACATACGTTTTTAATCAAGCATGACCTCATACATCGCTTAAAAAATTAAAGGTCCTACCTTTGTTCTCATAATTATAACCCATTGCTAATTAATCAAGGAAAAATGTTTTAATGTGTTGAAATATAGTTGCTTTGATATTGTTTTAACATAAAAATGAAATCTACCATTAAAGTTCATATTTTTCATGTAAGAATCAAACTTTCATTTTATAAAAAGGGTTAAATACACTTTAGCTCCCTGAACTAACAACTCTTTTTAAAATAGTCCCATGAACTGATACGTGTGACACTTAAATACATTAAACTATCATTTTATTGCAATTAAGCCCATCCATTAGCGTTATCTGTTAGAGTGGATGGAAAAATCAAATTGGACTAAAGACTTCCGAAAATACCCTATTTTTTACCATTGAAAAATCAAATTTACTCCTTATAATTATTAATCAATAAAAAAAGACTTTGTTTTTTTTTTTAAAAAAAAAAAGAAAAGAAAAAAAAAAGGTGGAAGGTAGTACGGCCAACCAAATGGAAATGGGGCCCTCAACCACCAAGGGGGTAGTTTGCAGCCACTCCTAGTGGGTTGGAGGTGATTGCGAGCCACCCCCAGCCACCACCACCTTGATTTTGGGTGGCCAACCACCCCATGGGCCACCCTTTGGGTTGTGCGATTTTTTTTTTTTTTTTTTTTTTTCCTTTTCAATTTCATTTTTTAAGAAATGAGGGGTGTTATAAGAAGCCTGACAGAAAAGTGGTCACATGAAAGGCAAGTGACCACTTTTCCATCCAAACTAATGGCCAAGGCTAATGGAATTATGGAAGGGCATAGTTACAATATAATGATAGTTTAGTGCATCTAAGTGTCACACTTGTCAGTTTATGGCGTTATTTTGAAAAGGTTTGCCAATTTAGAAGGGCTAAAGTGTATATTTAACCCTTATAAAAATGTCAACAACTTTAGCACATATGATATGAAAACAACTAATTATGATTAATTACAAAAATTACAATAACAAACATGCATGAAAACTAAAGATTGAAGGTTAGGTTAAGCCCTTCTTATCACAAGGTACAAACTTTTCCGAGGCTTGAGGAGCAAGACCTTAGCTCCAATGGTCCTCTCTCTTTTTCTCTAGTGTTGGGTCACTGATCAAATGGGGTGGAAATGGGACCTAAAGTTTATCCTAGGTCTTTAAATAGGATCCTTCGCATGTACCAAGTGTTGAAAAACCCTAAAAAAAATGTAGGTGGGGCCTCAGTTGTTTGATCAAGTCCTTGATCGATCAATGTATGCCACGTTCATCGATTGATCGATGGTCGCAAAATCCCTAAAAATAATAATTTTAAAAGCTCTTTTACGACACAAGTCATGGAACGGACACTTTGTAAGTGTATACATATATATTTATGTACATTTTAGAGAGGTTTTTATATTTAAATAGTTTAAAATATTAAAAAGTCTCGTGCTTTTAAATCTCTACAAAAAAAATTGCATTTTGCCACTTATAGGTAGGGGTGGGCAAATCTGCCCCGTACCCACAAATCTGCCCCGCCCCAGTTTTCACAGGTATTGAGTTGTAATTGGTATATGCGGATAGATTAAACATTGATTCGTGACTTATGGGGTGGATTGTGGAAATGGAACTTTTCTGCCCCATAAACCCGCCCCGCCCTGAGGTATGTTTAAGCAAGCGCATCCCGATTCCCGCATAGCATCAATCTTCAGATTTTCTCCCAAATGTCAAAAGTTCCCAAAACTGTGAAACCCTAGAGAAAAGAAGTAATGAGATACTTGACCCTGAGTTGATGACACAACAATCTGGTGAAGCTGAACTGTTCCAATATCTTAGGATTGCTTTTGAATGCCTAGATGACAAGCCATTCTGGCGGCCAACCATGATTCAGGTGATGGCAATGTTTAGAGAGCTTCAGGTTGATACAGAAAGTGATATTCTCTATGACTTCTTATTAAAAGACTCTGTTATTGAGGAATCACGAGAAAAGGAACCTAGTTCATGACGGTTCGACCCTGATTGGACTAAAAGAAGTTTCTTGCAGGCCTGAATTTGACTATGCCATGGCTACACAGATGGGTTCTTCACTCATCTTCCACATAGACTCAGTTTGTGCCTCGACTGAGTCGATCCCTTTGTTGTGAAGAAATCTTCATGCGTCGTTGTCGTCAACTTCCACCGCTGGCTATCAGTATAAGTATTTCATACTTTCAGTCTTCATCTCTCTCTTTCTCAAATGGCTTTTGATGTTTCTAAAATGTAATCTGTTAGTAATATGATGTTACTTTCTTATGGGTTGATGACTTGATGTTGCATAACTTTCATTGAAGAATTTCTCACCGTCGACCTTCACAGAGTGATGATTTCATTGATGAATTTTTTATTCCAAATTCTGGTGAATGGGCAGTGATGATTCATTGATTTTGTATAGATATGTGTTGAGATTCTTGAGAAAGGGTTGAATTTTGAGGTTTGAATGTGAATTACTGTCGATTCTAGTGTGGGTTTTGTTTTGTTTACTTTAGTTATTGATTTTTATTTTTACTTTTTTCCATTTCTTGGGTTGCAGATGAATGAAAAAGCAATATTCAGAATCTTCACATAAATAAACAGAGTTGAGAAGCCCAGACTATGTGACATAAATATGATTGTTTAACAAATTTAAACTATGGCCACAGCCCACTTGGTTTTGGGTACAGGAAAAAAAAAAAAAAAAAAAAAAAAAGAATACCTGAACCCGCATGAACCCATCCCAATCTGTGCTACCCGAGGCCCATCGGGTTGACTATTCATTATGCGGGTTGCAGACCCTGTTTTCTAAACCTGTTCACTGCGGGGCAGGTTGCGGAAAACATTTAAATCCGGCCCAATTCGGCCCGCGCACACCCCTACTTGCAAGTTGCCACGTGTACGGAGGCCATAAATGTGGCAAACAGTTTGCCACGTGTAAATGGCCACGTGTGCGAGGCATGGTAGATCTGGTTTGTTGTGAATTGTACAATTTGCCACTGTACAGTAAATACACGTGGCCATTGTGCCACGTGGCCCATAAAATACGTGGCAGACAATTTGACAGTCTGCCGTGTGTACTGTGAAACACATGGCCACTGTGCCACGTGTATATGAGTACACGTGGCATTTTTTTAATTTTTTATGTAATTTCTTATTTCTCCCAAAAAATATCACAAAATCAAATTACACAAATCAACACAATAATAGCTACAAATTTGAATACCATATACTAATAAACGTGTTCATTACTAACAAACAATAATTACACAAAATATCTACAAATCTGAAGGGCGTCCCTGCGGATCACGAGGTTTCGTCCTAGGCGTGTACTCGCCAACCGGCGATTGCTGCGCAATGGATGGTGTAGTGGGCGATGGTGCCCTGACAAAGGAGTGCTGGCTCAGCCGTCGTCCAATAGGCGACAACGGACCAATCGTTGTCGCATTACCTGTAAGTAATAAAAACAATTAAAGTATATAAAATTATATGCAAATTTAAACAAGTAATGAAAACAAATTAAAAATAATTTTGTCGTATACACAATATGATACATACCTGCTAATGCACTACTAATAGACGACATACTACCTACGTTTGCAGGTGAAGACTGCTAAGCACCAGGACATACATGTGATGATCCCATAGAGGTCATGAATGCCTCGAATTGTCGCATGCGCCGCTCTAAGGCATCATTCCTCTCTCTCTCAGCCCGTAGCATCGTCTCCATTTCCGCCATCCTCAGGGCATATACGGCCCAATCTCGAGATGTGCCCTCAGATGGTCCCCCTTGTGAGCGAGCCATGTACGTAAAACATGTCCCACGAACAGGAGTAACGTTCGGCCCAACCTACCAAACCCTTCCCATGTACTCAGGCCTCCCAACCGCCTGTTCGTACGCATCGTTCGATGCCCAACGCACCGTGTCTTCTGAGTTGCTCTGCGTGGCGGCAGGATCACTGGATAAACCCTGCGTCATCATCTCCTGTGAACAAAGTCAACATAAGACACACATGTATTGAATACATACTTTATCACACGCATAACTTAGAAATATTAGTAAAATAGATCAGTAGCATATGCATAGGATCCGTGTACGTTCATTTAAGTAAGTAACGTCCTTCCTTGTGTGCGTCTTCACGAACGACTCGGCGTGAGTGGGGGGCGTGCCAGATGCAGATGCCTGTCGCCATCCAGTTGAAATATATAACAAATAGTAATATTCATTTAATGTAAAAAAAAAAAAAAAACAATTAGGCACAAATATGCAAAACATATACATATATTTGTTCATACCTCATCGTGATTAAATCTGGCATAACTTTTGGATCCTAAACAATGGGGGAGGTCATTCTACTCCCGCATTCGCTTCATCCGTTCATAGGTCGCCTATGCATTGAACATTTCATAAAAATGTAAGCACTGACACATTTAAAGTAGTAATAAAATTAAATGAACTGTTATTAAAAATACACAACATTATAGTAACACAATCAAAGACCTACATACCTTTTTTTGCTCAATGCACCAATCGCTCAGCAGGTAATCCACATCTGCTCTGTTATACTTCTCAAAAACTTTCTCCGGCACTCTCGCACGTATAATCTCGGGTGTGCCACCGTCTCGAATAGCTAGCTTGGTTCTAAACTTCGACTTTCACGAGCGGTGCTTACGGCCAATATCAGCCCACGCTTCGTGTTGTGCCTTGCGCTCGTCTACAGATACAAGTAGATAAAACTCCTCCTGCACATTCAATTTAAACATTAATTTTATAAGTTCAACAAAAACTTAATATTAAGTTTAATTTAAATAAATAAATAAATTAGTTTCATAAACATACCATCAGCGCGTCCCACATAGCTCTCTTAATCTGCTTATCTACCTTTGCCCATTCGTCCCGCATATGTATGTGGGACCCGCTCCTGATAAGCATGCCCATAGCACGCCTAAAACGATTGCAGGCTCGTCCTACGGGTTGTGTTGCAGCATTGTACTGAAACACAATCTTCGTCCCCCTCAGGAGCACCCAATTCCTCTCTGGGTCCTTAATCACCTCATAATAGATGCTCTCGTTTGGATTGTACCATAATAAAAAAAATATATATATATAAAACATTTAATTGTTAAACACTAAAAAAACTAAATTATATCAATATTAATATTTTAATTCAATTTATATTTTTTTTTCAAACTTAATATTAATTATTGGTAACATAATATGAGTTTCAATGATGTATAAATATGTACTTACCTATCAACTGAATCTGGTCAGTCTGTATGCGCTGGATCGCCTGCATGCTCCTCGCCAACCCCTTCCGCCGGGGGAGGCTGCTGATCGTCATTTGAAAGCATATCCTGGGGGCTATCGGGGGCCAACTGATCGAGATCCAACATCGCAACATCCCCCTTATGGGGCATCTGACTCTCTCCCATATCTGGCACCTGACTCTCACCAAAAAGCAGCACTTGGCTCCCCCCAGAAAGCGGCACCTAGCTCTCCCCATAAACCGGCAACTGGCTCTCCCTTGGCGCCAAGCCCTGGCTCTCTGCTGGTGTCGGCATCTGCATCTCCCCCGGCTGTGACAGCGGGAACCTGTCATCCTGTGTCTCATTATCAGGTCCGCAAGGCATAGGTCCAGTAAAGGGGTACGGATAGTAAACTGAATTAGCCCAATGTGGGCTGCTCGCATCATGACCCTCTCGCACCCACCATCGAGTCATATGGCCCGGTGAGGTGATCCCCATCTGTGAGAACGTCAGCGGCACCGAATATGGAGAACAAGAATATCCAGCTGTTCTGGTCTGCGCGTGATTTGACGTGGTCACACCCACCGTACCCGGCAACAATGGTCTATAAGCGGCATCTGGGTGGTGTGGCCACGCCGCAGTATATAGTGGCGCGCGGAGCTGTGGGCGTGGTCGTGGTCGTGGGGGGCACAGGTAGGCGTGGTGCCTGATGTGCACAAGGAGGGGTCTTTGGTCCATCGATACCTGCGAACAAATGTAGACAAATTAATTAAAATTTGTATTTTATATATTACTAATGAACATGCAAATTATACAATGAGATTTATGCAAATTATACAATGATCGTATTTATTATTTACTATATGTTATAAATTAAAAAGTATATTGAGTTTAAGCGAATTGTACAAACAATGAATATAGCAATCATTGTATAACGGGAGCTTCAATCAGATCAATGTCGGGCCTGTCATGCTCGAATTCATCATTCATATCATGTAGGTCAGCAGTGGCTAATACGAGAGATACGCACTCGTGATAGGTTTTACCTGCATCATTACTCCATTTCCCCTGACCAACGTCGTACACGTTGAGCGGTTTAGTCCTCACGACACAAACCCAATTTGGGTTCCTTCCATCTTCGACGTAAAATACTTGGTCTACCTGAGATGTAAGCACGTAAGGCTCATCAGTAATCAGTTCTCTCCTGTAGACCAGGCGATTGAAGTTGACAAACACTAGGCCATAATTGTCTATTCTGAATCCTCTGTCCATCATGGGGTCCGCCCAATTGCATTTGAATAGGACGTATGTAGTTCTGTCATAGTACTCGACCTCAACTATATCGGCTAACTGCCTGTAGTACGTTTCACCTTCAACAGTTGGCACACATACGCCGCTGTTCTGAGTCCTCCTTCCCACATCATGGGCAAGCGTGTAGAACAGTTTTCCATTACCACCTACCTGTTATACTTGACTGCTATCTCCTTTAGCCCTCTACAACGCATAACCAATTTGTGGCCCAATTCCTCCCAACGTTGATCGTCCAAGCCATCGACCTATGTTATAATTTCAAATATTAAAGACCACATTGGTTAATTATGGCATATTGCTAAACCCTATCTTAAAATTAACACTGAACATTACCTTATCTTAAAATTAACACTGAACATGCAGAAATATTATATACGAAAACACCACTATTTCCTTACATATGCACGGTATCATTCGTAGAACTGCTCATGATGTTGGGCTTCAATAAGAGCGTCCGTGATACGACCCCTAGTGTATGATCGTCTAAGCGCGTCTTTGTGCATCCTACATTCAGTGGATATAATTATGTACTAATCGTTATTAGTAATTTTAGTTGAATCCTGTTAAATATGTATACACTACTTACATCCGCAAATGGATGAACTCTTCAGAGTTGAACACAATATAACGATGAATTTGGTGCATTGTCAACCGGGTCAAGCTAACTCGCATTCCCGCCCCCTTGGAACCATCCTGATTTCTCTGGGGTTTGTTGTGGAAGGTTGGTGTGTTATCCAGATACCTCGAACAGAACGTTACTAGCTCGGTCGCTATGTAACCCTCCGCAATGCACCCCTCAGCGGCCGCTTTAGTGCCCACATTAGACTTGAAACCCCCAAGGCTCTTGGTGTACACACATGCACATCAAGAAATTGTGCATGTTTTATGGAACCAATTACATCAAAGTATTTAAAATTATATAAAATTAGGGAAATTTTACCTCTCCGTTGGGTACATCCACCTATATTGCACGAGTCCGCCGAGTCTACACTCGCGCATAAGATGTACGACCAAGCGGACCATGTTGGTAAAAAACCCTGAAGGGAATACCTGTTCCAACTTGCACAAAGTGATATAGACGTCACCCTATAGTCAGTCCATGTCATCTTGTGTTAACTTGGTTGAGCATATGCCTCTGAAAAATGGGGACATCTCCACAATAGGTCTAACCACTTTATCTGGCAGTGACTGTCGCAATGCAATTGGTAAAAGCTGCTGCATGAGTATGTGGCTATCATTACTCTTCAACCCCGAAATTGTACGTTCCTTAAGCCGAACACACCATGAAATGTTCGAGGCATATCCGTTCGAAACTCTCACATCTCAAAGAACCTTTAGAAAGTTTTCTTTGTCCTCCCTGGACATCATGTGACAAGCTGCGGGCATATATGGTTTACCATTTGCGGCTGTGAACGGATGCAATTTAGATCTCAACCCCATTTCCTGCAAGTCCAGCCGAGCTGCCAGGTTGTCCTTCGTTTTCCCTTTGATGTCCAAAATAGTGCAAAGTATATTGTCCATGACATTTTTTTCTATATGCATGACATCAAGATTGTGCCAAAGAAAATTTCTTCCAGTACGGCAATCTGAAGAAAATACTTTTCTTCTTCCACACAACATCATCAGAACTTCATGCACCCATCTTTCGCTTATTCAGTTTCTTCTTACCAGCGTTCTCATCCCCAAATGCAATTCCGTCCAACTGTTGAAGGATCTCATCCCCGAATGTCACGTTTGGAGCGCATTCTAATTCTTCAGTCCCGTCAAATGTTCTTCTGTTCAACCACCACAGATGTTCATTTGGCAAGCATTTCCTGTGTCCCATATAACAAAATTGCTTTCCGTTCTTCAAATATTTAGAACCTGTCGAATGCATACAGCAAGGACATGCCTTCACACCTCTGTTAGGCCAACCTGATAAATCTACATACACCGGCAAGTTGTTTATTGTCCACATCAACTGAGCTTGCATATTAAAATTTTCCATCTTTGAAGCATCAAATGTCCGTATACCTATATTCCACAGCTCCAGCAGCTCATCAATCAGTGGGTGAAGGTAGACATCGATATTCATACCAGGTGAGCTCGATCCAGGGATAACTAGTGACAGGATGAATGACGTCTGTTTCATGCACATCCAATGAGGCAAATTGTATGGTACAAGCAATACATGCCATGTGCTGTGGGATGTGCTCATGTTCCCAAAAGGATTGAATCCATCTGCTGTCAATCCAAGCCGCACGTTCTTACTGTCTGCTGATGTGTGTTTTAATGAGTACTCGCAAGCGCACGAATCGTTTGCAATATAGTGTGTGCAAGTGCGAAGTCGAATCCACAGGAAAATGGTCAAATGTTGGGGTCTTGTTTAATAAACCTCATTTTAACCTAGTTCCAAAGGTTTGAGGATTGATTCAAGACCAAAAGACTAAATAAAAGAGATGGAATGAAATATGCAAATTAAAAGGAACTAAGGCTAAGGAATCTATCAAACCAAATCCAACAACTCACACTCTTGGTTTCCACTTGAACACCCAAAGAACATTAAGCTTAGGGTGTCATTCAAGTTTCTCAACCACATACTCTAGAACCATTAAATGAATCCAACTCAAAGATAAATCACAAAGAGTACCCATTTGAAATCAAATCATCCAATGTATCCATTCAATGAACAAATCACAATGGATATCATCATTCAAACCGATAAAACAATGTATCCATCGGTTGAAACACATTAAATGTCCTATATCTACCAACAACCACATTCATTGCAAAAGATAAAGCATTTAAATGAATGGAGCTTGAATAACAAATATGATATATCATCAAATGTGCAAGTATTATAACAAGAGTGTGAGTGTCATTAATGGAAAGGTTTCATCCTCAACCTTAGTTGAGGTTACTAGCCTTCCATGACTAAGAACACCACAAGAAAATGAAGAACAACCATAGAAATAAAAGGAAAGCTTTACAAAAAGAAAGTGTCTAAGAACAAAAGCTACTGGAATACACTACAAAATGCACGAAATCAAAACCTATCTACTGTTCTCTGAACTCTCTCAACAAGGAGGTATGGCTATGGCTTTTATAGAGGGAAATTAGGGCTAGAAACCCATGTAAAATGACTCCTCTAACCCCCTCTAGGATTCCTCTCTTGCTAGAGACAACCAAGGTCATGCAACCAGCGTGTTCTGCTACGAAAATCAGAGGGAGAACTGCTTTTTGTCATGGAGAAGCTCCTGATTGGGTGTTCTGGCGCGCTTCTGCAAAAGTAAGTTCTGGGAAATTTCGATCGATCGACTTTTATTCGATCAATCAACTTCGGGCAAAATTCAATCGATCGACTTTTAAGTTCGATCGATCGAGTTCTTCAGAACTTTCAAATTTTTCAAGCAATTTCACATGAATTTTGCCATTCTTCACTTATTAAACATAAAAACATAAAAACTAACCAAAGCATCAGAAAATAACAAGGCTAAAGGTCTAACTTTTGTAAATTAAGGGGTCCAAATAGACAATATTTGGCACTCATCAAATACCCCCAAACTTACATTTTGCTAGTCCCTTAGCAAAAACAAAATGGAAAACAAAATCAAAGCATGAAATATAAGTCCTCTTTCGTGGGAGAAACGATTGCATTTAGCATATGCAACAAGCCTTTTAAACCCCTAGGACTCCCTAGTGGACGAGTGAAGTCTCGTGAGGGTTTGTCAGAAATGATACCCACAAACATTGAAGTACTGAATTATCAATTGAGCAAAAATAATCATTCAAACACATGGTTCACACATCATGAGTATATTTAACAAAATGAATATCATATTATCATATTATCAAAAATCGATCAACTCATAGATGAAAAATTGAGACAACACATGTTCAAAAGTGTAAGGTGTGAATAACATAGAGTCATGGAGTTTTGATTTTCCTCAAAGCACATATATCCAAAAATTCCCAGGACTTCCATCAAATAACCAAGGATTATCTTACGTTTATTATTGTTTATTTATTATTTTGTGTCGGCTGTGCAATGCTTGACTCCATTAAGCTTTCTAATTGACCTATGTAACGAGTGTTGGGCCAGTGACTCCCAAACCAGATGGTTTTAGGGCACTAGATGTAAAAACATCCCTAAGGGCTTAATTACTCAAGTCAAAAAGGATACAAAATCAAACTAGCCAAACAATCATCCAAGCTGAAATTCTCATCTTTTTACGCGAACACCCAATGCTTAATGAGGCAAGGGGCCCGGTTACTCAATGAGACGTCAAATTGGCAATATTATTCTAAGCAGAATAAATATATATATATATATATATATATATAACAATAAGCCAAGGTTTCATCAACAAGTCATCCTACAAATCTCAAGATACATTATTTTTAATTTAAATCTCGTACCCCACAGAAACAATGCTAATGTGCTTGTGATAAAAAATTTAAACATGTCAAGTCTCTCTAATCCAAAGATGAGTCAAAAGATCTCAGATTTTAATGATATGCAAAATTCAAAATGTTAAACAAACCAATGAGATGCAAACCATAGTAAGATGTAACCATGCTCAACTAACAACAAGGTATATATATTAACAAGTATTAACAAAGCAAACATAAAATGAAAACAGACAGAAATGTCTACCCCACCCCCAAACGAGAATAACACATTGTCCCCAATGTGGCTAGAGATACAATACCGAAATGGTGATGCAAGTTGGGCACACTGCAAGAGAAGCGCCCCCCTAAACTTGAACAGCAGACACTGTCCTGAAAATCACAACTAAAACACAAGAAATAAAATCAAATGATAAGGAAAAATGATGAGGGTTGCCTCCCACAAGCGCTAAGTTTTCAGTCTTTAGCCAGACTTTCCATCCTGACGACAATCACTCCGAGTAACTCAAATCCTCTAAAAGGGTCGTCTCAACCTCCGAGCTTTGTAACTCCAAAATGGCTTCAGTCGTTGCCCGTTCACCTTGAACGTGCTGCCATTTTTTGGATCCTAAATCTTAGTAGCCCCATAAGAAAACACTGATCGAACTATGAAAGGGCCTGTCCATCGAGATCGGAGCTTCCCTGGAAACAGATGCAGACGTGAATTGTAAAGAAGGACTTTCTGACCGGGCTCAAAGAATCGTCTCAATATGTTCTGGTCGTGAACCTTCTTCATCCGTGCTTTGTACATCCTAGCACAATCATAAGCATCGTTCCTCAGCTCTTCTAATTCATTGAGTTGGAGCTTCCTCTGTGAGCCAGCCTTTGTGAGATCGAAATTCAGCTGCTTAATGGCCCAGTAGGCTCTGTGCTCCAACTACAAAGGCAGATGGCATGCTTTCCTGTACACGATACGGTAAGGTGACATGCCAATCGGTGTCTTGAAAGCTGTTCGGTATGCCCATAATGCATCGTTCAACCGGAGAGACCAATCTTTCCTTGACGGGTTTACCATCTTCTCTAAAATCCTCTTGATCTCTCTGTTTGAAACCTCCACTTGTCCACTCGTCTGAGGGTGATAGGGAGTGGCAACCTTGTGCGTGATGCAATATTTCTTCATCAGCTGCTCGAAGACCCGGTTGCAGAAATGCTTTCCACCATCGCTAATAATTGCTCGAGGAGTACCAAAACGAGCAAATATAGTATCTTTTAAAAACTGAACCACAACTCTGTGGTCATTGGTCTTGCAGGCAACCGCCTCTACCCATTTGGACACGTAGTCCACTGCAACCAGAATGTACAGATAGCCGAAGGAGAGTGGGAAAGGTCCCATGAAATCGATGCCCCACACATCAAAGATCTCGACAATGAGAATGGGGTTGAGGGGCATCATATTTCGGCGTGAAATACTCCCTAGCTTCTAACAGCGCTCGCATGAAACACAATGAGTGTGAGCGTCTTGAAAGATGGTAGGCCAGTAAAAACTGCACTGCAAAATCTTTGCAGTGGTCTTCTTTGCACTAAAGTAGCCTCCACAGGCATGATCATGACAGAAGGAGATGACACTGGATTGGTCAGGCTCGGGAATGCATCTACTAATGATTTGATCGGAACAATACTTGAACAAGTAAGGATCGTCCCAGAAAAAATTCTTCACCACGGACATCAATTTGGACTTATCTTGCCGCCCCCAATGCAAAGGCATTTGGATGGTGACAAGATAGTTCACTATGTCAGCAAACCATGGTAAGTGAGCATGAGCAATATGCATCAACTACTCATCGAGGAAGGTCTTAGAAATGGGGACGGCTTCTTCCGTGAAGTCCACGGTAATCCTCGAGAGATGATCAGCCACCACGTTTTTGGAACCCTTCTTGTCCTGAATCTCAATGTCGAACTCTTGTAAGAGCAAAATCCACCGGATGAGGTGAGATTTAACATCCTTTTTGGAGAAAAGATACTTCAATGCCGCGTGATCCGAGTAGATGATGACTTTCGATCCTAGTAGGTAGGATCGAAACTTATCCAGGGCAAATACGACTGCTAGCAGCTCCTTCTCAGTGGTCGAATAATTCAGCTGGGCGTCGTTTAGAGTTCGACTTGCATAATAAATGACGTGGGGAAGTTTGTCAATGCGCTGCCCCAACACAGCTCCAACGGCGTAATCTGACGCGTCACACATGATCTCGAAAGGTGTACCCCAGCTCGGGGGCCGAATGATGGGTGTGGATGTCAGAATTGCCTTCAAGGCCCCAAATGCCTTCTTGCAGTCCTCGTCAAAAATGAAAGGGGCCTCCTTCACCAATAGTTTGCACAAGGGCCGGGCGATCTTGCTGAAGTCCTGGATGAATCGCCGATAAAATCCTGCATGGCCCAGAAAAGAGCGAACCTCTTTCACCGTCCATGGGGGCGGAAGGTTGGATATTAGATCTACCTTCACCTTGTCTACTTCAATCCCCCGATGAGAGATGACGTGTCCGAGCACAATTCCTTATTGTACCATAAAATGGCACTTCTCCCAATTGAGCACCAGGTTCTTCTCTTTACACCTCACCAAGACTAACGTGAGGTGGTGCAAACACTCCTCAAAAGATGACCCAAAAACCGAGAAGTCGTCCATAAATACCTCCAGGAAACGCTCCACCATGTCAGAAAAGATGCTGATCATGCACCGCTGAAAAGTAGCGGGTGCATTGCATAAGCCAAAGGGCATGCGTCAGTAGGCGAACGTCCCGAACGGACAAGTGAAGGTCGTCTTCTCTTGGTCTTTAGGGTCCACAGGGACCTGGTTATATCTAGAATAACCATCCAAAAAACAATAATACTCGTGCCCGGCCAACCGCTCCACCATTTGATCAATGAACGGAAGAGGAAAGTGATCTTTCCTGGTGGCGGTGTTCAGCTTGCGGTAGTCGATGCAGACTCTCCATCCAGACTGTACTCGAGTTGGGACCAACTCGCCTTCCTTGTTCTGCACGACCGTTACTCCAGCTTGCTTGGCACGACATGAATGAGGCTCACCCATTTGCTGTCAGAGATTGGATAGATGACTCCTGCATCCAATAACTTGATTACTTCTCCTCTGACGACTTCCTGCATGGTCGGGTTGAGCCTTCTCTGTGGCTCCCTCTATGGTTTTGTGTCCTCCTTCAGATGTATCTTGTGCATAACCACCGAGGGGCTGATTCCCTTAATATCTTCTATGGTCCAGCCTATAGCTTCCTTATGCTCTCTCAACACGTCTAACGATTTCTCCTCATGAGAAGCATGTAGATCCGAAGCTATGATTACTAGTAGAGTGTAGGCTGGACCGAGGAACTTATACTTAAGATTATTCGGTAGGGGCTTAAGTTCCTTCTTTGGAGGCTCAAGTACTGCTGCCTCCTCTTCTTCCTTGCTTTCCAGAGGAGCAAACTTTAAAACGGCATTGGCTTGCTCAAGTAACTCGTCCAAGTCCAGATCCTTTCCGAACTGAGCAAAGCATGCCTCCAGGGGGTCTTTGGTGCTTGATTCTTCCTCTATGATCTCCTGAATCAAGCAGACACTTTCGATCTCATCACATTCCCTCGGCCTTTTGCTGATGTCAAAGATGTTCAGCTCCACTGTCATATTGCCGAAGGAGATCTTCATTACCCCCGTCCTACAGTTGATTAAGGCGTTAGCCGTGGCTAAGAATGGTCACCCTAGGATTACCGGTATCTGAACTCCAACGTTCTGTACCGGCTCGGTGTCAAGCACTATAAAGTCCACCTTAATCAAAACTTGTCCACCTTAATCAAAACATCCTCCACTATTCCCCGTGGTATCTTAACTGACCGGTCAGCCAGCTGCAGTGTCATGGAGGTGGGCTTCAATTATCCTAACCCCAATTGCAAGTAAATTGAATAGGGCAGGAGATTGACACAGGCTCCAAGGTCTAGCAATGCCTTCTCAATGTGGCTGATGCCTATTGTGCAGGAAATGGTAGGACATCTGGGGTCCTTATACTTGATAGGCAGCCTACATTGGAGGATTGAGCTGACTTGCTCGGTCAAGCAAACTCTTTTTGGGACATTGGTTTTCCGTTTTACAGTTACCAAATCCTTCAAGAATTTAGCGTAAGACGGCACTTGCTGGATGGCATCCAAGAACGGGATGTTGATCTGCACTTGTTTGAACACCTCCAGAATGTCCTCGAACTTTCCTCCCTTCTTTGGCGCGAGAAGTTTATCAGGGAATGGCGCCTTAGGTATGAACGACGTAGGAGGAGTCTCTATGGTTGGAGCTAATGTAGATGGCTCGACATCTCTCTTCTCTACGCTCCTGCTTCCTTGTCCTTCTTGTGCAGCAGGGTCCTCCTCAGGTTGAACCACTTGGTTGTCTACTTGTTTCCCTGACCTAAGTGTGACAACAGCTTGCACATGTTCCAACCCATGCACTGCATTTGATGAACTTCCCTCATGGAACTACAACTTCGGATTTGGCACAGGCTGACTAGGGAGCTTTCCCTTCTCTCTTTCCCCCAGGTGACTAGCAATTTGCCCGATCTGGGTCTCAATCTTGGCAATAGCTTGAGTGTTCACCATGGTAGCATTCTTCACGTCATTGATGGATTGGCCTGTAAGCTGGATGAAGGCCTTAAGAGTGTCTTCCAAAGAAGACTGAAGAAGAGGCAGGGGCTTGAGTAGAGGGTTGGTATGATGGTGCTAGCTGGGATGGACGGCTTTGATGGTGAACCGGCTGATGAAATCCAGGGGGTATTGAGTATGGGATTGGTGAGGAACTCCCCCTTGAGTTAGAGGCTGGTTCTGCTTCCAAGAAAAGTTAGGGTGGTTCTGCCACCCTGGATTGTATGATTCGGAGAAAGGTCCACTGGATTGTTTCCAATAATCGTTGAAAGCGTTCACTTGCTCCATTGGTGACTCGACAAAAGCCGGCAATGATAGGCAAGTCTGCGCTAAGTGCATGGGACTAGCACAGATGGAACAGCAGTCAACATGGAATGGGTTGGCAGCATTTATGGATTTGCTAACAACTAGGGCTTCGACCTTTTTGGTAAGGGCATCTATCTTCATTTTTAATTCTATATCCTCCTTAACCTCATAGATGCCTCCCTTCTTCTGAATGCGAGTAGCTTTATCTCGACAGCTTAAAAAATCCCACTGTTGGAAATTGTCGGATAACTGATCTAAGGTCCTATATGCTTCCTCTCCCATCAAACTCAGAAATGCACCTCCGTTCATCGACTCGATCATGCTACGGTTGGATTGAGTTAATCCTTGATAGAAAAATTGCACGAGTCTCCACTTCTCGTATCCATGTGGAGGGCACTTAATCAGCATATCTTGAAATCTCTCCCAACTCTCAGAAAATTTCTCATCTTCTTCTTGAGTAAATGAGCTTATCTCCTTCCTACACTCATTGACTTTGGACATGGGGAAGAATTTGTTGTAGAACTTGTTTAGCAAGTTCTCCCAAGAAGTGATGGAACCAGGCATGTTTGAATCCAACCATGCCTTGGCTCTATCATGGAGTGAGAAAGGAAATAGCCTAAGATGCATAGACTCTTCAGAAAAATTTTGAAATTTGAAGGTGGCACAGATGTCTTTGAATTTCTTCATATGGCTATAAGGATTTTTGAGGTCCAAGCCATGGAATGCGGGTAAGAGTTGGATGACATGAGGCTTGAGGTCAAAGTGAGTGGCATTGGTTGGGGGTAACACTATACATGAAGGAGAATTTGTTGCAACGGGTGCAAACAAATCCCTAAGTGTCCTAGTATGATCAACGTTTTCTCCCCGATTCCTCTCATTCTCATTCGCATGCATGTTATCTCCCATCTCAACAGAATTTCTAAACCTTCTCTTAAGAGTTCTTTCAATTTCGGGATCTAAAGATGTCAAGTCTAGGTTCAATGATCTTCTACCAAGCATACACCAATGTTTAACCAAAAGACAAACAAAAAATAAAAAAAATAAAAAAGAATTTGCTAATGGGGAACAAAGTTCTCCAAAGTACAATCTAGGCTACTTCCCAGGTAGGTGAGGGGGGTCACATTGGACACACTTAAATCCCAAGACCTTTTCTTGCCAGAATTCGCCTTGTCATTGCTCTTAGATAGCTAAGTAGACCCACACTAGCACAAAAAAAAAAATGTTTTTTTTTAAATTTTTTTATCAAAAGAAAAATAATACAACTAAGATAAAAAAAGGTAATGACTAACAAAAATGCATACAATTTACACAAAGACAACAGCAATGGTAAAAATAAGAATACTTACAAATTGGAACCAAAAAGTATTTTTGGTAAAAATTTCTGCTACTGATCTTATTCAGGAGCTTCCTTCTGAGTTGAGGTCGATTGATCGAATATAAAGTCGATCGATCGAAAGTGTAGTAGATCGATCGAATATTTTGAAATTGTGCAGGAACAGAAACAGATACAGGAACGAAAACAGAACAGAAACTTTTTATTTATTTATTTATTTATTTATTTTATCCTTTGTTAGAACAAAATAAAACAAATTGAGGGTAATATGAAACACAAACTACACAGAATTTGAACTAAATTATAATGACCTAAAAGAAAATTAAACAAACAGCAAAATACTATTAAACAAAAACAAATTATGAACGAAAATGAACAAAATGGACTAAAAAAAAAGTACTGTAACAGAGATACTCACCTAGTTCCGAGCTGCTGCTGTGGAGAAAGTTCGTTCGATCGAAGTCTATTTCGATCGATCGATTCTTCAGGGTACCCAGTAAGTTGCAGAAGCTGCAGAACAGATCCGGGAAAAACAAAGAAAGAACTTAGAATGAAGAACAGAAGCTAAACAACAGAAAAATGAAACAAAAATCTATCTAACTAGTAGAAAAACAAAATCAATCAAACAAAAATCAATTTTTGAACCGATTTTCCCGGCAACGGCGCCAAAAACTTGATGTGTGTTTTAATAAGTACTCGCAAGTGCACGAATCGTTTGCAATATAGTGTGTGCAAGTGCGAGGTCGAATCCACAGGAAAATGGTCAAATGTTGGTGTCTTGTTTAATCAACCTCATTTTAACCTAGTTCCAAAGGTTTGAGGATTGATTCAAGAGCAAAAGACTAAATAAAAGAGATGGAATGAAATATGCAAATTAAAAGGAACTAAGGCTAAGGAATTTACCAAACCAAATCCAACAACTCACACTCTTGGTTTCCACTTGAACACCCAAAGAACATTAAGCTTAGGGTGTCATTCAAGTTTCTCAACCACATACTATAGAACCATTAAATGAATCCAACTCAAAGATAAATCACAAAGAGTACCTATTTGAAATCAAATCATCCAATGTCCATTCAATGAACAAATTACAATGGATATCATCATTCAAACCGATAAAACAATGTATCCATCGGTTGAAACACATTAAATGTCCTATATCTACCAACAACCACATTCATTGCAAAAGATAAAGCATTTAAATGAATGGAACTTGAATAATAAATATGATATATCATCAAATGTGCAAGTATTATAACAAGAGTGTGAGTGTCATCAATGGAAAGGTTTCATCCTCAACCTTAGTTGAGGTTACTAGCCTTCCATGACTAAGAACACCACAAGAAAATGAAGAACAACCATGGAAATAAAAGGAAAGCTTTATAAAAAGAAAGTGTCTAAGAACAAAAGCTACTGGAATACACTACAAAATGCACGAAATCAAAACCTATCTACTGTTCTCTGAACTCTCTCAACAAGGAGGTATGGCTATGGCTTTTATAGAGGGAAATTAGGGCTAGAAACCCATGTAAAATGACTCCTCTAACCCCCTCTAGGATTCCTCTCTTGCTAGAGACAACCAAGGTCATGCAACCAGCGTGTTCTGCTGCGAAAATCAGAGGGAGAACTGCTTTTTGTCATGGAGAAGCTCTT